>NW_004955438.1:10118232-10177634 GCF_000276665.1 Chinchilla lanigera | reverse complement strand
CTGAGCAACTTATGTGACAACAACAATTTGCAGTATAATATCCATTGGTGAATTCCTATGATCCTGCCTAGTGATACTATATATTGTTTCTAACGTTCTTTTAAATTATTATTTTCATACTCCCTTTAATGGTTTGATCAATCTTCTATTCTTACATCTGGTAATATGGGCAACTTCATTGAAGATAACAATATGTAATATAACAACCACTGTTCATCTCTATCATTTGGTTTGAAACCCTGTATCATTTTTAATGCCCTTGCTTTGTGTTGTTTGCATGAATATATACATTTTAAGACCCAACTGAAACCTATTCCTGTTCATAGTTACAATTTTTTTTTCTAGTTGTCACCATTCATTACAGTTACAGAATTTAAAGTATTTTTATTGGGTGAAATCATAGTAGATAATGCATATGTATTTGTGCTGTGTGTCTAAGTGTACATTTGCTATAGCTTGGATCTGAAACTCCTCTCAAAGTCCCGTGTGTTAAAAGATTGGTGCTTACGCCATGGCTACTGGGAGATGGCAAAATTTTTAAGAGGTGGGGCCTAGCCAAGACGTTAAGTCATTAGTGGCATGTCCTTGAGTGCAATATTAGGACTCTGGATCTTCTTTCTTCTCCTTGCCTCCCATCTTCTATGAGGTGATCAGATTTGTTATACCACTTGCTCTCCACTGTGGTGTTCTGCCTGGGCAAGTCCCCAAAGCAGTGGAGTCATCTGACCATGGACAGAAACTTTCTAACTTGGGAGCCAAAGCAAACCTTTCCTCTTTTTAAGCTGATTATCTCAGGTATTTGGACAAAGGGACAGAAAATTTCCCTTTTCATAGTATCATAGTACTTTCTTAGTGAAATTAAAAGGTGGCAATCTGATATCAGTTCCCATGCAACTTTTTTTAAGTTCTCAAGGATGAAAAGACAAGTAGTGATTAAAAAAATTAACCTCAAAGTTCTGACCCTCTTGAAGGTAACAGTACGCAATGTACTAACCATTGTTATCCGCCTACAGTCTTGTTCTGAAATTTCATACCGTGGTTTTTACTGTTTATTTTTCTTTTCTTTAAAGTAAAATGAATAAATAAAAACAAAACAAAACAAAAAACCAAAAAGGTACGTACAATATGAAGTTGCTGTTTAACTCATTGCTTTTGTTTAGTAGCAAATGAAGAACATAATAAAATCACAAGTATAATAATAATTCATTGTCTATAACAATATTTTCAATAGACAGTCTCATTTCTCTAATTTCTTTTTGGTATGTTGTTTATTCTAATTATATTTACTGAAATATATGTTCAGCCTAATAGTAAGTTTTGGTTTGTGTTTTCTAAAAAAAGTATTTCTGATCTTATTTCATTACCGACAGCTGAAATGACCTTTGATGTTTAAATGTTTGATTTCATAATAATTTGCACATTTTTAACATAACACCTGGGAACTTCTTAACTCTCTTTGTAAAACCTAAGTCAAATCTTCTTATGACGGAGGACCAATCAATACTTGAAGCTATTTCACCCTGATGTTTAATTGGAGCACTTTTCTATCTTTTCTTGCAGCAGGTGCCATGGATGGAATGTTTGTGTTCCATCTCCCACCCCTAGGTTGAAGCCTTAGGCTGAAGTAATAGTGTTTGACGACAGGACTTTGCAAAGTAGTAATGGAATTAGCATCTTTCTAGGAAGAGATTATGAAAATCTAATATTTTATTATTTCTTCTTCCTTCTCTGTCATCTCTTCCTCCATCTTTGCTCTCTCCCTCTGTGTCTCTGTGTCTCTGTCCCTCTCCTTCTCCCTCCCTTCTGTTCCCATTCTCCCTCTCCTTCTTTCTCTCTAGCATATAGAGAGACAAGTGAAAAGACAACCACATGTAAACCAGGAAACAAGCCCTCACTGGAAAGTGAGTCTTCTGGCAGCCTGATCTCAGAACTGTCAACTCCAGAGCTATTAGAAATAAATATTATGTTGCTTAATCCATTCAATCTATGGCAATTTTTTGAACAGCTCAAATTGACTGCTATACTAAAGTTTGTAAACCTATGCAAACATTTTGTTTGGAATCAATTTTTTAAAATATGAAAATGGAAAGGTGAAAATAAGAATTGGTTTCAAATGTAAAGAACTTGAAACAAAGAAAAATACTAGGTGGGCTGAAATAATGATTCTGGTCTCAAATGGACATATATGAGATTTCACTTAGCAAAAATGAGTTCAATTTGAAGGAAAATGACAAAATTAAAGACTATATGAATGATGGATAAAGAGTATCAGTGAATACATCTACAAAGTGCATAATGTTTTACAGGTTTCCCATATATTGTGAGTGAGTTCATTTCCCCCCTATAACTGCCATTTCTATTTCCTGGACCTTTCTTAGGACTCTAATATAATACGAAAAGAAGAGAATTTCTGCATTGTAGTCATCTTCATTGTAATAATATTAGTAGCAGCAGTAACAGTTATATTATTAGAAATAGTACAAAGCAATACAATAAGTTATCTTCTTGTATGATATTAAATGTGCTAATGCCTAAGGTGTAATTTATTAAATTTTAGAAAATGTTATTTTCTGCATTTATGACACAGTCTTCAATTTGTAATAAATGCTTAACATCTGTTTATTAAGTGGAGATGTCTTATTGATTTGCTTGGTAACTTGATTACTTATAATTTTCATTTACTAATCACATAATGAAGCTCTTCAATCCAAAATCAGACCTCAGGAAGAGGTATAGGAGAGCTGCATTCAACCTATATGTAGTTAGTGATTATTTTACTACAGGTAGTTTGAATTCACAGTTTTTAGTCTGATATGTAGTCACCATCCCTGCCATTTGTCCTTGCTTCGCAGATGGGTAGCTCACAAGCTTATGTTATATAACCTGGAAGTCATTTGTGCTTGAAGGTCTGGATGAGTAAATAGGATATGAGCTACCTAAAGGAACGGGAGTGAGATTTATTTCTTCAATTCTAAAGTGTTGAGGCTGTCTAGAGTTAGACCATGGAATGTACTTGTTCAGGGTTCTAATGAGCTGTATGATTGATAACTCACAGAGTTACTGTGAGAAATATGGACTGACTAGCATCTGCGTGCAAGAGTCCTTTACCCACCACCACTTGTACTCTACTTACTCTAGAGCCCTTCTTTATCTTCTATTGCTTTTGTTCTTTTCAAATGTATAATTAAAGGATTGCTAGGAGAGTTATTTGAAGCTTGTATAGCAAAAGTAAATATATAAAAATTATAGGCCCCTTGCAGAGTTCACATCAAGTGAAATACCAGGTTCTAAATCAAAGTGTTCTTTTAATCACATTTATATGGGAAAATTTGAAAAGCCATTATGGATCCACACGTGTGTAGCTCTACCAGTGTACTCTCTGCATGCCTCCTGTTGCTCTTGCTGGATGGTAGTGGCAGAGATTAGACTTATACTTTGTTCTTTATTCCTTTGTTCTTAGAAGTGCTTTATTTCAAGCACACACTACATTAGTATACTCCTGACATATATTAACCTGAGTTCCTTTAATATAAATGTGTGGATGGCTAGGAGGTAATGGAAATTTGGGTCAAGAAGGTCTTGAAAACATAACCTCAAGACAATTTGTTTCACTATGGCCATATAAGTCACCGTTTCCCTGTCAGGGAGATTAAAACTTAGCACCTTACTTTCAGAAGAGTTTTGGCCTGAGTAATAAGCTTTATTAAAGAAATACCAAAGTTCATTAGTAACTCCTGTGAAACATCTTTCCTACAATAATTATATTGATGTAACAATTATGAAAATCATTTGATCTGCCATTTTGTTATTAGTTCCCCATTCTGGTTTTACATAAAATGAAAATGTATATACCTATTTTAGTGACTTTAAGGGGATGGTTAAATGACAGTGCAAATAAGGTATGATTTAAGACTATCTTAAAGGAATTAATTGTTAAGAGGAATTTGCATTTTGTAAAGATAAACTTGAACCCAAAGCCTTCTGTGTATTTTCAGATAATGAGGAATTAAGGTGTATTACTCTGACATAAAATGAAGGTTACCTGAGCTCTTTCAATTGCTTTCCCACTAGAGAGCTCCTGGTGTCAAACTGTAATTTTCAAAAGAAAATGTAATGCAAATATGTATAAAATGACTAATAAACATATATCAAAATTTAACTCATTAATGAGACAGCCAGAAGACTGATAAATCTGGAAAACATCTGAGGATCAGAGTGTATAAAGCAACAGTAGGAAGGCATACTGAAATATTTCATCAAGTTAGGGACAAAACCTGGTGAAGTCTTATAGTGTACAGTGTTAGTGTCTTCATTCTCTACAGAACTGATGTTTACATCTCCAAAATAAGAAAACTATGAGTTAACATGTAACTCATGGAGCCTAGTCCTTAATCAATAGCAAATCCAAATTAAATAAAAGTAAGTTTCCCAAAAATATGAAAATTCCTTAGAAGTACTTATTAAACAACATTACAGCATGACACAAAAAGAACATGTAAAGATATTTTTAAAGACATCATTATGATTCTTTTCAAGCTCAAGATAACATGTTTAATAATCCTTTGATAACAAATGATCTGAAAAGATTATTTTAGGTTCCAAAATGTTCTGATATCATTCTGGTGTTGATGGGTTAACTTACAGAAATGGAGCAAGACATGTTAGTTAAGCAGATTAGTCTCTTAACTAATATTTAGCAAATCCAGAGTGTAGGGTCTCAGTGGTCTCTTGGTGGTCCTGGGAGAAAACAGTGAGGGCATTTAGAAAATAAAGACGAGAGATAAAAGCTGAGATCAGGTGGGGTGGTCTCTTTACCTCGGAGGGCCAGAGGACTGAGCAACAACAGTAGAAGTGTTTATTTGTACTCTTGCAAAGTTAGCATTGCTAGACACAGGGTTGCCTAGTGACTAATGACTGAAATTGTCCAAGCAGGATGTATTTCTCAAGACTGACATAGTAGGACTGCTTTAGGCCTTCTGGCTCTGTCTTGCTTTCACTTATAACTGATTTCCAGCTCCAGCAGCTCTCAACACCAGAGACCCTTAGGGGTGAGCAAGTACTGAGGCTAGAGAATTGACTTCTGACTGGAAAACCCATAAGAAATCTCAGATTATATTTTCAATGAGATCTGCTATTCTTGAGGGCTTTTAAAAGACTTTCTCCTGCTGAATCTTCCATCCCAAAGTGAAGAAACGAAATCCAAACCTGGGACATTCATGTCCACAGGTTGCACCTGTGTCTTCTTTATACTGGGAAATGTCCTTCTTCTCAAACAAAGTAGGTGCTGCTTGCCCATGAAGGCTGAGACAATGTAAGACACAACAAGTTTCATGAGAGTTTTGGGAACATCAGTTCCTTACATAAAACACAATTCACATTCCTTAATGATATGTTTGTCATATCTAATTACAATGAGATTTATTTGCCATTAATATGACTGCAGGTGTAGCCTAGACTGCATAATCAATTGCATCCTGGTAAAAAAAGGATCAAATTCTGGTAGGAAAATGTATATTTCCCAGAAAAGTAAGGTAATAGAAATCACATGTACACACAGACACACACACACACACACACACACACAGATTCTGTGTGCACACACACATGTGTGTGTAAGTTTGTGCACACTATTGTAGCAGAAAATGCCACTCCCAGCCAGTCTGTTAGTTGTCCAGGTAATAGTTCAGGTTACAGTTCCTGTTATTTTTTTCTTGGAAAGGGCTGCCCACTGTAATGCACAGCTGGTCACTATAAAATATATTGTAAGAACCAAAGACAACCAAGTATACTACTTCACCTTTTGGACGGCATGAAAACCTCCCTCCCTGAGCCTTCAAGGCCTGACATTTTAAGGAACAACTGATTCCTAGTCAGTGCCCATCTGAGGTCAAATAAATCTGCTCTGGACTGTGGGTGTCAGTTCGGTGTTTCTGTTTGCTGGAGCACTACCTTACTCGTTGTTGCCCGTATGTCCAAAGATTAGTCACCACTGACTTCAGTACACATTAGATAAAGGGTTTCAAGCGAGTTAACTAGGATTTGGGAAATAATATTTCATTAGATACAATTTAAAATAATAATATAAAATGTTTTTCAGAACTATAAATTAGACACTTATTTGTCTATTTAATTAATTTAAACCATATTATGAAAACACTATTAGTCTATCTGAGCAGTAGATAAACATCAAAATTTTGGTCATTCGTATTTATGATGTCTTCTTAGGAAAATAAACTGATTATTATAGTATTAGAAAAATCTCTTCAAGAAAACTTACAAAACATGAATATGTGCTTATATTATGTACAAGAATTATAGCTGTTTTTAAGCCAATATTACACACTAACCCAAAGATTCATCTTGATTAGGTAGAATAACAGTCTTGCAAAAAATGCTGCTAAGCTTTAATTTTCTGTGAAAATGATTTTTCCCTTAAATATTCAGAAATTATCATATTATAACTTCAGTTTTCTTATTTTCTTGGGATTCTGGAAGTAGAAGATTCATGCTAACATTTAGAACACACTTCTTTTATTTTGAGAAAGTTTATAATTTAATTTATTCAGGAAATATTTCACATTTCCACAAGGAGAAGTATAGAGGTTACTCCATTATGGACACAGAAATAATGTAGCTCCGTTTGGAAACTTTCCAAGAGCTCAGAGTTCAGACCTCAAATGGAAGGCCTGCTGCCCAATGGGTGGGAAATTCTTTAGAATTTTTCTTTCAGTTTTATCTATTTTCAGACAGACAAGCAGATAGACAAAATGAAAATAACTAACAAGTTGAGTTAGATGCAGACACATTAATATATCTGACCAAGAAAGAGGGAGCGGAGTTGCAGCAGGAAAACAGTCAGCAAACACAGAGCAATAGCACTGCCTGAGATCCACTCCTGGAGTGAAGGAAAGATGTCTTGAAGTTTAACCAGCTCATATAGTGATTTTCTCTGAAAATTTCCTTTAATTGGCTCTGGCAGTTGAATCGATTATATCATGTCAGTGGGCTATCCTCCAAAAAAACCTATGTGTAAATTTCAGTAAGTTAAAAATACAAAGTTCACATAAATATTAAATAAACATATGCCAAGATTAATTTAACTTATTGAGTATAAGTATTAAAAAGGGAAAACTGATTCAAAAACCATTGAGACAATCTGAGTATAGATAGACACCAGGAATAATGTACTGAATATGTTTCCTAGATTAAAGGGAAAACTGGTTAAATCTCATCCATTTGTCTATTTACCAGTTTGGGATAATTTTTCTTAATGTTGGACAACTAGGATGAAATTTAATCAGAATCAAATTTTTCTGGAGAAAATTAATAACTTTCGATTCCTGAGAATAAGAGTTTTGGATCACTAAGATTTTAATGATTTGCTTTTTATAAGTGCTCCACATTATCAAGAAAGTGGACAGTTCTGTACATTATATAAAAATTGGATGAAGACCTTGAAGTGGGAATAATTTCATCCTCAACAATATCTTACCTTTTTATAGCAAGAACTTCAGAGTACCTGGAAAGTGTCCAGGCCAAATTCCTTCACTCCATTCCCATTGTAACTGTTTATAATTAACCCCCTTGGAAAATTCTGTGCCAATATAGATTTCATGCTACGTGCTAAAAACACTTATTTATTAAGTATATATAATACACCTAAGGCAAGTGTATTTAATTGCAGAAAGTGAAGCTACTGCCAAAACCAAATCTTTTCAGTGTCAATTTATAGAATGAATTTTCTTCAAAATAACTTTAAATGATCTTATTAGAAACTTGTTAAACCTCACACTGTCTAATACACCCACACACATCAACACACACGCACATCCCCCCAGAAAAGCCAGCTCAAAATTCTCTTAGACTTAAACTGGCTATTTTTATTTTATTTTGTATACTATCTACTCAACTCTGGAGTTCCTAATGAACATCTGTTATTTGTTTAATTGGATGTAATATTAACTAAGTGTTAGGAGGTTTTCTTCACTTCATTTTGATCTCCTTCGACTTCTGACCCGGTTTGACATGCTATGCAGAAATCTCAAAATAAAATTCCCTAATCAAGTCCCTAAAACACCTGTAACCTGTGTGAACCTGATTTCAGGCAGCTCACCCTGATTGCTAGAAGAGCACTAGCTGTTGCTTCTCAGATTTTGAGAACAACTCAGAAATTAGAGTTGAAGAAGCCCCCTTGGGTCACCCTACCACTGTCTCATTATTGTTCCAATGAATATATTTTCCAGACTACTCAGTTCAAAGAATGAAACTAAATATTTTGTGATTGTATTTCTCCTGTTTAAAGGTGATCTGGAGAAGTATTTCTCAGATTAATACAACCTGTTACTGAATTTCAATTTCAGATTAATACAACCTGTTACTGAATTTCAATTTCTCCTCAATAGATTCCTTACAATGTTGGTGTCGCTCTTACTTCTGCTGTATGTAAATACAAATTTAAACCTCTTAATAAAAAGTTCTGAAATCCAAAATGCTCCCAAATCTGAAACTTTTTGAATGTGGAATGTTAACACAAATGGAAAATTTCATACCATGAACTTTTGTTTCATGCACAAAATTATTAAAAGTATTGTATAAATTTACCTTCAGGTATTACAGGTGCATAGAAACAAATAAATTTCATATTAGACTTAGGTCTCATGCTTAAGGTATCTCATTTTGTGTATGCAAATATTCTAAAATCTCTCAAAATCTTAAATCCAAAGAACTTCTGGCATTTTAGATATAGATATTCTGTCTGCATCTTTGCTCAGTTATGTGTCATATACTGAAATAAGGACTTGAATTTACAATTCAGTCTATGTTGACATGGGCAGCTAGTTGAATAGCCACTCCTGAAATACTTCCAAAGAAAGATTTTTTACTTACAGTATTGCATGCTTTAAAAATATATTCCAAGATTCAAAATGAATTTGGAACTCACCAGATTTTGCAATATGCATGAGATAGAGTAAATGGGCCCATTTTGAAGCCTCTCAAAAATTGTAGAGTGAAAGCTTCTGGGTTGAGAGTTTAAAACTCAGTGGACTTTAATTTCTTACATCCCTTCCTAGAGGGAACTTCCTCTTGTTGGTAGGTGGTACGGCTGAGGCAGGACTGTATAATTTTTCTGAAGATGCCTACCTCCCACAGTATTAGTCATTTTTCTGTTTGGCTTTTCCATTGATTTTGCTCTATTACTTTCCTCATTAATGGCCACTATTATGAATTATAAAGCCTTCTGAGAATATTTTCAAATGTCTGTGAATTCCTCAGTGGCATACTTTTTGTCTTGTCTGGAGTGATCAGGGACTTTTTGGCTTCTCTACATTCTCTCAGCAGGGAAGCCTTTCTGAAAGTTTTGCCTGGAGGTGTTAAGCTGCTCTGAAATAGACTTCTTAGAGGATGGAACCAGAGTATAATACTCACATAAAAGTGCTAGGTTAGATAATAATCACATTTAGTACTTAGATAGCAGTTTTCATATACCAAACACTTTACAAATAGCAATTAAATAAACCTTTCAACATCTCCATTAAATAGATAAATAAGCATTATTATCTTTACATTCTATTTGGTGGAGGAAAGAAATCTTTATTGGTTTATAACTGCAGGAGGAGATTATTTCAGAGTAATGACTCCAACTTCTGTGTTTGTAAGCCAGCCTTTGACTCTATGTGGCCATTTTTCTTTCCAAAGGAACTGATTAACTGGTGCTAGTGTTGGCCATTGTAAAAGTGCAGTCAAAGCCATTTCTCTTGGATATTATAAGTTCAAAGAGTATCTAGGAGAAGAGTGCCTGGGAAGTTTCAATCAAAGGGCTGACTTTGGGAAGAAAAAAACAAAGACTTGGAATCTATGAAGTTAGCTGAAAAAGGCTATCTCATTGAGCAAAATCTCCCTTGGTTAACATTAATGATTTCTTGCAGCCACATAACTAAGCTCTCCCCAAGGCCTGGTGGATGATGGCATACTGTTTGCATTTGGTGAACTTCAGAAATGACAACTCTTCTAAAAGCTAAGCACATTTCCTTTCCCATTTTCTCACATGTACAAAGAATCACTACCTGTTCTAGCCCCAGGACAGATTTTCACCATGTTTTCTACTTGCTCCTTTTTCTGCTATACATTTTCTTTTTATGAACAAAAATTCTCTCTTTTTGATGAATATATGTGGATATACTTTCTTTCAAGTGAAACACAGTTCATTTACAAAAGTTGACACGACACAGATTAGCCATTACTTGTTGCCTTTTATCAGGTGATGACTTTGTTCTTAAAATCTTCAAAGTATTAAAGTTTTTATTTCTATCTTTCCATTTAAACTAAAAGCCTTAAAATGAACAGAGTCATGGTTGTAGGTGCAGATTCTGACATCAAATTATGTCACCAAATAGGTTAACTCAAATCTTACTCTTTCAAAGGTAAAATGGTATCATTGACAATACCTACCCGAATAGTTTCCTGATAGGATTGAGAGAATGATGTATTTGAAGTTGGATCACAGGGGTGGGCATATGAAAGGGCTCATTAGTATGGGTATCATCTCTGCCATCATCAGTATCATCATCACATTCATCTTCAAGATCTGGCAATGTTACATTTAAAAACAGAAATGAAAATTTATTCTAGGAGAGATTGTAATCATAAACCCAAAATTAAGTGAAACCTTGAATATCTAACTTAGGTTTACTTCATCCCTTAAGAATTGTTTTTGTACAATTATAGTAGGATAATGGATTTCTAGCATTTAAAAACATATTGATATTATGCTAAATAAGCCTTTTAATAGAAAATGCAAAAGGAGTTCAAGTTAGTTGTACCTGAACAGCTGAGAACCAGAAGGAAATGAATTTCCTAAATGTTTGTGAATTTCTAAGATCCAAAAGTAGGTAGAGAGGAGCTTCAGACAGTGGCAACTGACAAAATAAATGATGCCTCACATACTCATGAATTTAATTTTAAACAGAATTTTAAAACTTTAAAATTTAAAATGATACAGAAATTCAAAACAAGGTGACAGGAAATCAACAAATGTTGTTATATTGCATATGGTTATTTTCAAAGTAGTTGTTCAGATTAGAACAGGCATATAAGAGAAATAGGCATGTATAATTGACCAAAATATTAAGCATTAACTGTTCTTTTGAGAAGGAGGAAGAAAGTTTCTCCACAAAGCTTGGAGAGATTCAGGAGGTAACTTTCATCACTAACATGCACAATGGGCCCATCTCCTGTGGTCTCCCAGAGAGCCACAAATACAAGAACTGAGAAAATTTCACTAAAGATACACAAGAAAAGAACATAGGGCTATTCAGAACATTGGAGTATATTATTTCTTAGAGAATCTAAGATAACGGATAAACTTTAGAAACTTTAGACTTTTGAGTAAGCTGATAGGCATTGGAACACTTATTGTCATCTGTGATATTATTGTGTTTATTTGTAAATCTTAGTTATTGCTATTTGAATGTTTTTTTTTTTTTTGGACGTTCAGTTCAGAAACATGAAACAACACAAGGATAACTGTATCTGAAACATTTGGATTATGGTTTTACATATAGCTAAGGTTGTACATTTTTTACTGTGTGATCAGGAAACTAAAATAAGTCAAAATAAACATAAAGGAAATTGTACAAGGTGTCTAAAATATGATTCTTTGTTTTTTTTGTGATCTTGCTCCAGAATGGAGAAAATGCGTTTAATTTCAAAAGTAATACTGGGACATTCTCTCGTTGTGAATAATTTCAGTTATAGACATATAATTAGAATATAATGTAAAAATGCTCTTTTACCTAGTCCCACTTCTGCCCTTGAGGTACTCACCATCAATTACGCTACATACTGGCAATCTTTTGGCATGCATGTGTGTATAGAACTATATGCAACAAAAGATGTAACATGCATTATTAAGGAAAAATGCTCTGATGATTTCATACTAGATCTCTGAAGTCATTTTAAGTTAATGTATTTAGACCTCTACTTAGTGCCTTAAAATGTTTGCACAATAACTTGTTTATTAGTGAGTTTATATTTTTCCACCTATTTTGCTAATTTAATAAATAATATAGAAATATTTTTTATACATCACTGACCTTGTTTAAAGTAGACTTGCTAGGTCATAAGCAAGACACATTTGTAAGTTTTATACATGTGCTAAATTAGTTCCTCAGAGGCTTAATCAATCTTTAATTCTGTGAGTTGAGGTTGAGACCAGAGAGCAGGTGAATATTATTAGGCTTTAATGACTTTTCCACACTATTTACAAGGTTGGTTTAGGACCTGTATTGCTACTGATCAAAGGAATGTTTGTGGAATCAGTGCTCTAAAAGCTTCTGTAATATTTTCTTCTATGTCTTCTGTAATAGGTTTTACTCTTTTGTAAACATAATGATGAATTCTTTTCACTTGCATTTTTAAAAGAGAAATCCCAGACTCAGAAGAAGTAGTTGAAAAATATCCAAGGTTTTTATGGAAGCCATAAGTCATCTCACCAAATTTCATAACGCATCTGGCAGCTTAGTACTGAATGAACATTTTTTTTTCACTTTGAGAATTTGTTGTAATTTGATTCAGAGATGAAAACTGAAGAAAAGAATAAGAGAGATTCTGAGATATGAACAAGGCTAACAGACCAACTGGGAAAGTGCATGACAATTGAATGAAAAGGCTGAAAGAGGTGTGGAGAATTAAAGAGAATGGAGTTAGAAGAAATCCTTAAGCAACTGAAGTGCAAGATACAAGCACCCCATGCATGATTCCCTGGATGGCTTTGACCCAGTGGTGGGCAGTTCAGCACAGAACTCAGAGTCGACCACAGTTCTTCACACGAGAGACAATTTTCTTGCTATTTCCCAGAAACTAAGATCAAAGGATAATAATACAAAGGGCCACATGTAAAACCCATAAAAGGTACAGTAATAAGGATCTAACTATTCTTGCATTACACATTTTCATTTTGCACCACAGGCCCTCTGCGATGGGAGATGGGGCATAGTAGGGGCATACTCCACTTACAGGTGGGGAAATTGTGATACAGAAGAGAAAATTGCTTAGACAAATTATATCATTAAGGTACAGATTATTTAGGCACGTAAATTTAGGCTTTAGGTTCCCCAGCTCATGTTTGCTCCAATATTAATATCTACCTGCTAGATCAAAGGAAAGCTTTTAAGTCAATTCAGTCCTTTAAAATACTCCAAAATCCCTTAGCATGACCTTATTATTTCTTATAGAACTGAGTTTAATATAATGTAGGTCATTTTTCGCACTTTATATCAAGAGACTTAGTTATTGAAGTTCACAAAGGACTCTGTTATAGGGCTGTGTGCCTTGAAGATATCTTAACAGCGTGAATCAGAGGAGAGTTACCCTCAGAAGACTGCTCCAGGAGAGAGAGTGTCCAATGCCAGATGAAGGCATAGAATATGTCTGCTTATACCTCAGAAGGTTGTACTGCCAGATTTGCTAAATTGTCTCTCATATAATTTCCCTTGGGGTGTGCCTGAATATTTCCTTCCTAGGAGCAACCATATATTTGCTTTTCTTCTGGCAGGATGGGTATTTTATGGACTTAATTTTGTTTTTCCTAAGAGTTTTAAGATTTTTCACCAGGTTTTTGGGAATCCATATTGTGTGATCTCTGATCACTTATTTTATGCCTTCTGAGACAGATACTCCATACCAACCCAGTGGCAAGGGCAAGTAGAATTTGGCTTTTTTAAGAGACCAAAGGCACATTTGTATAGCATGCATTGATTGTTACTGAATCAGAATATCAGTGATTCTGGCCAGAAACTTCATACTTTTAATATATCTCCTCAGTGATTCTCATATACATTAAATATGCGAACCTCTAATCTAGACCATATGCCTACAGGCAGAGGGATACTTTGCATTTTAATATTTTATAGCCTTTCTAACCCACAGCCGGCCTCATCTTTTGATAAATGTCATTGACCTATTGAAGTGATCAAACTATGATAGTTGTCTTATAAAGTGTTCACTCTTTGAATTTTCCTAATTATTTCTTTGTGATGTCATTCACATTTTTCCCCCCAAATCCTATAAACTGGATGCCAGATTTCTAGGCTTGCTTGAACATTTTTGCAAGAACACCTCAGATGGTATTGTGGATATTATATTTCTTTTTTAATGTGAGTACCACACATCTGGCTTTGCTCATAGTAGCACTTGATTTTAATTCTAAGGTTAAAGCATAACCTTGTAATTAGGTTCATCCACTATAAACGTGAGCTTCCTTCTTGATCAGAAAGTTATGAGACTTTGGTAGTGGACACTTACCCAATTCCCCAGTAGCCTTTCACCTGGGGGTTTTAAAATGGTGAATCAGTATTGAAGAAGTTATTTCATGAGAGTTTATAAGATCATTTTATTCTATAAATATATTTTATATTCTATTATTCCATTATTATTCTATTTCTCTAGAGAAAGAATAGCCCTTTTAGGAGGTGAGTTGGATCATGTCACTTCTCCTTTATCTCCCATTCCTAGTAACTTGTCTCCATTAAAACTCTCCAACCACCCCTCCCCCAATAGCCGGTGTCTGTGCTGACTTCCTGTCCTTCATTCTGCCTTATCTTTACTACACCTGCATCCTTGCTGGAATGTAGCAAGTATTTCCATAGGGGCTGCTGTTCCTCCTACCAGAATGCTTTCCCCTACTTGCCTTCAACTCTTGTTTTAGGTTCTTTCTCAAACATGAATTTATCTGTGTACCCTTCTGTCATTGCCTTATTTAAAATAGCTATCCTTCCAGCATGTTCTTGTCCCCTTCCCACTTTATTTTTTATCTATAACATTTATCATAAATTAACATACTATGTATTTACTTCTTCACCTCTTTACAACCTCAATGAGACAAATTAAGATTGAAAGGAATACTGATGTCCAGAGAGTCTAAGTAGTATTTCAGATATCAGTCATCAAATTACTAGAAAAGAAAATAGTTCTGACAGATGTCAGCTCGGAACTGGCACAAACAGCTAGATCTTCACTTTCTCCTGTTGAATATAAACAGTCTCATAGAATACAATATCAGACAGGGTCATTCTGAGACCCCGATGGATTAAAACAAAAAACAGACCTTTCTGTAATCATGACCCAGCACAGACAAAATATGAACATTATGCAAAGCTCAAAATATCGATGTACCCCTCCATCAGGTAACTCTTAGAATGGCTGCTTGTTCACCAGTAAGACCTTATGTCCTGCTGCAACTATTCTCCCTTTTAGACATAAATTATCAAGGTACCTGTACCAATTTCCCGTGACTGCTGTAACAAATTATGGTAAACTGGTGACCTAAAATAACATAAATTTCTTCTCTTGCAGTTCTTGAGGGGAGAAATCTGAAATCAGAGTGTCAGCCTGGCCATGTTCCCTTGGAAGAGTCTAGAGAAGAATTCTTGTCTTTTCTAATTTCTGCAGGTTGCTGAAATTTCTTTCTTGAGGCTGTATAATTCCAATCTCTTCATCTGTGTCCACATGACATTGTCCTATTATTTCTTACTTAGATCATCTTTAATGATGATTTTTTAATGACACATTTGATTGCATTAAAGCTTCATTTGGATAATCCAGAGTAATCCTTCCATTTCAAAACCCTTAATTTAATCAAATCTTCAAAGGGATTAGTACCTAAATATCTCTGGAGAAGGTACATTATTTACCTTATCACATACTTACTAGACATGACTCAACCCAGAATAAAGCACTTCTTTCTTGTTATGACACAAAGTTTATCCCCTGAACAAAGTCATTTACTAGAAGTCAAAATATTATGACAACTGTCTCATAGTCTCTTTTAAATGACATATCTTTTTTTTTTTTTTGGTTTTTTTCTCCGGTACCGGGAACCGAACTCACGACCTTGCGCTTGCCAGGCAGGCGCTTTGCCTCTGAGCTAAATCCCCAGCCCCTAAATGACATATCTTGCATTTCTCTAGGTGATGTGGTCTCTTTTGTTGCAAATAAGCAACAAAGACAATTTTGTGTGCTTCAGGTGGGTTTGCAGAGTTCCTGGCTGGTGGGTATGGGCATCTCTATATCTATCATCCTATATCTATATCTATACCTATATCTATATCATCTATATCTATATCTGTTTTTATTCATATAATACTAGACCTCAGTACAGTATTTCAATTGCTATGGGTTTTCTTTATTCTTTAAAATATAAATCAGTGATACATCTAAGTTAGTTTCCACAGGGCATGGGGAGTTGTCATTAAAGGAATCTTTGCAATTTCTGTGTAATTATGACACACTTCAAGCGTTCTATTCTAAAGAATCACAAAGGATTGTCCTGGTTTCTGCTGTTAGATATAATTTAAGTGTTCCTACATGCTTGGATCAGAGGTACAAAATATTAAGCTATTTTTAAAACTTATCCTGGAAGTTAAAGTTTATCTTTCTCATGTATTGCTTTGGATAAAGGACAGAGGCCAATATTAGAAATGACATTTTGTATGAAGCAATAATGCATTATTTCTCACACCTGTAGTTTTTTCTTGGAACTTTCATCACCTGACATGACCTCCCAGTAAAGGCTTTTTAAAACTATACATATTTGAGGTATGTGTATTAAATTCAGTTATAGAAAAGTATTTTAAGACAAAGCACAGGCACAGATGTTTAAGAACATTGCATTAGTATGGAAGTATGGGTAAAGACATCTCTATAAAACAGGATGACAAACATCATATTCAATTAACTAGAAGTGCTATAAATTTATGAAAGCTAAAGAAGCTATAGATTTTTGCAGGACAGGCATATCGGAATTCTCATTTTAAATCATTGCATATAAAAGATAAAAATTAGAAGTATATTTTAGGTACTTTGTACTTTTCTCCAGAATGGGAGTGGTGATGGCATTTGCTCTCTCACTTTAGTTAAATTGTTTGTGCAATCATTTACTTTAAAAATACTTGAGGGTAAACAGAGTGGTGGGAGTCCATGTATATGTACACACTTTGATCTGTACTGTAAGACCATGAATATTTGAATATTTTTGATGATTAATCATGGTTAATCCAGACTGATTAGATTGAGACATGCCTCCTGTCTTGGTTACTTTTCTCTCATTGCTGGGACAAAATACCTGATACCCAAAATTAAGGAAGAAAAGGTTTATTTTGCTTACAGTTTGTGGAGGTTTTAGTTCATACTTGGCAAGTTACAAGGCAGAGTGGTACATGGCAGAGGGCTACAGCTCATGGCGGCAGAACACAGCCAAAGCAACAAGGACTAAAAAGGGAGGAATGGCTGCAAGCACCTCTTCTTCTCCCTTACATATGCAAACTATCCACCCCAGGGCGGGTGTAGCTCTCACACCCATAATCAATCAAACTCTAAAACCCTGCCCCATGACCGCATGAAGCTTTGCTGGGACACCCAGACACAAAGCATAACACCTCCACTTTAGCGAAACACACTTCTGGGTGTGCCTGTGAGTATGTTACCAGAGACACTTGGCATGTGGGCCAGTGAACCAAGGACAAAAGGCATCCCCTGAACATGTGTGAAACCCTCCCATGGGCTGAAGGTCCAGATGGAACCAAAGTGTATGAAGAATGAGAAGCATTCATGTTGCCAAACTCCATTCTTCTTGAGAAGGTTTCTTGTTCACTGTCCATGGATATCAGATTCCAGCTTCTTGAGGCTTTTGATCATGTGAATTTGCAACACTTGACTCTCCAGTTGCCTTCCAAGCTTGCAGCCTCAGACTGGGGATGCATCATTGATTTCTTTTGTTCTGAGGTTTCTTATTGCTGAATTAAGAAGCTACTGGCTTCCCCAGCTCTGCTAATAGACATGGTGGGACAATCCATCCTCTGATTATGTAACCCAACCTGCTTTCCATATATATATATATGTTTAGATTACAAAGTATGCTGAAAGACATTGCCATTAATCCCCCCAATACTTCCCCCCTTTGAGCACAGTCATCCCGTTGTTCTTGCCACTTTGTGAAGCATTGCTATAAGTCTTCTTTGTGAGTAGGTTCATGAGACGTGTTAAAAAATATGGTGAATACTGCTACTGGGCACTATCTAAAAGAAAGGCAAACTCATAAAAATACTACAGTGGGTCCTCATTTACCTCATTCACTGTATGTTGTGCTGTGTGACTTTTAGTCCCTCCCCAAAGTCAAAACAAGCACGAGAGACAGATACTTGGAGTTGATGCAGGACATTGATGCAGACATGATAGTACAACTAATGACCCTCACAAAAGAGGACTTCCAGGATGTTCGACAAGTTGGACATTATAAAGCATGTGAAGCAAGGGGGGATATTTTGAGGAAGATTATTAGTAATATGTCTTTAATATTTTTTATTTAAACACACCATATTTTCAGATCAACCTTAATATAGACATATATATTACAAACAAAGATGTAACATGTATTCCATTTTTCTCTTCCTTTAGACAACCTTGACTTATGAAAGAACCCTGTGCTACAGTGTCCAACAATTCATGCTACAAATAATCTATGCTACAATGTTTGATTAAGATCTTTGAATATTGTCACCACATTCTATATCAAAAGTTTTGCTGTTCAGCATAGAAGTTGCTAGAAATAAAGTGTTCTGTTGTTGGGCTAGGAATATTGCAGAGGTCATGGTATAAAACTGTCACGGTTGACAAAGATTTGCATCTGTGAAAGTTTTCCACTTAGACTTTTGTTAAAACTACCTGTGACACTTGGAAAGCACATCGATGGTTAAGCATTCTTTGGAACAGTTAAGTGCGAGTCTGTGAGGATTAGCCTTGGGTACTGTGGGCCTATCACCACTGCTATGGCTAAAATTGCATAAAAGAAAACTCACATTATTGAAAACCAGATCTGTCATAATTCTTTGTAGATAAGCTAGTAGAAAAGTGGTAAGTTGATCTGAAATTGAGGAAACACTGATATTGTTGGCTGAAAGGTAATTATGTTTAATGTGTAAGAAAAAAGATAGGCGGAGAATGCTAATGTGTTTTGAAATATAGAAAAGGGAAAAACAAATTTAAAAAATAAAAAGCTTTGTAACCCCCGTTGATAAGAAGATATAAGGGTACTAACTTTTTAACACCTAAGTAGCTTCCCATTAAACAGGAAAATACAGAAATCAGCCAGGAAATGTCACATGACATAGAGGAGTGTAGGTGCAGAGTAAGGAGAAAAAATATTATATTATATTATTATTGTATTATTATATATTATACCAGGTGAGATAAACAGGAGAAAAGAAAAGAGAAAAACATCTTTTTCAGAGGATATGCAAAAGATAATGGTAGCTTGGGAAATAGTTTCCCAAGGAACAGACATACACATACTTGGGAAGCTTACAAAACACAGACTGAATACTTGCTGGCAGAGCAAAAAATTGATCCATAGCAAAACCAACCCCATTAACAAAAAAGGAAAAATATTGTACATTTCAAGAAACAAGTCATAAACATTCAAGAAGCAAGTCAAGGTTGGGATGGTTTATTGAGAGGTAGAAAGTGTGCTTAAACTTGAATGGTGCAATAATCCCTCCCTAGTACAGTAAATTACATCGCTTTTGGAATTATCTTACATAGACAAGAGGGTTAACATATTACAGGATACAGATAAAACTTAGAGTTTAATGAAAGACATACAATTAAAATTCTTAGAAATACTACCTTAGCCACAGCCATTCAACAAAATAAATGGAACATTATGTTGAATCAGAGAGAGTTGGAAAGAATTAGTAGAAAATATCTCAAAGATAATATGAAGGTCTAAATGTACCTTCATAGATTCAGGGAGAAAATTGCTTGAACTCAACAAGCGGTGCATAGCTCTACTCTACCATGCCTATCAAGTGAGAGAAACAGAGCCAATATTGGCATAAGATACTCTAACACATAATGAAAGATCCCAGAATATAGTGATTTGCTAAATTTTACCTAGAGAAGTGAAGGTCTCCAAACAATGTAACTCTTTTCATCATATAAGTGTTAATCATGACTTTTTATAATAAGCAGGAAAAGTGTGACCCCTTATACTTGCAGTAGTAATGAAGCTAATTATAAGGCTCGTGTTTACCCTAACACTGGAAAAAGTACACCTTATACTTGCAGTAGTAATGAAGCTAATTATAAGGCTCGTGTTTACCCTAACACTGGAAATTTCTAAGTGAGGTAAGAACTAGAGCCAGATCATACAGTGTCTTCAATTACAGACAGTCTAGGTGGCACTATCAATGAGAAGTATCAAATTTTTTCATGTTTTTCCAGAGTTTTACATGACAGTCAATGGACTTTCCACGTAGTCAAGTATTTTAAAATAGTCTCTAAGAAATAGAAAGACAGTTTTGGAGAAAGAACTAAAGAAAGTCTTGAGAAATTTATCAATACAAATGTGGGCATATGATCTATGAAAGCAATTGAAGAGGTGCTTGCAAAAAACCAAGTGGACAGGTGCTCTTGCTGCAGGCTGCAGGCATTAAACCTGCTTAAAACTGGCTGGGCCTTCAGAGGTAGTACTAATATAGAACTTTTAAACAGATATGTCAGGGAGAACATAAGGATGTAGATGGTCTTTCAGGCACAGTTCTTTTAAGAGAGGAAAGGTAAAAAATAGCATATGTTTGTGAATGTTAAACATGTTTAAAATGCAGTAGTAAAGAGTCCAGTGTGGAAAATGACTCACATTTTTAAAATGAATTTGATGTCCAAGTTCTTAAGGACCATTTCCCAGGAAACAAAGGTGAGAGGATTACATAGGACCTTTGTCAAACTCAACAAAATCTGTTTTTATACTGTCACTGGCTGAAAATGAGGTGGGGAAATGCATATGTTCCTTAGCTGTGACTGGCCAGAAGAAAATCAAGAGGGCTGGACAAACTGTATGCAAGATAGAAAGCCTCTGACTCAGGATTTTAACACAAGAACTCATTGTAGGGCAAAAATTATTCTGGAATGTGCCCCAATAGTTAGTGGGTTTTAAACATCCCCTAGGAAGTGGCCCTGATAAGGAAAAAGTTGAAAGGGCTACTACAATAGATATGAAATTGAGACTAAGAGTAAATGGGCAACAGGTTTCAACCTCATCTTAGAGATTTAGATGAGAAACCACTGAAAGGTATCACTATAGGACCACAAGTAATGATATCTGTAGAAGTGGACAAAAGAAAGATTACTGGGCATATTTTGAAGAAAGATTCTCTAATGAGCAGAAAGTCCTGTGAGATTGCCAAAATATTTAAAAGATGATTGGATGGAATTTTTCCCAGCCAAAGTCAAGGAAGATTGAAGGATTAATCCTCTAACAAACCTTGCTGCTTCAACAAAGTTGGAAGATTACTGAAAGTATCTTAAAAAGCGCCCATTAGACCAAGATCAACCAAAAGCCTTCAATTATCTAGCCCCACTGGAATGCTAGTATGGTAAATAAATACATAAACAAATAAATAAATAAATTCATTAAGTAAGTAGGTACGTAATCTTGCCAAGGAGTTTGAAATGGTGGTAGAGACAGAATTAGAAATCAAATATTCCACTAAAAGCAACCAACTTTCATGAGGTAAATGTTAACAAGCCAAAGATAAATGGACCTTAAAAATGGACTGGCTAACTTTAAACATTGTCTTTTTGCAATTATTTGGTAACTGACTTTGAGAATGTCTGTAATAGTGATAGTACTTATTGACAAGCTTTGCAAAATGTTCCTTAATTTGTGATCAACTTGACTAAGCAAAAACCATATTGTGTGGGTCCTAGTCTAATGTTGGTATGGATACTTAGTTTGGTTCCTTTGACTGTGTCTATCTCTGTGACATATGTTAAAGTTGTATGTGTAAACACTTCCCATGTGTGGTGGTGATCCAAAGGGACCAGGTAGTGAGATCACTACCTCAATTTCATCATCATCACAATAAAACACACATAGCTAATAACACAAATTTGTCTGCAAGCACAATAGCTTTTCTCTTCATTGTGGACAAAGTGAACTGTTTAGATGAAAGACAAAGATCAGGTATTATAAAGACTTGCCAAGGACACCCTTATTATTTCTTTATGAAAAACAGTTCCACCCTGTCTATGAACATGAATAGGACTGTTACAGCTTAGATTGAAAGAGTTATAATTTTAATGCAGGTAAAAAGTTGAATTATCCATCAAGGAAGAAAATGTCATTTTATCTTAATACTAATTTGGTAATTACCTTTCATATATTTTGTTATAAATATGATTCTATTTAGAATTACTAACTGTGCATCAACACACAGCAATCAAAAGAGATCTTTTGTATTATAAATTAAATATTCAAGATCATTAACAAATCAGAAGTGAAAAATACCATTCAATTTAAGTGTAATAGTCCAGAAAACCTAGTAACTCTCAGGATAGCTTTGGAAAATGCCTTTAGTTGTCAACTGACAAAGTGGAAGTTATTGTACATTGGAAGTGAAGAAGTTTCAGAGCCAAACGTGTACAGATTCCACCCCACTTTGCTGAAAATGTAGAAATGCATGCTTATATTTATTCACTCAATTATTAGTTTATCTAACAAATGTAATGGTGTGCCAGGCTGTTTTTGAGTACCAGAAAACAGGAAACAGTAGATGGCAAAAGTTCTTGTCTGCATGAAAGTCATAATTCTGGAAAATAGGAGAGACAGATGCTACATTTGCAACTATGTGAAATAAACAGGGCATTCTCTAGTGTGCAGTAGTAGGAAATGAAGGTTTGGAGATGCAAGCTTGAGAGACTCTGATCCAGAAATGTTTCCTTGAGGAAAAAATTAAGCCAGTGTATGTAAACAGTAAAGCTTTTGTTTATTACTCTTAAATAGCAGAATCAGATACAGAAATGTTTCATCCAGACATTTTTAATTGGTAACTGGGTGATAGGAATCTAATTTGAATGCATATAATGGAAATAAATGAAAGTTTTTTTTCTAGGAATTGTGTTAAAGATGGTGTCTGTAATGATAGTTTGGCCAGGTACCAATTAGCAATTTAAGATCACCAAATAAAAGTACTTGTGTCCTATAATCCCATTTTGACAATGTCACTTGAATTGGGGAAAAAATTAGCCCAAGTAAAAAGCACTACCATTTTGGTGGGACATCAGATGGATATGAAAGTCATTCTGAAAATCTCAAGTCGTAGTGCACCCAATCTTTTAACCAACAAAATCTTTACTAAAGCATTTCAGGGACTATACAACTTCCAGGACAGACTAGACTTAAAGGCCACACTATGTATTAAAATGCCTACATGGATGGACTGTTACAGCTGAGATTTGCAGAGTTATATAATTTTAGCACAGGTACAAGACATTGGAAATTTTATTCAATTTACATGTCTCTGAGTCTCCTAACAATCAAAAACTTAGTCAGACATCAAACCTATATTTTATTGGTGACATTTAACAGTACCCACAACATGTGGCCCAGAAAAATGAGACCCTTATGTGTTAGAACTCCCTGGAAACCCCATTTGACTGACAAATTCCATTCTTAATTTTCACAGCACCTATTTTTAAGAGTCACAAACTTGCAGAGAATCTGTAACAGTTTCCTTACACACAGATCCTGTCTGTTATCATGTGGTCTGTTTTAAGCGTTATGTTTGTTAGCTTTATATAAATTAGGATTTCAGTAAATTATCAAAAAACAAAGTGATGACAGCTCATAATAACAAACAGAGGAATGGATGATTTTGAAGGCTATTTTATAGCACAGCATCCTATGGTTTTATGGGGATGATTTCTTGGCAAGGTTGTTATATCTCTGGTGTTTATACTTTAGTGGATACTGGCTATTTAAATTATTTTTGAGGCCATAGAGAAAAGCATAAGTTGGCCAGTCCAGATGCAAAGGGATGGCATCAGAGGTATTAGAGCAATTTGGAAGTAACATTAGCACTAGACTATTATAAATTTGTGGGAATCAATCCAGTATCATTTCAATTATAAATGATATAATTGAAATGATTAAGACAGAACTTGGGAATAACCTGGCAGAAGGGTGGTATTAAATATGCTGAGTACCTTTTTGCATTGGGGTGTGTGGGATTTGGAAAAAAAGTGCCTGGGGAATGCAGGTATTAAGGATAGTTTCAGTAACAACACACCAAAAATTAGGGATATGAGAAATATAATTATTTTTTCCCAGAGAGTTATTGCAATACAGACCCAGGGCAAATTGTAAATGGAACAGCATTTGATGGGCAATGTGGAATTAGACTTCAATAAACTAAGAGTACTGAAAACTAAGTTTCAATGTAATTAGATGAAGTGAATAGAGCAGTTATGCTGCCTCTCTGATATCCTAGTAGGTATATGACAGCATTACTTTGTCAAGAAAATTCTACTTTCAAGGGTCCAGGTAGTATAGAATCAATAAACGGGGAAAAACAAATGTGCTTCTCAATCATTGACATATAATGGTAAAAGTATTCTGTGAAAAGACAATGTGTGAGGGGCTGGGGATTTAGCTCAGCGGCAAAGCGCCTGCCTGGCAAGTGCAAGGTCGTGAGTTCGGTTCCCGGTACTGGAGGAAAAAAAAAAAAAAAAAAGAAAAGACAATGTGTGATACTAAATTAATGCTAACCATTTACATCTGATTGAAAGAAAGAAGTACACATTTACAACAGAGGGATAAAACTTCCATATCTTTAGTCTGTGTTCAATTCTAGCTTTGGCAATAGTGAAATGATTATATATTTATCCATGGTGTTATACAACAGAAGCAAAGGTTGTTATTTTTTATGTGCTTATGCTAGAGATACCACCAATCTAACTGTGTTTCTTGTAGGAATTACACTGAAAACAGAAAATACTCCCAGTGTTCTCCCTTCCTGAAAGACATTTGTTCAGCTAGGCTGGGTATATGTGGTTCGCCATCCTTGTATGAAAGTGGAATGCTATACATTTGGGTAAGCCAGATGCCAACTATCTTCAGAACAGCACTTGTAAGATAGATTCCCCGACTCCCTTAAGAGCCTGGCCCATCGGTAGAGCTAACTGTTTTTCTTGTACACCAAACAAAGCATCAGTTTCATAATAGATATATCATGGCATCTGTCTTGGGTTGAAAATTTCATTTCAGCCATTTGAGGATGGGAATTTCCCAGGCTTATAAAGCAAAGGTTTTCATATTTACTTTTGTTGTAAAAACAAGCCACTTGGTATCTAGATTCTGGAGGGGGAGATGCATGATGTCCAGGTTTTACTGATTGCTGTAGGATACCTGTATCAGTCAAAGATCTCCAGGGAAACAGAACCAATAGGATTCATTAAATACATGTTCATTAAATACATGAATGACCAAGGATATGAAATAGGAATTGATTCATTTTATTATCAAGGCTGATAAGTCCCACAGTATGCTGTCTACACACTGGAGAGTCCAGGAAGCTAGTGGTATAGCTCAGTTCAGGTGTGAAGCCCTGGGAATTAGAAAAGCCAGGGGTAAAACTGTCCATCTGACATTGAAGGCCTGAGAAGTGGGGAACCAATAATATAAGTCTGTCGTCTGAAGGCTAGAAAACCTGGAGTTCTAATGTCCAAAGGCAGATAACGGATCTGTGTCCTGGCTCCAAAAGGAAATGGGTTTTCCTGTTCTTCATGTTTTTTTTTTTTTTTTTTTGTCTGTGTGGGTTCTTAATGGATTGGGTGGTATCTGTCCACACTTGGTAGAGCAAATTGTTCTCACTCATTGTTGGAAACACTCTTATAGACATACTCAGAAATGATACTTTATCAACTAGCTGAGTATTTTATAGAGTAGTCGAATTCAGCCCTAAAAGTATTCAACACAATTCCAGTTGTGAACTATTGTTATTATCGGTTAAGCATTTGGTTTTCTCTTTAGTAGCACAGCCGTGTGACTTACTTTTGGTAATAAACATGGCCCATGCAACTTCCTTGCCCAGACTCTCAGAGACAGTGTATAATTCCTTAGACACATTCTCTTTAAGTACCTCTGAAAGTACAGAAGTGTATGACAAGGTGATGTTTCTATGTGCTCTAGCACCCTACTGACCATGAGGACAGAGATACTTTGTTAATACATACACATAGATGATAATAATGAGAAGCAAACTGTATTGTTTATATACACAGGTATTTTTATTACATTTCATGATTTCTCTTTCCAGACTGATTCAGAAAAGTTCATTAAATGGAACTGTTCACTAGTTGATGGTTGAAATAAGTTGCAAAACCAATTCACAGGGAATGAAAGGACAATGAAACTTGGAAATGAGCAAATTTAAAAGTACTTGAAAGAACCAGAAGAAGAGCAGAGAGAATTAGTTCCTAATAACTTGTATTGGAGGAATCATCTCGTTCCTATGCTTTAGACGTCATGACTTCCCCTGACCTTCTTTCCATTTAACTAGAGCATATGAAGCAATAAAAACAATTTACGCATATATTTACCACCACCTTTGTCTGCCGTTTAGCCTCTACTCACAGACTTTGTCTTTCCTATTTCTACCAGACTAGCCCTTCACTTGTCTGAGATCAATTTTTACTTGTGCTCTGAATCTCTTCCCTTCTGACCTCCTCAAGTTCAGCAATTTTCCCGCCTTTCTTGTATGTCATTAATTTCTCCCCTTCTGCCACTTTATTCTCTTCAGCACTGAACATGGTTCTTGTATCCTATCCTGTCCTCCTGTTAATAGCCTCCCAGGACCTCTTGGTGCTACCTAAGAGTGCCGTGTAGTGTTGCTGTACCATGCTTTGTATGAGTGGTCAGTCTATTTGAACTGTTAACTGTCTACCTCCTGAAAATACAAACACAATTTGTCTCCCAAACTATTCATCCATGAAAATAAGTACAAATATCACCTCTGTGAAGATTTGATTTCTTCTAAGTAGAATTAATGTTTCCTTTGACTCTCCAACAGTCCTCCATTCATTCACGAATCCACCATTTATTTGGTGACTCCTAGATGCCAAATAGTAAAGGAGATGTTATTGAGGAAATGGGGGTATATTTGGTGAAATAATCATATACATAGAAAATATAAAGCAATTACCCTAAGTATGCTTTGGATCAAATTCTAAATGTAATCTTTTGTGGATAATAATAAAGAAGTGTTATATGAATACTTTATTTTGTTTGGTTTTTGGTTCTTTTCTGATACCAGGAATTGAACTCATGACCTTGCACTTGCCAGGCAGGCGCTGTTCCGCTGAGCTAAATCCCCAGCCCCTATATGAATACTTTGAATATTTTTATTTTATCTCTTTATTTGTTCATCCTTCATTGTATAATAATCCTTCATTGCATAATTATTGTCCTTCCTTCCTTGTATAATTCCTATAATGAATCCTTCATTGCATAAATGTTAGTGTCATGTAAAAGCTTCCTTCACTCATTATGGGTTTATTGAATATTGATTGAGATTGGGAGGTTCATATTGAAGCAGATATGATGGCAAGTTCTTCTCTTCTAATTACTATATTTTCTTGCCTCATTAAAACTTAAATTTAAAATGAAAGAAACAAACTAATGGAATTATGGATGAAATCATAACAAAAGTTGCCAAAATTCAGAAAATTATTAGCAACTACTCTACAAGCATATATGCCAAAAAATTGGCAAACTTAAAATGGAGGGATTCCTAGACACATAAGAATTGGCAACACTAAACCAGGAAGACTTAAAAATCTTGAACAGTCCAATAACAGGCAATTAAATTGAAGCAGTAATAAAAAATAAATTACCAACTAAGAAAATCCCTGGGCTCAATGCATTCACAGCTGAATTCCATAAGAATTTCAGGGAAGATCAAACACCAATATTCCTCAAGCTTTTTAATGGAATTAAGAGGGAAGGGGTAGTTCTAAAATCGTTCTTGAAAACTAACATCTTGATCTCAAAACTAGAAAAGGATCCAACCAAATAAAGAGAACTATAAGCCAACTCTCTAATGATGCAAAAAATTTTAACAATATATACCAAACAGAATGTGACAAATCATCAGAAAGATATTACACCATAACCAAGTAGGCTCCATCCCAGTGATAAGGATGATTCACCATATGCAGTCAATATGTAATTCATCACATAAACAGAAGCAAGGATGAAAATCACAAGATCATCTCAATAGATGCAAAAAAGTCCTTGATTATATCTAAGAACCATTCATGATAAAAACCCTAAAGAAAATAGGTATATAGGGCTGGGGATTTAGCTCAGCGGCAAAGCGCCTGCCTGGCAAGCGCAAGGTCGTGAGTTCGGTTCCCGGTACCGGAGAAAAACCAAAAAACCAAAAAACAAACAAACAAACGAAAATAGGTATATAAGGTCCACATCTCAGCACGATAAAAGCCACTTATGGCCGACCTATTGCCAGCATCATACTAAACAGGGAAAACTGAAAACCTTCCCTTTTAAAATCAGGAGCAAAACAAAAATGTCCATTACCACCACCTCTGATCAACGCAGTCCTAGAAATATTAACCAGAGCAATCGAGTAAGGGAAACAAGTAAAAGGAATACATATAGGAGTGGAGAAATTTGACATACTATTTGCAGACGACAGGATCCTATACTTACAAAACCCAAAAAGCTCCACCAAAAAACTACCAGAATTGATAACAAAATTCAGCAGTGTAGCAGGATACACACAAAAATCAATAGCATTCTTATACAGTAAAAGTGAGCTCATTGAAAACCAATTATAAAAGCAATACCATCCACAATAGCATGAAACAAATGCTATTGCAGCCACTGTTAATTCCTAGCATTTTTTGAAGCCCTGTATCATTTTTATTGTTTTAGCTTTGTTTCTTTTTTGTCTATGTTGTTGTTATTTTGTTAATTCTCTCTAAAATAAAAAATTAAACATTTAACTATTAATGTAACTGAGAAGGTTAAGACCTGTACAATGAAAATGACATAAGATTGAAAAACAAAATTTAAGAGGACGTTAGAAAATGGAAGAATACCTCCTGTCCCTGGATAAGCAGAATCAACATAATCAAAATTGTTTATTCCTGAAAGTTATACACAAATTTAATGTAATCACATTTAAAATATCAACATTATTTCCTGCGGAGCTAGAGAAAACAATCATAAAATTTGTATGGAGCCAGAAAAGACCCAGAATAGCAGAAGCAATCCAGGGTAGTGAAAGCAAAGCACTTGTCATCACAATTCCAGACTTAAAGTTACACTTTAACGGTACAGTGATTAAAACAGTATGGTACTGGCACATGAGGCATGTGAGTCCATGGAGCAAAAGAGAAAAAATAACCCCAGGAACATATAGACATTTTATCTTTGACAAAGGAGCCAAAACATACACTGGGGAAGATTGACTGTTAATAATAGTGCTGAGATAATTGGATATCTATGTGCAGAAGATTGAGTTTAGATACATATATGTACTAACTTAAAATGAGATTGATCGAATATCTAAATGCTAAAACTGAAACACTTAATCTTCTGGAAGATTAAATAGGTCTAATTCCTGAAGATTTAGGCATAGAGAAGGACTTTTTGAGCAGAATCCCAATGACACAAGAAAAAATACACAAAATAAAGAAGGGATCATATCAAATTAAGTATTTTCTATACAGCAAATAATCAACAGAGTGAACATACAGTCTACACATTGGGAAAAATTTTTGCCAGCTGTTCCACAGACAGAGAACTAGCATTAAGAAAATATAAAGAACTTAAAGAAATTAGCGCCCCCAACAAATAAAAGACCTAATAAAAATAGGTAGCTGACGTGAATAGATAATCTCAAAAGAAGAAGTACAAATGGGCAAGAAATACATGAAAAAATATTCATCATCACTAGCCATCAGAAAAAATGCAAATTAAAACAACACTGAAATGGAATCTTATTACAAAAGAATGGATGTCATCAAAAAATTTAAAAATAACAAATGTTGGTGAGAACGTAGGGGAAAAAGGAACTCTAATACATTTTGGTGAGGATGGAAATTAGCACAACTACAATGGAAACCATTTGGAGATTGCTCATAAAACCAAAAATAGAAATTCCATTTTACTCAACTATCCTCCTCCTAGGTATCTTCCCAAAGGGACTAAAATCTTCATATTACAGGGATAAATACAGACCCATGTTTATAGCAGCACAATTTATAATAACTAGGATTTAGAAACAGCATATATGCCTATCAACAGATGAATGGGTAAGGAAAATGTGGTATTTATACAGAATGGAGTACTGCACTATCATAAAAAAGATAAACTTGAGGCATTCATAGTAAATGGATGCAACTTGAGAACATAATATTAAACGAAATCAGTCAGGCACACACGTTCAACTGTTGCATTGTTTCTTTTATATGAGGAAAACAATATATATATCAAAATAGAGGAAATGACTAAGGGATAGGGAGAAGTCCAAACATTTCCCCAAATTGCATATTCCATAGCTTTAAAATATTCCAATATATATGCTAATTGGTTTCATGTATATTAAAAGCTTACCTTAGCTCATTGAAAAGAATGTGTTATTATCTGTTTGTTTCTTTTTTGTAAGACTCTTTTTGGTTTGTTATTTTTTCATAAGGATTTTTCTGTTTTTTTTTTGTAAGAATCTTTTTGTTTGTACTGAGTAACTTTGAAGATAATGATACACAGTGTAACGACTATTGTTATTCTCTTATTATTTGGTCTTAAAAATATTTTCTATTTTCCCATAAAATAAAACCTTTGGATTTCTTAGTTATGCAAAGTAGCATAATTATGGAAAGGATCAAATGTGTAATCGCTGAACAGTTTTAACGAACTACTTTACATGGACTAGGTCTGCCATAGCCATTTGCCATTACTGATATTATTTGTATTATTTTATTGTTATCACCATATTTATTTCACTAAGGCTCATGTAGTATCTGGCATGTAATAGACACTAAATAAACACATGATAAATAACTAAATGGATGAGTAAATTAATGTGTTCCCATTACTTTAATTTTTTAGGAACTTAGTTTCATGCTTCTCTGTTGAAGAAATTGGATAATAATTTAAAACACAATAAGCTTATATTTTATTAGTCTATGTGTCCAGTCCATAATCATTATGTTTGCTTTGGGAAATGGAACCCATAATGAATGGAAGGGAAGTTCAGAGAGTTTTAGTGAACAACTCTCATGTTTTCTAGAAAGAATGGCTAAAAGATTTTGTAAGCAAGTTGCCCAATAGTGAGTTGGCCATAAAAGATATGAAAAGTCATGATTTTCTCCTATGTGTTCTAGAAAATATTTTCTAAATTGGCAATTTCTATTTCTAGCAGTCCTGGAATTTCAATTCATATCTTATTCAGTGTTTTGCAATCTTCTGGTAGAAGACTTGTTTCCATCATAGACCATTATTGTGGGTGTCTTGAAACCAACCAGGCACTCCAGAAAAAAAACAAAAAGAATAGTAGTCAGCTGAATGCAGCACCACTTTGATGTCAACTGGAAGACAGTAGACCCCATTGACCTTTAAGAGAAATGGAAGGTTCACCTCTCTGGAGCAGACAATTTTGAGTCCTTTCATCAGATTCTGGCACCTTCTACTTTCTCTTTTTACATGGCAGGCTATGAGATGACTCCAAGAGAAACATCACCAGAAACTTTCTTTTTCTTTGACAATCCTGACTCATTACTAGCTTGTGGCAGAAAAATCTAGCTATTCAATAAAATTTTACGCTTTCTTACAGAAAGTATGGTTGTTTCACAGACAGATGCTACATTTGCCAAGCTGTAGTCCATCAGGGTAGAGCCATATGACTGGTTCGTGTCAGTGGAACAAGAAAATGTGATGTGTGCCACTCTGGCTGAGAAGAATAAGAAAGTGCCAGTTGATGGATTGCAGACACCAGCAAGACTTAGGAAGCCATGTGTTTAAGATGACAGAGTCTCCTTCAGCCAGAGTCCTTGAACAGTGGAACAAACAGAGCCCACTCTAATCCCACCAACCGTAAGCACTCATTTGTCACAGAAGAAATAAATTATTGGATTAACTGACACTGGAACTTTGTCTGCTCTGTTAACTATTCTCTTAATTTTTATACCGTATCCCCTATTATTTATGTGTCGAAATGAAATAGTCTCAAAGAATTCATTACATGCAGGAACAATCTGTAACAATTCAATAACTCTTAAAAGCCACTGGACAAAACATTATTTTGGAGTCATTTGGGCCAGTATTTAAAAGCGACTTCTAGTTCTTTACTCTGAAACCTTTCCAGTTAGGGTAGGTAACATAAGCTCCCACAGCCAGCAATCTCAAATCTTAGTGACTTCCTTCCACAAAGGAGGGAAGATAAATTTCCTCAGAGTTTAATAAAGTTAGGAACTGTACCTTTATGTTCTATGCAATCTACGAGTCTGCCTGTCATGTCAAGACTTGATTAAACTAGGATTGGAAATTCCCTGGTTTCAAACATTCCTTCAACCCTAGTTCAAAGACTGCCTTTATGAAATAGAGCGTGCTATGGTTTAAATCCAAAATGCTGCTCCCCACCCCCAATTTTCATAGTTTGGAGATGGGATTTTTTTCTGATCTAAATTTCTTTCATTGGTACATTTTAGATATACATAATGATCACATTCATCATAGAGAATTTGTACCTGTATGTGATATAATTTGATTCATTCCCCTCCCCCATTCCTCTACCCTCCCTTAAACTCCTCCTTCCTTCCCCATTTAAAAGCTTTGTTTCCATGTTTTCCTTCTTTTCTCATATTTTTTCTTTTCCCTTCTTTCCTTCCCCACCCCATGGCCCTTGTACCTCTCCCCATTTGAACATTTTCTTCACAGAAATAGGACTTTTGGAAGGTGATTAGATCATTGGAATGCTCTAATCATTTGTGGGTTAATCCATTCATAAGTTCACAGCTGAATATGCTATCAGGAGGCAGGGTCTGGTTAGAAGTGGATCACAGGAGTCATGACCAGGAAGAATGTCTTCTTCTCCCAGACTCTGTACCTTTCTCTCTATTTCATGGCTGCCATGGTTGAGCAGCTTTCCTTTGGCAGGTTCTTCCCCTGTGTGTTTCTGCATTGGACCCAGATGACCAAGGACTGAACTCTCTGAATCTGTGAGCCAAAATAAATCTTTTCTCTTGTAAGTTTCACATGTTGTGTGTTTTGCTGCAGTGATGGGAAAGTGACTAAAATAGATCACAATCCTTGCTTGTAGACAAGGATTGGTTACAGTCCTTGTTTAGAGACATAGGATGTCTCTCAGATGTGTAGCATAAAAATAAATAAGCAACATATGTTCCTACTTTGAAAGATTTAGATAATGTTCCAGATATTCTCTGTTGCATTTAGAGTCATGGAATCACCAAACCTGAACTAATCTGATGTTGACAACATGGTGGCTTTTGAAAGTATAGCTACTACTTCAGGGTTTTGTTGTGCTGTTATCACCATCATTAGCATCATGAAGGCAGAATGGAAACAAAGTGAAATCATAATTTTCCTGCTGCCAGCTCAGCAAAACAAAACCAAAATAAAAACAAAAGGAAACATATAGTGTTCTATGTTTTAATCTTTTCTTTTGGAAATACTTATAAAAATAGACTTAGATTCTAATTCAAAATTTGCTGTAGATAATAAGTAATTTCACAAATTTCAAAGTCCTGCACATGTCATTTTTATATTCTAATAGCTATACTATGTTTTACTCATTTTAAAGTCATAAAAATATGCTCTCCACTGTCTGAAATCACATATTACCCTTTCACTAGCCTACTTCAAAAACTGAGCTTTATACTATGGAAAAAACACATTGTTCTTATAAAAGCAGATTTTCATTGACTTGTAACTTTTAATTCTCTTTAAAGAGTATCATGGTCAATATAATTACATAGTTTAAGAAAGTACACAAAACCTTTTTCCATGATTAAATTACACATGAAAACTTGTGACATATTTTAAATCAGTAACATATTACATTTTTTGAAGAAAGAAATGGTAATAGCAAAAATTTTTACCATGGAATAGAACTAAATTTTTTCTTCTTGCTGAGATTTGATCTGTGTTTATGTTCTTCCCAAATTCTTATGTTGAAATCTAATCCCTGAGGTGGTGCCATCAGTAGGTGTGACCATTGCTTGCCCTCGTGGATGAGATTTGTGCTCTTATTAGAGATTCTGTCAGCCACTTTGAGCTCCATGCATGAGGGTGGGCACAAGGAGAAGGGGTTGTTTTCTGAATTGTGCAATGGGCAGCAACCACAACTACCAATGCCTAGATCTTGGGCTTCCCAGCCTCTAAAACTGTGAGAAATAAATTTCTGTTGTTTGTAAGTCACCCCCTCTATGGTATTCTTTTTATAACAGCCCAAACAGACTAAGAGAGAAAATTAATATCAAGAAGTCAGAGTGCTGCTGTAATGATATCTGAATGTGCAAAAATGGCCTTGGAACTGGATAGCAGGTAGGGACAGAAAAAGTCTTGCAGTACATATAGTAAAATTCTTCTTCTACATTAACAGGCTAATAAAGAGGGAAGGAGAGGGGCTACAAAGTTTTGATTTTCTTAGAGAATTCTTAAGTGATAATGAACAGAATGTGGATGGAATGTGGATGGCTAAGGTCATTCTGATGAGGTCTTCCTTGAAATTGAGAAACATGTTACTGGAACGTGGAAGAGAAATCATCTTTTTTTTTTTTTTTGGTTTTTTTTCTGGTACCAGGAATCGAACTCATGACCTTGGAGAAATCATCTTTGTTATAAGAAAGCAAAGAAGTTTTCTCTCTGAATGGTGATTGTGTCCTATCCTCCTGTAGGAGGTAAAATTTGCAAGCAATAAAATGTAGTTTTTTGGCTGGAGAAAGTTTTAAAAAACATATTAAAAGTTGAAGTTGACTTTTCTTGGATATTTATTGTCAATTACAAGAACAGAAATAAAAACAATTTAAAGGTAGCTTTATAATCAAAAGGGAAACATAACTTAAAACTCTAGAAAATTTTGAAAGAATCAATACTCAAATAAGAAAGATGGTTCAGGGAAAGAACTAGGGTTTACCCAAATGGTCCTTTCCTGAAGGGATTAGTTCGGACCTGCCATCTAAACAGAAGCCAAGAATTACTCTTCAAGACAGGAGAAGAATGTTTAGAAAAGAATTTCAGAGAGCATTGCTTCCTGGGCTCAGGCTTGGCTCTCATTAAGAGATCAACGAATAATAAATGCTGGCGAGTCTGTGGAGAAATAGGAACCCTTCTCCACTGCTGGTGGGAATGCAGACTGGTGAAACCACTGTGGAAATCAGTTTGGAGGTTCCTCAGAAAACTAGGTCTAGAGGTCCCCTTCAACCCAGCTATCCCCCTGCTGGGTATTTTCCCCGAAGATCTAAAAACATCATATCATAGCGATATATGTGCACTTATGTTCAGAGCAGCACAATTTGTAATTGCTAAATTGTGGAAGCAACCCAAATGTCCATCCACTGAGGGTTGGATAAGAAAATTGTGGCATTTTTATATCATGGAATATTACACAGGTATAAAGAAAGATAAAATTTGCTTGTTGAACAAATAAAAGTTCATTTGTTTTGGTACAAGAAAAAAAAGAAAACTGCCTTATTCAAAGCTACTTACAAGAAAATGGAGAGGCCCATTTATCTCAAATCCCCATCTCACTGGGTACAGGTGGGCAAGGATCTTTTATAGTAAGGAACAGAGGTGACAGGAAGCACAGAGAGATAGTGCCGATCTTCACACTAGCTTTATTATTAAGCTCATCCTCCTCTGTCTTGTGAAGAGGAACTGGGCTATGGCCTCCTGAGGTCAGTATCTACATTTTCCCTCATTTCTTTTGGTATGAGCTGGGGAGAGGGTGTTGGTTATTTGCTCAGCAGGATTAAGTTTGGGGAAGTTGCTTTTCTCTAAAGGAGAAAATTCTAACTCCTAAAGTTCCATTTCATAGTGCAGGTTCCAGTCGGGACTGCTCCTCCATGGTCAGAGTGCAAGGCCTGAAGACAGACAGGTATCAAAGCTCTGCTGCTTGCATCCTGAACCACACTCCTCAGTTACATCGACTTCAGCCCCAGTGCCCCCAAGTGCAGGGTGCACTACAGTGACCATCCTCCTAGAAGGCACAGACTGTAATCCTTGGTGACATCCTTACAGTGTCATCTCCATCAGCACCACACAGAATACATGACACATAGAGATATGGTACATCCACTTAGATTTCAAAGGTTGGAATCCCTTGAACCCGGGGCACACAACCAACACAGATAACTGCTGTGACTATATAACCACTGTAGAAAGTCCTAACAAGATCAGTGCCTAAGAGAACCATGGGAATGGAGCACCACTCAGATTCCAGAGTGATAGTCAACAGCTCACAGCTGCAACTCGGAGAGCCACAGGCACTTGACTCCAAGCACTGAGAACCTCACAGGATGAGTTGCATCAGGCAAAGATATGGGTGTGGGGTTAGCCACAGCCTTGGAGATACAAATCCCACACGAAAGGGTCTGGAATGCAGGATGCTGTGCCAAAGAAGATTATTCTCAAGTTTTGAGATTTAGTACTGTTTGTTTTCCTTGTGGGGTTTTAAACTTACTTGAGATGTGTTACCCCTTTTTCCTTTCATAATTCTCTCTTTTACAATGAGAATGTTTATCCTATACCTATCTACCACTGCACTTTAGAAGTGCAAATATATTTCATTTCATAGTTCACAGCTACAGGGAACATTGCCTATTATGATAATAAAAAAAGCATATGTTTGGTTTTATCCATTTCTGTTTTGCATGCTGTATAGACGAGACTTTGCACTTTGACTTTAAAGGGACATTTGAACAAATTAAAAATTTTAGGGCTTTTAGGATGTAATGCTTGTATTTTCCACCTAAGAAAGACATATTTTGAGGGGACATGGCTAAGATGTTAAGGTCTGGATGTGTCACTGAAAACTTTATATGTTAAAATTAAATTTATCAATGTGATTTATAGAGCCAAAAGGTAATTGAGTGATTGAGTGTGAAACACTGATGAAATGGATCAATTTCTTTATAAAAAGAGGATGTGCAGAGCTCTGTGCTCCTTTCCACTGTGTGCTGATATGGCAAGAAGGCTAGCTGAGTCTATAAAGCAGGAAGCAGGCTCTCACCAGACACCAGAGTGTCAGTGCCTTGATCTTGGGGTTCCCATCCTCCACAGCTGAAAAGTCAGTTTCTATTGATAAGCTACTTATGTCTATAGTATTTTGTGCTAGCAGTACAAATGGACTGAGATAGTCTCTTAAATTTATGAGATGCATAAAAAAAATCTCCCAAATTTAAAGTTTATAGAGAACTGAGAATGCTTAAAAATATATAATTTTAACAACTAAAACTACTGCACCTAAATAAAAGATGCGTGTTGTTGTTTGAAGAGAAAGAGAAGAATTAAATTGAGGGGTAACTTAGTAATATTCCCCTGTGGAGTTCCTAAGACTAGGATAATACAGAGTCTAGAACTATTCTAAACATGACAATTTTTCTGCTTGAAAAATTGCCTTCAAAGCTAATACCATCCCTAGAGTGAGATGGATTCCAGCACACATAGAACCCAGCTTCACTTCCAAATTCCAAGTTTATATAAGATGCAGGGGGCTGGGGATTTAGCTCAGCGGCAAAAGCGCCTGCTTGGCAAGCGCAAGGTCGTGAGTTCGGTTCCTGGTACCGGAGAAAAACCAAAAACCAAAAAAAAAAAAAAAAAAAAAGAAGATGCAAAATGACATTCTTCCAACAGTGCTTAGCTCAAAATTCTGTCACATACAAATAGTTTAGAGATTTAACCCTTTATTTCCATGCTGAAGTCCCTACCAACATGAACTTCTTGCCTTTAGGCAATTGTAAAAATTCAAAATGACTCAGTATGGACTGCTAGTGACAAATCCAGCTAATCCACAGTAAATCCATGGTTCCAAGTACTCAAGAAGTTCCAAGTGTGACATTGGCCTCATAAAAACCTGGTTTACTGGCTTTTTTAGGGTGGTGCCCTTTCTTTGCTTTGAACTTCTTGAGTAGTTTGGAAGGCTTTGTCCAAAAGATAGTAATATGGCTTCTGGAAACTTCAGATTTCATGGCATTTGATACACAGGACTGAAATGGAAAGAGAAACTCTTCAGTGATTATTCAGACATTAAACTTAGAAAAAAATACTAGTTTATGTTTAAACACTTTTTCCCAGAACCCAAGAATTGATATTGTTTTTAGCTGACCCTTAGGACTACTCGCAAGCCTGCCTGCTTGAAAAGAAAGAGGTTTTGTTACTTTTATAGGCAGCTAGGTTAGATAGAAATAAATATACAGTTGGAGAGAGACTCAGGTCTTAAGGAAGTCCACAGGAAAAAATAAAGACCTCAGAATTGTGGCTGGAGATGCATCTGAAGACCAGGCCTCAAGATAAACATGCAATTGCCAGACCTACATGCCTCCCTAAGTATTAAGCAGTAATTTGGATAATTAACACCAACTGTTCCAAAAGTTTCAGCTAGGGATCAGTCACTCAAGTGGGTGACCCGATCATCTGAACCCATCCCTTCCCCAAAATGTCCCTGTTCTTCCCATGTACCTTTGCTATGTGACTTGTTTCCCTGTTAGATGAATATTAGCTAAGCAGTTGTACTTGTAAGCCCATAGGTTGATTGTAGTTTGATCCATGTTGTACCCACATTGTGACTTTGCTGTGTAAATTATCCCTGACAAAGTATCTTGGTGGCAACCCACTTGGGGACCTTTCATGTCTCACAGGAGCTATCTCTCAATAAACCTTTCCTACTTTTAACTTCTATTCTCCTTTGGAATTTAGTCTTCCATTTTAGGGTACACGAACTTGGTACCTCTGACATCTAGCGGGTTGGGAGTTATACTTCTCCTATATCATTATCAGAAAGCAGAATGAATACAATGCAGCCATTAAATAACTCTGAAGTGCTCATTGGAGTCAGGATCTGTGATAGACACTTCAAGACCATGTGTATTCCGTCACGTGGTCACTGCTATCTCACACATGGTTGAAATTATTACCATTATTATTATTATTATCCCTTTTACAAACCTTAGTGGGATGATAACATTTGTCCAAATTACCTTTAAGTATCTGAATTTGTATTTGACTTCACATCTCCTTTGTTCCTGAGCCCAGGCTTTGAAGCATTGTTCTCTATGGGATAGCTTAATATTTCAGGTTCAAAAGTGTAAGTGAAATTGTTCCTATTTTACTTTTTTCTGTGTGATGGATTTTTCTAAGGCCTTTCACCTTTTCCCTGCTATTTGTTCCTTTCCACCTTTCCAAAATAATTTTCTAAAAGAATTGGAGTCAAGAGTGCAATTTGCATTTAATTACTTTAAAATCTCTTTTTGCTTTACTCACTTTGATTTCTGGGGTATTATGGTATTAAAATAATTTTCTTTTACATCAGGCAAGGAAAACAAAGTCGGCAATTGCGAGATGGTAGTTCATATTAATGTAAGAGTTTTTTACCAGACCTTTGGTTAGTTTTCTCTGTTAATATTTACCTCACTTAGCTATAAAATTGCAGTCTATACCTCTGTTTTCTTCTTCATCGCTAAGAGGTTATGCAGTTAAGTGGTCATCCTCATGATTGCACAATTCTGCATAATCACTTAGAAGAAAGTCTTGAAGGATAAGAAAAATTTTTTAATTTGTTGAGCATAATTCTGTAGGTCATAAAGTTATAAATAAGAATATTAAAATATATTTTCTCTTGGGAAAAGAGACCCATTAATGAGAGTTTTACATATCAGTAAGTTCTGATAGAAAATTTGAATTGCTGGAATGGCATTCAGCTCCTGCACGCTAAATAAGAAATGAAAACGGATATATTGAAATTTCTCTATTACTCTAGCTATTGACCTGTTAAAAATATTATGGGATGGTTTACCTCAGAAATTGGTATTAATAAGAAAGTGACAAAAATCTTGCTGTCCTGATGCCGCTATTTCCAGGGTGGTAAAAATTACATAGGCGTTTATTTCAGTTTTTCATTTCGAGTGGCAGGGAAGAGCGAACGGAAATCAAATGTATCCTCTGGTCCTTAAGTGGAAATGTGCCCATACTAGCTGGCTCAAGGAGAGATGTGTGAATATAAAAATGGTCCATTCAGAGCCCAAATTATTTTCTCCTCTTAATGCTTGATTTTTGCTTCACATCTTATTTGAGACATACTCTTCAATGAGAATATAGGATTGCCATGAATAACTACCACTGTGAATCTTGTGAGTGAATGATTATTACACCTTCTCATTTCTTAGTCTTTTATCAGTTACTTAATACGGGCCAATGGGAACCTCAGAACAATCAAATTTTTCCTTTCTAATCATATTATGGCAAAATAAATGATGATGGGTTGTCAATTTCCAGTTTATATAAAAAGGGTATTTTCCTGTAAATGAAGAAATTTTGTGCATTTTAAAACTTTTTTTGTTAATTTTCTCTATGTGTTTATAAGTTTGATGATTATATTAATATCAATAGAGATTTTCTTTCCAGATAAAAAGGATGTCAAATACATTGACTTTTCAATGGGTTTTAATTAGCTGTAGGAATATGCCAATTTTGCAGGAGAGAAAATGAATCTCTGAATGAATATAAGAGCATGCAGTGAGGAACACAGAAAGAGCAGAGGCAGGAACTCAGTAGAAGCTATCTTGATGTGTCCTATGCTCAGGGTGAGGAGCTGCTCCGACGTTGTGCTGGAATCATGTCTCACTGTGTATGAAATTCTTTTCTGGCTGTTGCTATATTTCAGCCTGAAACCCACTTGGTGATTTTTGCTTCTTCAGCTTCTCCTGAATTGTTACACTGTTCTCTGTTCTTGAACCAGTGGATATTTTTACTACACCGATTATATAGTATTTCCTGGATATTTATTCACACTTGCACTCGCTCAGCCTCCTTTAGTTTTTCACTCACCTTTTCTACTACACTGGGTGCTTGTTGATATTTCTGTGTCCATGCTGCTACTTCTGTACTCTCCCGCAGTGCCAAGGAAAGAGTTAACCATATGAGGGTTATAAAGCCTTCTGCACAGTAGAGCACATTGTAACTACCTATTGTAATTTTACTGAAATCCGTCTTTTAGATACAAGAATTTACATATTTTCAAAGAAAAAAGCTTATGTTTACTCATTATTTATGCCAAACCTACTAGTAATGGTCATGCCAAACTCCTGATTGTTTTAAATGCAACTGCAAATACCTACTGAAAGGGGATAAGTGTTAATGAGAACGCAATACAAATGTCTGATAGAATTAAAAACTGATATAAAATGTAAATAATTTATTTCCAGCACGATTTAACCTGAAGGATAGGAATTATATTAGTGTTTATAGAGAAAACCTGGATTTTATTCTAGTTTTTCTTCGTTTTTTGGGTTTTTTTTTTTTTTTTTTGGTACTGGAAATCGAACTCAGAACCTTGCATATGCCAGGAAAGCACTGTGTTAGGGAGATAGATCCCTGGCTCTTTCTTCTATTTTTAGTTACCCTGACCTTAGATTGTATATTTTTATTTTACACTTTTTCATTTATGTTTTTAATAGTATCTTTTTTTTTTTTAATCTGTTCTGTTCAAACTCCTGAACACGGGCTATCTTTGACATTAACAATTGAGCTGTTATAACAAACCACTATAAGCTGAGTTAAATAACCCTGTTAAGGTTTTAATATTGAGAAGTTCAATTATTTCAGCTCTAGAAGCTGGTAAGCCCAAGATTGGGCACTGTGGTAGCAGGTTTGCTGTGTGTGGTGTTCTCACCATCTGGATCATAGACAGTAGCTTTTTGCTGTCTCTTCCTCTACTGAAACACTGTAAGAAACCTGCCTGTGATTCCCTTTAAAAGCACTAATCCCATTCATAAAGGCTTCATTTTCATGACCGAATCACCCTCAAAACTTAACCTACTAACACCATCACTTTGATATTTAGATTTCAGCATAAGAATTTAGGGTGATAGGTACACTCAGGCTACAGAAAAAAGTAAAGTTTTAGAAAGGGGGAATATTTCCTTTCTCACTTCCTGCTCTGTTGACTCTTCCCACTGAAATATGACTCTGTGTCAGATTTGCTTCACTGTGGCAAAATATCTGAATTAAGTAATTTAAAAACAAGAAAGGTTTATTTTGCCTATGGTTTCAGAAGTTTATGTCCATGGTTGCTTTGCTGTATTGTCTTTGGTCTTCATGCAAAGTAGTACCTTGTAGCAGAAGGGCAAGGATTCTGCCTACCTACCTCATGGTGGGTGGGAAGAAAGAGAGAGAGAGAGAGAGGGAGAGAGAGAGAGAAAGAGAGAGGGGGGAGTGTTTGGAAAGCATTGCTAACTTTCTACTAAATCTTTACTCTCTGATGCATCAAACCACTGTGTCCTGTCAGTGTCACCCATTTATGACCAGAGGCAGAAGCCAGAAGACACGATGGTTCTGTGATGAAGTCCAACCTGATCTTCCTCCCAGAACAGAGGACAAAGTAAAACAAGGTAGAGCTAATGGATGAGAGAGAGAGAGAGACTGATGACAAAATGCACCCACTCAAGTGCCCAATTCAGTGATCTACTTCCTCTAGCTCGGCTTCATTTCCCAAACTTTCCACCACCTCCAAATAAAAGCACAGGGTGGCAACCAAGATTTTAGCACATGGACTCACACAAACAGTTCAGATCCAAGCCATAACAAAGAGGCACAACAAATACCTTCAATGATGCCTATGCCCATAAGCTCTCCTAGACAAAATCCTTTAAGCTTCTTCTAGCCCACAGTGATGTCCTCAGCACCAAAGTGTTTATATACTACCTTTTTGAATAATGAAACTTCCAAGAGTCAATTACAAGATGATTTTCTCAAAATGGCCTCAGAACCAACACTGGGCTGCTGAGCAAAACAAAAGACTCTGACTTAAATATGCTGAGAAACTTTTGTGTATGAGTGTGTGAGTTTGTGTGTGTGCATGTATAATCTTATGCATGTGTTTATTATAAGTGCATATATATTTGCCTATATATGCTTAAAATTGTTGTATCAATATCAGTGGTAAAAAAGATAAATTTCTGACTTCTCATGATTTAAATAAATTAGTATTAAATTGATCAGTATGTTAAGCAAAAAGTGAAATAATCAGACAATTTAAAGAACACACAGATAAGTACTATCTATCTGATTGGGGATCAGGAGAATCCTGAAAAGCAATAGATGAAATCAGATGTGGGTTACTTATTGATATAATTTTTAGCACATAAAATAAATATAAACAAATACTAATTGGTAGATTTAAACAATGAATGGGTTAAAATAGTTCTTAAGTAAATAAATGAATTCATTTTCACAAGAAGAGACATTTTAATAAACCAGGAATAGAAGGTAGACACATTGACAGTGGCCACCACATATGAATAATGTGAATCAAAGGAGGATTTCATTTTAGTTCATATAATTTCTTATTTTCATACAAATAATACAATTATACTAGGAAGAAAGTGATGGACTTCCTTTTCAAATAAAATCAAGAATAATGCATATTAACCCACATATATAAGGCACTTTTTAATCTTTTCTGGTTTTTTTTTCTCTTGCAGATGAGGAAAACTGATGTTCAGAATTGTCCACTTGTTCTTCTAATTATCCTAGAGTCTCAAGTCTTCATTATCTCCACTATCAAATGCTACTTTTCATCCATCACTGCCACAGATGTACCACCAGTGATTTTATTTGTAGTAAATCTAACCATGCCCCACCACACACGTTATTGATTGTACAATGTTATGTCTCGTAGAAGTGTCTGATTTCTTTAGTAGATAGACCTATGGGTAGAGAAAATGCCAATTGATATACTTTGTCAAGATTTTGTTCCTTGAGTGAATAAGTAAATCAAACAAGCTGTTGATGGAATGGAGTCCTCAATACACTGATTCCTGCTATGGTTTAGATGTGATTTGTCCTGCATTTTCTTGTGTTTGTCCCCAGTATGGCAGCACTGGGAGGTAGTAGGGCCTTTATGAGGTGTGGCCTCTCAGGAGTTGGTTAGATCATTTGATACTACAGAAAAAACTTAGTTCTCCCCAGTTAACTTCCAGTAGTGAGTTTCAAGAGTGAGCCCACTCATGTTGCCCTATAGCTTTGTGTCTGGCAATGTGCCTCCTTCTCCTGCTTGTGTTTGGGACATTGTGATGGCATCAGCCTCAATACTTTCACCATGGCCAACAGATACTGACACTGTGCCTTAGTTTATTGTAGGCTAGAAAAAAATCTCTTTGTAAAGTTACCCAGGCTAACAGTAATAAATATTCACTCACTTGGTTACAATAATTAAAAACATTCATATAGTGGCATCAATGCATACATTAATTTATTTTTAAAAGTTCTAATTTGACAGTGGATCATTGAAAATGTCTCAGCTCGCTGTCTTGTCCCCTCACTGCTGTCTCATTCCTCAAATCCCTGAGTACATTTCAGCCTTTCTTCTCTTTCTGGGTTACAAAATTCTCTCACCTTTGAGATGAAAACAAGTCATGTTTTGTGTGGTGAGAAGACATTTTACAGACAAGCAATAGGGCCTGGATTCAGCTCAACAAGCTGTGCAGCAATTCTCTGTGGAATCCAAACACCAATGGGTCTTGAACACTCCCCTGGCTGTGTCAGAATCTCATGGGAATCTCTCTCAAAAAAAATTCAGATTTCTAAGAAATAACTCCCTGAAGGATTGTATCTCTGAGTATGAGGCAGAATCTTAGAAGTGATTTTGAAAATAAACAAATCCAAAACAGCTCTCTAGGTGGTAAGCCACTTGCTCAAGGAAGCATAGCTAATTACAGTAAAACCTTGGACTGTGAGTAACTTGTTCTGTGAATGTTCCATAAGAGGAACAAGCATTTCTATTAGACAGTGATAACTCAGTTGTTGAACGCAGTTCCTTTCAAATTTGTGTTTGAACACGGAAAAGTTTGAGAACTGAACATATTTTTTTCCATAAGAAATGATGGAAAACCAAGTATTTGGCTCTGAGGTTCAAAAATACATTTCTAAATTCATTTTCCAAGACTTCCACACATTTGGCGGTGATTTCTCTCTTTACCTGTGTCTTGGTTCTCACAGTTTTCCTCTCATCTTTACTGCTGGTATCACTGACTTGCTTTGGACTCATGGTTACAGTTCATACAGATGAAGCGCACGCACACGAAAAGCATGCCTAAGAATGTGGCATGCACTAACACGGTGCTGTATGCGTCTGGGAAAGAGCAGTGTAGACAGAAGCAGGTTTGTGTGTCTGTGGTGAGACTTGATGTGTTGCTCACTGTCGGCCCCTACAGGTGTTTTCAAGTCAGATTTTCTGTTTGTCGAGCAAAGTTACAAACACCAATCAGATTTTTTTTTCTAACTTTGTTATCCCAGTAATGGAAAGTTCAAATGTGGAGATCTTTGGCAACCAAGGAGTCGCTATAAATTTTAGCTTGAAAACCAAACCATGTCTTATACTCATGTAGCACTTTGATATACAAGTGCTTTGGATTACAAGTATGTTTCTGGAATGGATTATGTTACAATCCAAGGTTTTACTGCATTTCAAAATAATGGCTATGATCCACATTTCCCTTGCTCTGGAGTCCTTCAGTGCAGAGGGTGGGCAAAATGCTTTTCTAGGAGAGGCAATCCAGTGGCAAGCGACACTTCACGTTTAGGTTAGGAGCCCAGATTCAAGGAACCTAGATGCATAAGTAGGGACCATCTACCGACTATGTAACATTACCTAGATGCTTGAATTTATGCCTCAGTTTCCTCATTTGTAATACAGCAATGCTATAGTCCCTAGATTTAAATATTACGAGTGAAATAACTTACATTTTCGTTAACACATCATTTATAAGCATATAGAAAGCACAATCACCTTTGTCCAATTTAATATTTCTGGAGTTTTCTTTTATTCCTAAAACAGCATAGTACAGTAACTTTCTATCTCTTCCAATTGTAAAACCATTTCTCTGTGTCTGACACCAAGAATTTGTAGTAGCTAAGAACATTAGATTTTCTGAAAAGAAGTGGAAAATTTTCTGCTGAATGGTCTTGGACCAGACAGACTCATAGTCCAAATTGTCCCCTTTTCAATAAACTGAAGGGCACAGAGGCCCATCAAATCCCATATTATCCTAGAGCATCAGTGGCTATGTTAATGAAGCTGAAGACCACGCTAAGTCTTGTACATCCCCAGTCAAAAGTTGGAGCCTTTGTGCTGTCTTGTTTATGTTATATTGGTCATACTCTAGAGGCTTAATAAACCAAATACAACCACATCTAGAGTTTTACGAATGCCTTAGGTTTTGAACATAGGAGCCCATATTTCCTGTATCCTAATTAATAAGACACTAATGCTAAGAGAGGATTTGGCTACATTGTTAAGGAGCCTCCCATGGTTTATCATTCTTCACTAGTGGCACACACAAATCCTCTTAAATGTGAACAGGGGGGCTCATCATGTTGTACTTCACTGCCCTGTGAGGGATGTTTCAATGCAACCCACCCATTTAGATTCAATGAAAAGAAATTAAAATTCAAAAATAAAATCAATACTTATCTCTTTGTGCCTTCTCAGTGACTGTAGAGTTCAGCTTTCATGTGTAATAGATTCAAGCACCGCTGCCACTGAATACTGAAATTTATGAAGTTCTCCATAGTCATTAATTAATAGTGAGCACACACAGAAAAATAACCAGGCGGAACACTTAGAAATGAAATTATTGCTGAAGCACTGACTACATAGTTTCAAGTGGTCAGTCAGGTGAATAAAATGAATAATTGAATACTCTTCACAGGCAGTCAGGATGGACAAGCATCCCAACAGGTTTTTAATTTTCTATGAAGAACACACATCTTACATAGGGATATGCATTGATTTTATTCTTATCTATTTGCTAAGGCACTTTTTGTAGTTGTGTTTTCTCTGTGAGGGTTTAGAAGAGTCACTGTATCATAATGTGTGATCTCATAAAGGGTGCTTTAGGAAGCCCTTGCATGATGTAGCTGAGGACTCCATTTCAGGCTGGAAACCTGCAGAGAAGTAAAAAAAATGCCTATGAGTTTAGTTAAAAAATGATGCCCTATCTTATCCCTCTTTCCACTTGCTGCAACATAATTTCTATGGGGAACTTTTCTTAGAGCATGTAAGTGTTGTTGGGAATGTCTGTGATCAACTGGAGCTGTGCTGATTTCTTAGTATAAATTCTTGAGAGAATTTTGCTTCACGGTGATGACGTGGGGAAATAAAACCATCCTTCCTAGAAGAATAAGATTTGAAATTATATTTGCATTTTGAAACCAGGTTTATGTTTGACTTCCCTTTGACCGTATTATTTCCTCTGTCTGGACATTTTTGTTGTAAAGTTCGTGTAGGAAAAATTTTAGTGTCTGCAAACCACATGGCCTCTGTTTAAAGTACTCCATGTTGCCGTTGCTGTATGAAAGCAGTCGTAAACAATCCATAATGAAGTAAGTGTGGGTATCTTCCCCTGGAAATCCATCCTTGCCAGTAAATGATAGGCTGGGTTTGGCCACTGAGCTATAGCTTGTTGGCCCCTGATATTCTTGTTTTGCTTTCTCAGTGATGAACATGCCAAAGTGTGGGGGCAGAAGTGGAGGTGTGATGAGCAGGAGAGACAGTGGTCAACATTCTGAAGCTCTCACATCTCTCCCCTGGCAGGTTGTTTCCTTTTAGGAGTTCTTCTCTGGCTTGGAAGGCCTTGTGCTGACCAGTTGGAGAGTTAATTTACTCAGTGTATTGTGTGAATTGGGCAATATGTTTCCCATTCAAGGTCTGGAGAGAAACTCCCAGTGGGAAGAATGGCAGTCAGAGCTCCTATTCCCTGCTGTTTTGATAGTGTTATTCTCTTATGCTTCCCTTACAGGTTAGACTCATTAACCTGAAGGCCCTGCACTTGGGACAAAAATATTTAGCAGACTGACAGAGTTTTGTTAGAGTTCAAAGAAAAGAGCAGGAGGAGAAGGAAAAGTACTGATATTCCCCAGGTAGAGTTTGACAACAACAGGAGGAAACGTCCTCTTCAGATGATGATCTGAGAAGTGGTGAGTTCAGACATGAGGCACATGGTTGACAGTGCAGCCCACAGTCTCTGCTGAATGCTTTTGCATTGCACAGCCTTCCCAGATCCCAAGCTAATTCGGACCAGACAGAGAAGCTCAGCATTTCATAGCCTGGGTAGTCCCTTTAAGGTAATTTCCCTTTGAAGCTGCAGAATTTCCCATTGTTTATTTAAGCATCAGCTTTTACCTTTGTCTAAAAATATTTGGAGACATTTGAACATTAATGAAACTATAAACTAAGATATGAGTAATGAACCAAAGCCAAGTCTACTCAAATAAAAACAAATGGAATAAATGTTGCCAGAGGTGGAAGATAAGCTGATTGCTTCAGTGAGTACTGGATTTGGTATGAGTATGAAACTATTATCTAGGTTGTCTCTAGGGAGGACAGACCCAAGAACATATCTAACACTTTGTCAAACTGCAGGGTTGGCCAGTTTATAGGATTAAGCCACAAATACCATCTCCCCTGTATGCTGAGGTTAATTTATTTTAGGTAGAATTTGATTTAAATAAAGCATCCTTTTCAGGGGCTGCTGGTGTATGGAAACCCACACATGACTCCTGAGAGTACATAGAGAAAAGAATGAGCAATATTTTTTAAAAAAATTTACTAGTACATATTTTCAGGTATAGTACATGATGACTACACTCCTTGTGAGGATTGGTACAAGTGCATAACACATCTACAGATTACCAACCAGATTAATAGATCAAAAACATATAAAACACATAAGATTATTGTACTGAATAAAGGAATGCTTTCAGATAACTTGTTCGTGCTGGTGACAGTAAATTTTCTCTCTCTCTTTTCCTATCTGTTTTTATATTGCATTTTATTTATATATTGAGCTTCTCATATGAGAGAAACGATGCAATATTTAAGCTTGTATGTTTGATTTATTTAACATTATGGACTCAAAGTGCATCCACTTTCCTACATATAAGTTTATCCTTCTTTATCACAAAGTAGTACTCCATTGTGTATAAATACCACAGTTTCTTTAATCCATTTATCTGTTGTGGACATATAGGCTGCCTTCAAGATTTAACTATTATGAATTGTGCATATGGGGATGTATACATCACTGTGGTCTTTAACTACTTAGGGAAGATACCTAAGTAGAAGCAGAATTAGGAAAGATGGATATATACCTAGAAGTGCCTCAATTTCTTTTCCCCCTTGAAGCAACAAAATGGGCAAGTTATCTTTCTTACCTGCTGGGGGCTGGTGCCTCTGCCATATATAATTGCTTACACAGCAATCTTATTGATTCTACTCTGTTCTGACCTTGCCCCACTGTATTATTTCACTTTATGTGGCTATAGCAAAATACCTGAGGCTTGTTACTTGATAAAGAGAAGAGGTTTATTTACTTCAGTTTTAGAGGCTGAGATCCAAGATCAGATAGCCCTGTTATCTTAGGCTTTCATCACTATGGGTCAGATCACAGTGGCAGGAGCATGAGAAGAAGTCACAAGGTGATATGGGATGTGGGAGAGTTTCAGGGGCCAGGACTGTTTTTTTAGATCCCCCCTCTCACACAAGGACTAATTCACGTCTTAAGAGCAATATTAATCTCTCCCAAGGAGAATGGCCCCCAGTGACCTAACTCACTTCCACTATATCCTACTTCTTAAAATTTCCACCAACTCTTGCTGCTGCCATATTGGAGATAAAACTTCCAACACATGTGCTTTAGGGAACAAACCACAGCCAAACTATGGGGCCTATATTTAGTATAGGAGACACTGAATCTTCTCCATTCATTTCCAGGGGGAAGGGAAGTAGAGCCCTTAGCAGTGTTATATAACATTCAAGAAAAATCACACTAAAGTGTGTGTGTGTGTGTGTATGAGTGTTAAATGTTAGTGATTAGACAAAATAAAATCAGACACAACCGCAGAATTCTTCAGAAACTTCTAGACTTTGTAGTAATGGGTTTGGGCATTCTTATCACTATTCTCAGTGTTGTAGCCTTCAGTAGAAATTTGATAGGTCTTTGGAAAATCCATTCAAGAATATCTGAAAACAACTAAAACTTCACAGGTTCTGGCCAGTTTACAAATGCTGATCCATGGGTTCAGATTGTTAAAATTATAACTTGTATTTATTTATTGTCAAACCATAAAATATTAGTCATAATATCAAAGATACAAGTGAGGGGTTGGCTCTGAAATGTACCAAGGAGGCTATATGTAGCTGTGCATAGAATACCGCTTTATGTAGCTGTAATGCTGTATCACCAAACCTTGACCCCACTCTGCAACTCAATTTCTGAAACAACAAAATTAGATTCTTGCTCCCGTATCTCTGGACCTTCTGAAGTTTGACTGCTCTCATTTGTGTTCTGCTGAATCGGGCTTCAGGCTGCAGATGAAGGTCAGGTTTTCATGTTTGTCTCTGTAATTAGTAGGTGATTGGGAACCTTCTCCATAGCAATAGTAAAATTGCAAAAAGACAAGTACATTTCATATTAATCTCTACTTAAATTCTACTAATATCCCATTGTCTGAAACAAGTGACAGTGACACAGAGGCAGAGGTTTTGCAGACAGGAAGGGGATCTAGGAATAGCGGTAGAGGAGAGTTTGACAGGGGGAAGAGGAAGTAAAAAACATTAAGATGTGATATATACCTGGCAAGTCCCCACAATGAAGGTTATCCATTACGTATCACAAACATGTATCAATAAAAGCTTAAAACAAAGATCTATGAAAAACAAAACAAGTGGCTTGGCTAAGTACCAGGTCAGCAGTCAAGAAAGTACACTGTGTTTATTTTGAGCTCATGGTGAGGATGTGGATGCAGAATAATACAATGCAGTGGAAAATTGGGACCACAGATTCTATCTGCTACAGAGATATACCTCCAAAGGTAGGTTGTATAATACACTGAGAAAGAGCAAACTGCCTGGCCAGAACAACTTTCTGTAATATTTTAGGACAGTGAATTGGGTGGAGGGAAGCAGGTCAATACAGGTTCACCTTTGTCGTATAAAGGTGTTTTTATCAAAGGACATTTATGTCCTCTCATTTTCTATTTTTGGTTGAGCCATCAGGACTATCTGAAGTTTCAGCATGACAGGGCAGGCTAGGACCTTCCACATGCTACATGCAAATATAGTTAGCATCTGTATTACTTCCCAGCATGTTTAATACTTTATTTTTACTCCACTAATCTAGGGGCTAGGAAACAGACTCTTTTTGTTAATTAAACTAATAAACTTCCTTTATAGGTAATTTTTCTCTGTAGATGTGCTATTTTCTTGTTTGCTGAAATTTTTAGGTTGCTCATTGATGCATTTTGCACTTAATTGCTATAACCTGTCTCAGTCATGACTTTTGTTTTTGCTTTGCTTTCTTGAGACAAGTTCTCACTATGTAGCTCAGGCTGGCCTTGAACTGGCTATGTACCCTAGGCTGCCTCTATTTCACAGCAATCTTCCTGCCTCAACTGTACAAGTAGTGAGATTACAGGCATGTCTGGTAGTCATGACTAATTTCATTTAATATCTATTTTCCCTTTTTATGACTATCGTGTTTAACTAGGTAGTTTTTAATTTCACTATGATTTGATTGCAATCTGTTTTGATTCACTCTTGAAACAGACAAAGAATGAAGGAACTAATGAAAGGAAAAAAGAGAAGGAAAGAAGAAAGGAAAAAAGACAAGGACCCAAGGCAATATAATTGTTGTCCTTATGCTAAACAAATATTGAGACTGGGCTTATTTTTGATCCTTACATTAGTAGCTTTCCTGTGACCAGGACAGAATGCCTGATTTCAGCAATTTGAGGAGGAGAGGTTTATCTTAGCTGTTATATTCAGAGGTTTCAGTCTATAGTCAGCTGATCTCAAAGCAGGATCATGGTGGGAGAATAGGGTGAACAGCTGCTCAGTTCATGGCAACTGGGAAGCAGACCATGGGGAAGAACGCTAGCAAGAACTGCACCATCCGAACGTTTGCCCTTAGTGATCCATCTCAGACTGTGCCTCACCTCCTAACAGGAAATTCAGCCTTGAACATCAGAGGATTAATCAGGTCATGAGTATTGCACCCCGTGATCCATTCATCTTTCCAGGAGTCTCTTAAAACTCAGTCAAGTTGACAAGATTAACTACCACAGTCCCTAAAACTGAATAATAATGAGAACAAGCAACAATAATTTAATTCCTGGAAGATAATTTCTTTCAAATGATTATATTAATAGCTGACTAAAACAGCTTTCTTGTCAACCTTAATAGCTTTTTCATCAAAACTCACTTCCAGGCCTTCACATTCAGGTTTCCACCACTCCAAAACTCTTGTGTCATAATTTCCGACTTGCAAACCCCAGTTGAAATTATTCAATCTGCGCCATTCTCTAAATATACTGTCTCACTTGTTCCTTGGCCCTAAGGAAGTAGTCTCCATTCCTGCAGTAAATCCCATAAACTTAGCCTTGACTGATTAACAGATTGGGTGTTTCCCTTCTTCTGCCTCCATGCCTTAAACAAGCAACAGAACCTGAGGGAGACTGTATGATTAATTCCTAACTGCGCACTCCATTTGGGCTGGAAGGAGTCAACCTCTCAGTGTATGTACACTTGTCTTTATATTGGGGAAGGTAGTTGTTACGGTAAGGCACACATCAGATGATGCAGTTAGCAGTTGTCTTAGTTTCTCCTGTGCTTCTATGACAGAATTCCTGCGAGACAAGGTAATTTGTAAAGAACAGATATTTGTTATGTGCAATTAAGGAGGCTGAGAATTCCAAGATTAATGGGCCACTTTTGCTGAGGGTCTTCATGTTACTTAATCCCATGGGGGAAGGACAAAGGACAAGAGTGTGGGTGTAAGGAAAGAAAGGTCCCACTTCAACCTGTTATCTATAGCCCACTTTCACTATAATGAAATCAATCCATTCATGAGGGCTGAGACTTCTTGATGTAATAATCTCTTAAATTTTCCACTTCTTAAGAGTGCAGCATTACGTATTAAACTTCCAACACATAAACTTTGGAGTGACACGTTCAAATTATAGCAACTGGTAGGCAGAACACTTAAGTCTCTCGTTTTGTTTTTTGACATTATTTTCCAGCATGGTGTCCATCGCTAGAACATAAAAGCATTTTATTTGTGATTATATTTGTGTGTTTGGGTTCCTGGACTCTTCTCTTTTCTCCATTAGTTCACTGTATCCAATGCCTCACACATAGACTATTTTGACCTTCAATGAATTAATATTAACAAGGAGTCCTGGGTGCCAGATGAAAAAGGACAAAGAACAGCTGGACTATCACAAGCTACAGTGCAAAGCTGGGGTACAGGGAAGAGGGTAGGAAGACGGGGACTAGGAGGGGTCAACAGAGGCGCTTACCCAGGCTTGGTAAGTAACTCATTCTTCTGTTATACTGTTGCATCTCCATGTTATCACCATCAGGCCCATCTTTAGTATATTTCCCTATGAAAGGCTGCACAAACAGTATGGCTTACTTGTTGCAGTGACATGCTTCTATTTTCATAATGTGGTGTGGTTTCTATGTTCAATTTCTCAATGGATTTAAGATGAAGCTTTATTTGTTCTTTATAGGAACCCTGAGGTAGCCCTTACAGCCCTTGTTTTTGTTTAGCACCAACAAAAAAACACAATCTCTGAAAGAAGAGCTCGCTGAAAATGGAATAAAGCAGAAGGCTTGTTTCTTCTGCTGTCAACACAGTTGAATAGTCACATCTTACCTAAAAGTTGTGAGCGTATGTGTGCATATATGTGCGTGTGTCTGTGCATAAGCACGTATATTCCTTATCACAGTAAGTGGGAGCTGTTGGCTTGGAATGCAGCTATTAGGGTGAATCTGGTACAAAAGAAACCTGGGAAATACTTGTACTAATAATTTTGTACGCTGCCATAATAGAGTACAGCACAATGAGAGGCTCAAACAATAAGACTTAATTTTCTCATAGGCCTAATAACGACAAGGCTGGGTCAAGGTGACAGAAAATTCTTGCTTTCTCTCACAATTTTAGAGGAAAATCTTCCCTCATTTCTTCTAATGTCTGGAATGTGCAGGTTATCCTTGGTGTGATATAGCTTGCAGGTGCACCACTCCATTAATATGTCCATCTTTTCCCACTGGGTTTTCATATTTCTTCCCCCATATAAAAATATCTTTATTTTTAAATGTCCCCTTTTTGTGACAACACCAGTCATGTTAGATTTGAGCTCTGCTAATGACTTCATTTTAACTTCATTACTTCTATAATTACCATTTTTCCAAATTAAGGCACATGCTGAGAAATTGGGATTCACAATTTCATCATGGTTTTCTTGGGGCATAAAATTCTACCAATGATACTTGCATACTGCACTTTAAAAAGAAGTCAGGGTCAGAGATAAATTCCTTATTTTACCAGTTTTATTGTCCACTGCTATTTCTCTATTGCCAGGCACTCTCTATAAGCAATTTTTTTTTTTTTTATTTCTCAGATGGCTGGTTCTATCAAGTAATATTTTGAGAAGGGGAATGTGTGCATGGGATAATAGCCAAATTTCTTTCTCATTTTAGTTTTCTAATTTTTCAGGAATAAAGACAGATTTTTTTGAGGAATAAATTAGGATGTCAGCATGACTGCTGCCAAAATCATAGCCCCAGAACCTTTTCCTTCATCATAGTAAAGAGCCCTGGAGAAAGTGGTAGTGGTTTTCTCTTTCATTTGATGAAAGGATTGATGACCCTTGAGGTTAAGTGACTGGACCAAGGTCACACACTGAGAATCAGAGCCAAAGAAAAATCCAAATGATCAATGTAGAGCAAGAAAATGCCATTGCTTCAGCCTCTCTCCTCGGTTTAATGCTAGGATTCATACTCATTTTTAGAATCCCGTTTGAACTTGACTCTTAAAAGTGCTGAGTTTAGAAGTCAGGCCCTTATCCAACCTCACTTTTATTGATCAAAGACTCTCCCCTTCCCGCATCCTTTGCAAATATCATATGCGGCTCACACAGTAAAATGAAACGGCCCACCAAAATCAAGAAATAAAAGTATCAAGACAGTTTGATACTACTACTTTAATGTGAGAAAGTATATCTTGGCAGATTTTTGGCTTGGCCTTCCATTTAAAGTAGGCAACACTGAGAGAATTTGTGTGAACTCAATTATGCTCATGGGGGATAGGAAAAGATAGGAGAACTAAAGTGCATATTTTAGGTCTGCTTTATGCTATTGTATGATCTTGGGTATAGAACTGACAGTCAATTTCTTTAATATAAAAATTTGGGGGAAAACTCATCATCCTTGACTCACAGTATTGGTGTTATAAGTTGGGATCTAGGAAGCAGTCAATAAAATGTTTATGTGTTCACTCATGTTCTTGGAAATACTCCCACAGAGAATTCTTTCATCTTGAGGATGCTCTCAGTTAAATTCCTGTACTTCTTTGTAATAGCTATTTGACCTTGGGTACATTTCCCTAATCTTTTGGAATTGTCCTGCTTGAAAAAATGAAACCAATAATAAAAAATAGCTTTCAGGATTACTTTAAGGTTTATCTACAATAACCATTGTAAAGTGTTTTGTGTGGAGTCATAGCACTCAGGAATTGTTTCTTTTGTGATATTTACTGATGTCACTATTATTTATATCTATCAATTGCTTATATTTAAAGCTTATCTATTTTTTTCAATTATAATTTTTTGAAGCAATTTATTTCAAAGCTAAAATGCTTCCAATCAGTTCAGATCATATTTTATGAACAAAAGGCTATAAGCAATTTTTAAACAAGTTTCACACTCTAAGTGATTTCTGGCTCATCAGAGAAAATCTAACATATGTTGAAAACCTATTTTGTTTCTGTCCTGCCTGGTAGCTTATTTTATCAGGTGTTAAGCAGAAATGGAGAATTGATTGTCAGTCTAATTATTACCTAATGAAGTGGTTGCATGCATCATATTTTTTTGGCCTGAAATATTTCCTTTTGTATTCCTATGCTTAGAACCTATAAAGTCTATGATGAACTGAATATTTCTGTCCCTCTTACAACTCATATGCTCAAAGCCTAATCCCCTATGTAATGGTACTGGAAATGGGATTTGAGAGGTAATTAGTTCATGAAAATGAATCACCCTCATTAGGATTGGTGCACTTATAAGAAGAGATGGACATATCAGTCAGGTTTGCCTTGCTAGAACACGGCACTTGACATACACAATTTAAAGGAGAAAAGGTTTATTTAATTCACAGTTTCAGAGGTTCCAGTCCATAGTGAGTTGACTCCAGGGCAGAAATATCATGAGAGAGTTGAACAGGGTGGGAAAACTGCTTGTCTCATAGTGGTGAATAAGAAGCAAGAGAAGGCAAGACCCGGAGAGAGAGGAAGGTGTTGGTGATCACACAGCTCTTCTACAGCCCCATGTAATCCTGTTTTCAATTAGTTTTGACATTCCACTAGTGCATTCAGTTAACAAGCTCATCCACGGATTAATCCATCTTTGGACCCTGCTGGACTCAAGTCCTCAATATATGAGTCTTTGAGGGACACTTCATATTTATTTATTTATTTTCCGTACCAGGAATCGAACTTATGACCTTGCACTTGCCAGGCAGGTGCTGTGCTGCTGAGCTACATCCTCAGCCCCTGACATTTCATATTTGAATCATGGCAATAGGAGGGAGCTTTCTTCTTTTCTCCATATCTTCTGTCTTGTGAGAAAATGGCCTATTGCAAAGCAGAAGGAGGACCACTAGCAGATGCCAGGTCTCCCAGAAACTTGTCTTCAACTTTTGAGCCTTCAGAACTGTGAGGAGTAAATTTCTCTTAATTCACTTGATTTCTCTTAATTCACTTAATTATGTATTTCTCCAGTAGCTGAACAAAAATTGAGCTATTACTTTTCATCATTCAAGTGATAATAGCACTTATTATTATTTTATGGGATAAAACATGATGTTCTTACCAGGTATTAAAATAGTGAAACCAAGTTGTTTATTACTAACTAAATGCCAAAAAGATTCTTGAGTAGAACTATATGAGAATTATAACAAAGAGTAAAAGTTTAAAAAGAGAGAGGAAGGAAAGGAAGATGTATATACTTTCATGTCTCAGACACAGTGTTTCACTTGCTCTTTCTCATATATGTTTACTTAGTCTGCATAACAAATATAGGCATTATGATCCCTGACACTGAGCACCTGGGAATAGTGAAGCACAGGGAGGGTAAAATCACTTAAAAGCACATTATTGGTTAATACGTATTTGAATTCTGTCTTCTTTAAAGATGGAAGAATGAGCACAGAAACACTTATGGTTCTACTTCTTGAATCTCCAGAAGCAAATAAAAGGTGCAGTGAAACATGTTTTTTCCTCACATATTCCTTGGCCAAATATGACCTTGTCCAAGATTGTAGATAAGTATATAGTTTTGGATGGACAGTTTGATAATCTGTTAGAATCAAACAGATTAATGTAATGTAATGACCTTATCCAATGATCTTAACTTAAAATTATCCATTTTAAATTAAGATTTATAAACATATTAATTTAATTATTTTGTTATAACAAATTTACATTTTCTGATTCAATTACTCCCATTATTGCTTCTAGACCAGGTTAACTCATTACCCCCCTGATTATGGGCTCCCTTGTGCCTCCCTATAATTCCTACAAATGAACCAATTGAGCTTACCAGTGAACCTATTAGAGTATAACTTTCTCCATTTTAATCAAAGAAGGGAAACTTTCCTGATTGTTCAGGGGTTTTGCAAATTTAATTATTCCTTCAGGCCCTTTTACATACCTGAAGCAATAATGTAGTTTTCATTTAACTGCACTTTCTTTGAACTCTTGGACACAAACACTCTCAAATTAGCATTGCTAAATTTAAGAAATTAAAATACAGAATGCCGCTTAAATTTGAATTTCAGTTTAAGTGTGTTCCATGCAATGTTTAGGACATATGTACATTAAAAATTTTTGCTTTTTATCTGAAATTCAAGTTTAATCGAGTATTTTGTCTGTCAATATTCTCAAATACAAATCATAGTTGACAACCATTGTGATGACTGCTCCATCCTGAAATACTAGTAAAATCAGACTCTAGTATTGGACCTTTTGCAAATTTCTTTATGACATGTATATCAACTGAAATGCCACAGTGTGTCCTACGTCTGCAAAGACATCACACACTATAAAATGCATTTGAAGTCTCATTGTATCCTATCCTTGAGGAAATCCACAGGGTAGTTCAGAAGAAAATACATCACTTTTGTAAAAATGAGTGGTATCAGAAATGGGTGGCTTGCCATGTTATGATACATTTATAAGCTGACGATATGGGTCTAACTTTGGTCTCCTATTTTCTATATGAAAATTATGTTATTCTGGAGGAAATCCCAATCACTGTGGCAAAAATCATAAAGATGTTTTAATTAAAGTTCTTGGTTGCAAGAAACAGTCAACTTAACTTTGGTCCAAGAAGATTTATTGGGAAATTTAGGGGGGGGGGAGATTAGGATACTGACAGACTGGATCTGGGAAAATAAAGCTCTCAGTGACTCTCAAAATGAAAAACATGGGAGTTGAGAAGTAGAGCTCCATTCTTGTATCTGCAATCACCTGAGCTGATGGCTTGGCCACTTTGACCTCTTCCTACCTTGTATTCTGCCCACTATCAGAGAGTCAATATTCAAATGCTACAGAAAGCTGCCTGTTTGACCAAAGTTAAGTCACATTCCACTCTCTATCCGTACCTCTTAGCTTCTCAGACTGGAATTGTTTTCTTCCATACATATGTACAAGGAAAAAGAACATTCTGTTGCAGCAAAGGATAGTTTGAGAGGAAAAAAAAATACACCAAATATTTATTCACTTAAGGACATTTTGTATCTTTCTTTCCCTAACTTGACTGGCACATTTTCTTATTGAAGGAGGTAACCCTACGGAGAACAAAGGAAGCAATGGCAGCTTGGAAGCTGAAATGCTCTACCCAAAGCTGAGACATGATCTTTGACATTAGAAGTAACTCTACTTGAGAGGATGCTTCTGTGTAGTTGCTTTATTCTTTATTTTCAGGAGTCTAACTTTCCTTTAATCTCCTTCCCAAAAGCTCTGTCAACTTTGAGGTCAAAACTGGCTTCAAAGATGGTGTATATTATCACAGTGTGAGCTTTTCTGGTTAACAGCCCTCTGCTCTTTTGAGACAACTGTATAATCACTATCACCCAGATAAGGCGCTTGTGGCTTGATATGCATGGGTGAGTACTAAAGGGTCAGAACCATCTCTATAACATCACAATTTGTGAGTAAGATTTTGTGTGCATATTCCAAAAGAACAAATTCACAGT
>NW_004955438.1:10054618-10117391 GCF_000276665.1 Chinchilla lanigera | reverse complement strand
CAAATAGATTCTTCATTCTGAACATCCTACAGTGTCATAGTTAAGCTTGACTTCACTCCCCATGTTTTGGTGATCCTGCCAGAGAACCGACAAGACAAGCAGATGACTGGAGCTCACACTTTCCCAAATTAGTTTCTAGAGAAACGATGTGAGTTACTAGTAAAGTAGTACAATCCTTGATGTTTTCCAGTTGTCATTTTCTTATGAGACTTACGAGCACTTATCCTCAATTTTGGTGGCCTTTTTGCAGGTTTTAAATTATGAGAGGGAGAATTACTCTCTAGATGGAGAGAATCTGATATATGTCTTTTCACATGGGTTTATAGCAGGTTTCTTAAAATGTTTAGGGATATAAAGGTTCTATTTTTGAAAACACTTTTAAATGTAAAAGAAAAAACTGCTTGTCTTATTAGGTCTTCCATAACAAAATACAGTACACCAGACAGCTTGTAACTTTATTTTTCACAATTGGAGAGCTTGAAAATTTTATGACCAGATGCTAATAGATATGTATCCTACGGGGGTTTTCTACCTCATAAATGGCCATCTTCTTGCTATTAACTCACATGAAAGAAGGGACAAAGGAATCCCTGTACTTTTTTTTTTATAACGATACTCATACTACTTATTAGTATTTTGCTGTCATAATTAATCACCTCCCAAGGGTCCCACTTCTAATACCATCTTGTTAGATATAAGAAATTTAAGGTATGAATTTAGGGGACACAAATATTCAGCCTGAAGTGCTACTCAATACCTTTAAAATTTTTTTTTCTAGGAAAGAGAACCTGAGGTTGGAATTAGTGATGCAAATTAGGACATGCAAACCGAAGAGGGAGGGTGAGGATTGAGAGGAAGAGAAATGATCAAGGAAGGGTGCTAAGTAATGCACAGAGATGGGTTATCACACTGGCTACCAATTCGTAACAAGCCACAAAAGGACATGGTGCAGTCCATCAGCAGGGGTATCTGCTAGGCAGATGGCATTTCACCAGGCAGGTCACCTAAGCAATGCAGGCATAAATAACCCAAAGGAGAGAAGAAAGGATGAAAATTATGTGCCCAGTTTTCTCCTATTTTTGGCTTCTCATGGACAAACATTTCCTGCAAAGGGAATTAATGTTCCACAGTTATCTGACCCTATCAGCATCTGCTCTGGAGATGCCAGAACCAAGCACTGTGTCACTTTCCAGACCTAGAAGTGAGGGAAGGGGCTAGTTCTGAGTGGTTGGCTTAGCCTTGGCCATGTACACGGGCTAAATGGAAGACAGACAGAGTATTCTCAGCGCAAGGCCAGGATTACTGGGGAGTGAAGCGACAGAATATTTAGGAGGTGGGAATCTGAGGAGGTGCATATGGGTTGTGTTTGAGACACTCACTATTTGAAGGCTTGTTTCTGCCTTGAACTACTTGTGAAATGTCAGTAAAAGATACTTATTTTCTCTGGGTCTCAAAATCTGAGGGAAGAAACTAAAATCTAAAATTCTGTGAATACACTCATAGTGAAACACCTTGAGTTTGCTATTTATTCCCCTTCAAAACAAAGTTCCTTTGATGAACTTGGAGACAGTGCCCATTCAGATGTCTGCAGGACTGAATATTTGTTTACCCTGGAATATCTGCCAGGTGATTATTAAAAGCACAGTTTCCCATCTTCAATATATAGATCATAAGGCAAAAAATGCATAATATTTGCTAACTGCTAACAATATGAAATCATATAATTTGCTGTGAAAAAAATATTTAAGAGAACATACAGTTCATCAGAATATTCTGACACAGGTAATTAATTCAAGTTATTAATATGGAGACTCACAATGGAATCCTGCCTTTTAAAATGGATTTTAATGTGTAAACAAAGATCTCATATTTCTTCAGAACATATTGTATATGTCCCTAAGGGGATTCAAGCTATGAGATGAGTGATATTTACAAAGGCATTTTCTCTTATGTATGAATATATATATATATATATATATATAGTATAATTAGATATACTTTTCCTAAGAGGTTAAAACCAGAAAAGTAACTCACAGGAAGGGCATTTTATACTAAAGTACCTTTTCTTCTTCTCCTGGAGGGAGGAATTTTAAGGTGGGAGATAATGAAGAAGAACACCGGTCTTTAGGGCAAGGTTTCACATGGACTCTGATTGCCATGGATTTGGGGAACATGTTCATCTTGTGGAACCATGCTGATTTCATTTGTAACTTCCTTATTGCAAGCAGCTTTCTCTTTCAGTTGAACTTCATTCATTGTTATGTACCTGCTAGATTTCAAATGTTGTTTTATAGTTCTTAAACACCAATTAAATGGAAACCAATTCATCATTAAATCAGAGACAATTTAAAGCCTTAAAAGTTTGACTGTTGGTCTCATATACCCAGTGGAAGGGTGATATCTGTGATGGGAAGGTGCCTGCCATCCTTACAGAGGATATAGAATGTTGTACAGGGAACAGACTCTGGTGTTGGAATTCCAAGTCTGAGGAATTACAATTTACTCCATTTATTCATTCACAAAATTTTGATTGCATTGCTGGTTTGTTCTAGGCACTACTGTGGGTACTGGGATGTAACACCAAAAAAAAAAAAAAAAAAAAATTAAAAAGCCAGCCTTCTTATACCTTCCATTTTAATAAAGAAGCAATCAATAAATAAGATAAATTTTAAAATGTATATTAGATCACAATAAATGCTAAAGAGAAAAACATAAAAGTTAGAGAGATTGAAAGGTTGCAATTTTAGTTTATCCCTGGAAGGTCTTAGAAGGTATTTGGTCAGGAGTAAATGCATGTATAGTGTTGCTAAAGCTGAGGTAATACTTTTACAAATTTTATGAACTTATCTCATACGAAGTCTTTGCTGGGGCCAATGTTGGCTTGAAAGGGTCTTGTGAATGGGAGGACTCTTCCACTTCACTGGTTACGTGCATATGCACACCTGAATCTGACACTCATTACCTTGGTGACTTTGGCCAAGTAATTTCATCTGTCTAAGAAGTTTTTCCAGTAAGGAAATGGAGATTATAAAGTATTAGTGTATTTTATTGGGGTATTATAAAGTTCAAACTAGATAATGCACAGAAAAGCATTTATCATTGTGTTAAGTATAAATGCTAAGTTATATGGTTATACATCCTTTTGTTTTTGTCTACCTGCTCGCTTATTTATCTGCCTGTCTGTATATTTATTCATTTAATCATCAAGGCTATTTAGGTACTTACCACCAACTTTTAAAAGCAAAAGGCTAGTTAGTGTTTATCTACTTCTTAGTTGTTTAATTGCTGAGGTAATTTATAGTTTATCATGATATTTTTTAAAGAAAAATGCTAGCTCAATCAAAATACCCTGATTAGCTGAGTTGTTTATTGAACTCAAGGCTGGGACATGGTAATTATGATAGATATTCATCCTATGCCATTCATGGATATTTTACAGGTATGTGTTTATTTAAAGTCCTGTCTCTCTATGAGCGTATAAGATAAATATCATTAAATTCATCTTTTAGATGGAGACAGAAAGGCTCAGAAAGATTAAGCAAATTACCCACTTAGCTCATTGGGACCGAGCTGGCATTCAGTTACAGATATGTGTACTTAAATGATGATACCGTTTCCATGAAATCTGAATAAATAAAAATCTTCTGCAGAAATGAATTATTCATAAAATGAAGGTAGCATTCTTATCACTTAGACTTGACCTTAAGGAACTTAATTACCAAAACAACGAATGATATTTACACATTTGTTCCTGGACCATTAAGGACACAAGAGCACAGGAAATTGGCAAAGGAAAGAGAAGAGTTGGATTTGATTTTCAGGCTGAATTATTGTCAGTAGGTTTAATAAGTGCAAACAGGCTAAGAGCATTTTCTGAAGAACACTGAGGAATAAAAATCATATAATGCCACCTAGGGCTTTTTACAGAATCGCTGCTCTCTCACGAGTTTTCATTTTAGCCTAGCTGCCCCTTAGCGGCTGGTCTTTGGACCCTGGAGACACGCTCTTTCCTAAAGAATCACCCTGCCCACTGTAAAAGGACAGCTCCCCCTCCTGCAAGGGGTCTACTTCTGATTTCTCCTGTGGTCCTTAACTCCAGCCTGGTCCTGTGGGAGTTCTGGATCTGGAGCTAACCTTGTTGAATATGTCAAATACACTTGACATTGATCTTATTAATGTGATAATTAGTCTTAATGTAGAAAGTTGCTCTTCAGAAGCTGAGCTAGAGAACACGAGAACAAAAGAAAATGTTTCTGACAGGAACACTGTGACCATTCACATGCTGGACAAACACATCAGTTATTTCATATTCACTCAGACCACAGAGGAAGAATATAAACTGATGGTGGATGGGAGGACTGGTGACCGTTAACGTTTAGATTTTTCTTGTTTTAAACTAATCAAAAGGATTCTGAAGAAAAATACTAGCTTTAAAAAAATGAATTGTTTCCATAATTGGCTCTTTCCATAAAGCCTCAAACCAAATATAGAACCCAATATGAGTGAAATAAAACAAATTCCAGGGTCTGGGAAATAGTTTTTGGAAGAACCATGAAGTCTGTCAACAAATGGCCACGTACTGTGAAAAAAGAGAAGAGATAATTAATAAATACATGGTTTTGTATATTTTATAGTATATGTTAATATTGCATGATGCTAGGGTTTATTTTGGGAAGTTGGCACATATATTTAACACAGTTTAATCAATTTCAATCCCGTTTCCTCCATTTTCCTTTCCTTTTTTGTCCTATTTGTCACCTTCCATATTTCCAGAAGTCTATATGATTTTTAGTAAATGTGAAAATTAGGATTGTTAAATATACCATCATTAAGGATAAGTAAAAGTTGTGACTTCCTTGTCAATAGAGGAAAAATAAAGAGAAATCTGAAAGCAAGCTCCAGAGTTTTAAATCCCAAGATTTTAAGATTGTCAAGGTTTATTAAATGCATTAAAAGAGAAAAAAAGTAATTTCTGGTAATAACAATCATTGTGGTCATTGATAAGAAAGTTGATGAAAGTTGCAGCTTTCTAGAGATAGGAAAAATTACATCATGTTTTTCAAAATTTCCTACAAAACATGGAGCACCAGTTCTTTGGTAAATGAACTTTGGCTGGCTAATAATTGATCTGGCCCTACCTCAGCACCAGTAATACACATAAAGTATGTGGCAAATGATTTGGCTTTGAGTTCCAGGTTACATAGCTAAGGAATACTGAACAGAGACAGACAAGATCATTATTGCTGCTTTTACATTGGAGAGTGATTTATGTACTTATATAAATAGGAAATGTGTTGGTTTGGGGCTTAATTGCAAGGGGAACAACATAATACAGGACACATACTTTATATGATTATTTATAAGTCACCCAAAGAACAGTATACAAAAGAGTGCAGGGAATCTGTCCACACACTAAGACCAAGGAATCCAGCTGAGGGCCGGGATCCCACAACAATGTCTTACATGAGTTGAGCTGAATACCCAGAGCTCATAACAATGCCTCCCATGAATCCAACTGGAGGCCCAGAGCCCATGACAATGTCTCATGCAGGCCTGTTTCACAGATCTGCTGGGAAGGCCCAGCAAAGGTCAGTAGTGGAATCTACAAAGTCTGTGCCAGCAGGAAGAAGGATCTGTGCTAGCAGACTGCGGGATCTGCACTGGAGCCAGGCAATGATGCTCAGAAGAACCAGAGCTCCCTCAAAAGGTACCACAGGCATCCTCGACAACAGTGAGGTCCCGAGCTCCTCCCATGACCAGGATGGCCAAGTTCCAATCAGGGAAGCAAAAGCAGCAAGTTTTTCCAGGAGGCCTGCAGTGCACCATCTTCTCCTCCGGATCCAGGCAGCTATGCTCAAAGTGAGGACCAGAGCTCCCCAAAGTGAACCAAAGCCATTCTCAGTGCCAGCGAGGTCCCGAGCTCCTCGGAGGATGAAAACTGCCAAGTTCATCAGGAAAGCCAGCTCCCCACAGTTTCTCTCAGCTCCCAACAGCCTGCTTCTTCTTCTCCAGGTCTGCCTCTTATGCTGCTGGCAACAGTCCTCAGGTGGGTCCCCCACACCCAGCACCACTCACTCAGTTCAGCTGGGGGTTATAAGCTGACCACCAGTTATCAATCCACTACAGGAAATGATCATTTAATAAGGTGGAGATTAGAGAAGTTTACTTAGCAAATCAAATTGTCTAAGGAAATGAAAGGCAAATCATGAAAACTTTGGCTTTATCATCTACAATACCGAAAGAAAAGTGCCCCTGAAACACCAGTGTTGTAAAAATTAAAGAAATATTATTTATTATACAGCAAAGACATGCCCTGACAGCCCCCCATCACCACCGCCATGCCTCTATCCATCTGGCTGTTGGGATGTTTCAGTCCAAATTCTGACTTTTAGACCAGTGGCAATGTCCTTTATTTTTCCATCTGTGGCTCCATCATACCTGAATACACAATGCCCCGACATTTTCGTGATTCCACCAGAATGGCACTTTTCTTTTTTTAAATAAACAATTGTTATTGTTTTGATTCATTTTCATGTTTCCATGTGATAGCATACAAACTATGTTGTTTCACAGCTGTCACTTCATCACTCCTGGACCCTACTCCTTTGGCCTGATGGACCTTCTGGGTTAATTACAATGATATGTGCAGAGTATTAATGGCTGCCATTTACTGCTTAAAGAACTGACATGGAGGTAGACTGTGGTGGTTGAGAGTTTGGGATACTAGCCAGATTGCTAAAATTTAATTGACAAAATGAACAGTTTATAAAGGGACCAATTAGCCAAATTGTAGATGTTCTCCAATGTTTAATTTCTCTAGGGTTTTGCTGATGCCAAGACATTTTCAGACCACCATTGTTGACTCTGCAATGCCCAATTTTGTCTGGGAATGACTGGGCTGTCTCTTAAGCTGTACATCTCTAACAGCTCTACACTCTTGCAGACTCTTGCCTCTACACTATACTTTCCATGGTAACTTTTTTGAGATTTTCTGGCAAATTGATCATATGTTATTTGCCAAAATCTTTCAAGTGAACTATATTTTGAAGGATTGATGAATATCATGATTTTGAGTTTGTCTGTTACTTCTGGGTTCAATTTTTCAGTTTTACAACTTGCCAGGCAGGTAACCTTGGCAAGTGAACTTTTCTGATTTTCAATTTTCATATCCATAAAATAGGAACACTGAGAGTATCATTATTCAAAGTTGTGTAGATCAAAGTATATCCCAAGTAAATGCACTGAACATTGTGAAATACATAGTAAAGGCTAAAACTACTGTACCATATCATTATCTTGCAAATGTCAGACAGTGTACCAGATCAGATTAATCAGATTACCCTGTGTTGGACTTCTCTGTATGAGATAAATGCAGTTCCATCACATTCACACTGCAGCTACATTGTTCCTATACTGCAGCCAGACCCAGTACTAAGTAATCCATCACCTACTAGAAGTTTTATCATGAGGTGACCGGCAATATAGAAGACCAGAGAGGCTGGACAAACAAAGTCAGAACCAGTGGGGTAACATGATTGCCTGTGGAAAGAAGCATGCATAGACACATGAGCAGCCTTTAGGGTGCCTGAAAGCAATGGAAACTGTTTCTTGAGTGAAAGAGTTGTTACTGAATGACAGGTAGGTGAGTACATTTCCTGTGCTAAGCAGATATTTAAAAATTCATAAAAACAACATCAGGACCATAGGATTATTTCTCAGTAAGGCTTTGAGAAAAAGAGCTGGAAGGGAAGTTGGACATATTTAAGGAAAGAGGTGTTAACTATTCATTAAATTGTCTTTCCTTTTATTTTAGTTACTTTTTTCATTGCTGAGACAAAATACCAGAGACTCAAACTTAAAGGAGGAAAGGTTTCCTTGGCTCACAGTTTGTAGAGTTTTCAGTTCACAGTTGGCTGGCTCCAAGGCAGGGTGCTATGGCAGAGCAGCATGACTGAGGAGAAATTGTTCATGGTGGGGAGAAGGCAGAAGGCAAGAAGGCAGGCAAAAAGACAGCTTGTTTCTGTCTCTTTGTATTCTATGTAGGCTACCTGTGATTAGAGCAGATAGTACTCACACCCAGAACTATGCCAAACCAATCAGTGGACTAATTTAGTAATCACACATCCTTAATCCCAGCCTCGCACACTCTGGATCCAGCCATTTCTGATAAAGCTCAACATATGACCACATGAGTCTTTGAGGGAAAATCTAGACACAAATCCTAATACCTTCATTTCCCGAGTTATCTTAATGTCTAAGAGGTTTCATGTCAGGAATATGTGAAAAGTAGTCTGTGTAAGAGAACCATTTTCAACTTACAATCCATTCCCTCTCCAAAGCAATTTTCTGAACAAGCTTTGCTATGTAGCATGGCTTTTCTGTCAGGAAACACAGCCTGTAATCTGTTTTTCCTGGTCATGTGCACAGACAAGAAGTATATATTTCATGTATTTCATGATGTCCCAAGCCATACTATGTATGGTATTTCACCCAATCATTCATATATCTAATATTAGTCTTTATTTTAGTCTAATTATTTTATATTTTAGAACAGTTTTAGATCTGCAGAAAATGTTATGAAGATGATATAAATCTCACACTCAGTTTCTCCTGTAATTATCATATTAAGAATGGTTCTTTGTCAAAATTAACTAATACTGATGATTATTAACTAAAATTTATCTTTTACCCAAATTTCTCTAGTTTTGCCTACATTTTTTTTTTTGTGTGTGTGTTTCAAAATCTTATCAAAGATCTTGCAGTTTTTATTCAAGTTTCCTTAGGCTCCTCTTTGCTGTGATAGTGTGCTAAACTTTTTCTTATTTTCAATTTCTCAGGCCTAGACAGTTCCAAAGGTCACTTGTCAGGTGCATGGTAGAATGCCTTAGTCAGGATTTGTTCCATGTCTTTCTCATAATTACACTAATGCAAGGATTTTGACAAGGGCCATCATGGAAGTAAAATGCCATCATTATCCTATCTTATCAAGAGAGAAGAGTATCAGTGACTTTACAGGATGTTATCCTAGTCACCTGTAATCTTTGTCAGTCTTCTCCACTGTAGCGTCACTCATTTACTAAATTTTTACAAATTCATTTTATAATCTTCCTAAATCCTAAAGAAAACTGATCTCTGTCTCTGTCTCTGTCTCTTTTGTTTTTTCTGTGTTTTTTTTTTGTTTTGTTTTTTGTTTTTTTTTTTGTCTTTTTTGAGACAGGATCTCACTATACAGTTCAGGCTGGCCTTGAGCTCATTTTGTAGCCTAGGCTGTCTTGAACTCACAACAATCCTCCTGCCTCAGCCTCTCAAGTGCTGGGATTACAGGTGTGTAAATTTTAAGGCAGTCTAATGTTGAGGTGGTTGCATGGCTACTGTTGCTGGCTTTTAGCCAGATCTATGTTATGAATCAAAAGCAAAGACCCAGTAGAATGCTTTAAAATATTGTGAAACGAAGCACTGGAAAAGTTGCAAACCACAGAAGTGGAGAGGGACAGAACTTGTTTGCTGAGATAGAACAGGACAGTAGAAAAAGTGGCCTGAGGACATCACGAGAACCAGCAGAACTCCAGCCTTTGAGCCTCCAGCTTGCAAAGGTGAAAGACTTTGCTTTAGAAGAAAGGTACATAGTGCCATGTTGCAGAATGGTGGCAGTTTACAGAAGTTCTTCCCCAGGATCTGGTGCCTAGTGATCAGTAATCCAGGCACTCCACCCCTCTAGCCAAAAGACACAGAATTTCAGAATTTCAGACACCACTCTTATGTTGCTAAGAGACTAATTGATGTTAAAAAAATCTTTGTCTTCAAAATTTTCATTGGCAGATATTTGTGTAACAGACATCAGCAAATTTTATCCTCAAAATTATTTCAGCTGTGGGAATCTTTGCCAGCAGCTATACATCTTCATTTTAATTTGGCTTTTCCAACCACTATGGGCTCAGAGCCCACGTATTGAGTCAGTCAGAACTGGATTTGAAATAGGACCACTATTTCCCACCGTTTTCTTTACTGACCTTGTACAGTAGCTAGTCCACAATGAATATGCAGTATGTGTGTGTCACGGTTTTATTATATTTATTCCTTATTGCAGGTGCTTGAAACAGGAGTTGATTGACTACATGAGTCAATGAATGAGTAGTATAGATTTGACATTTCTCAGCTCCACACTGTCCAGCTAAGTAAAGACAACAATATCCAAGCATCCATCCATCCATTCATGGAGAAGGCTGTGTGAGATCAGGCACGTGAAATCTCCTGCTGTCTCATTTGACATAGGAGAAGGCATATATAAGAAAAAGAACAAATGAGCCAACCCCCGGGATGAGCTTCAGGCAATTGAGGCTCAGTTTCTTCATCTCTAAGATTTGAACAACTTTACCATCAATTAGTCTGTTAACAATATAACTGTAAAGGGATAGAAAAGGAAACTGTAAGAGGCAGTCCAGTTCAAAAAATATTAAAATATGGGGGCAGGGGACCATACTGCTGAGACACAAGCAAGTATGACATTTTTATTTATGAATTATTAAGTTGGAAATTTGGACTTGTGCGCGTTTAAATGGTACAAAGCAATTTTCTCAGGGACAGATTACCCTTGAACAAACAGACCTTGAGTTTTCAGCTCTGAGAGGTTTTGAAACACTTAATTTCTGTTCTCCAGAGAAATAGCGGTGCCCTTCAGACCTTGCCCAGCAATCAGCCCATCACTGGTTACAGCATCAGGCACAAGAGGCACAGATGCGAAGAGCTCCTGAAGCTTCCTCTAAGAATTACTCCCAAGGGCACGCATGCACAACATGGTCTATTTGTGCGAAATGTATGCAAAAGCTGGTGCCAGATCTGCAGTTTGCTTAATGATGGAATAAAGACCACTTAAATTAATGGGTATTTGAAACCCATCTTTCCAATACAATTATTGGAGCAAGCAATGTTAATTATTTCCATTACTTGACTCCCCATCTCCCAACAGGCTACTCCTTTGACTCCTGAATGTGAGTATCTGTTTTGTTCCAAGTGAACCTAATTCATCAGGTAGGTCTGTTTCCAAGCCCTTAACACCGCACATATAACACTTCAGTTAAACTGAGAAGAGTAATTACTTAAAGTGACAAACAGAAGAATGCTAATTAACTAAAAAGTTCATTTCAGGGCTCTTAAACTAGAGTACTGCAAAGTAAAGAGGTCATGATTTAATGTATTTGCTTGACTTGCTTTTGTAAAACACAGTTCTTCATTATAATAATGCCAAAAGAGCAAAAGCATGTTGCATTAACAAAGAATTAATGATTCTTGGTTACTGAAGAGATCCGATTTCAGTGTTTTTTATTCACAAAGTGTGTAAGATTCATGACAGGGAATAAAGTTAATGATCTTGGATTTTACTCTTGTTATAAATATTTCAAGTATATCTTAAAGTTACTAATGTTCAAGCTAGGAAATCAAAAGCTTACCATATAATAAAAGTCCTTAAATCCTGATCTGATTGAATATATTGTCATTGTTTATGTATTTGATATCACATATACCTCTAAGTAAATAATATGTGCGCTTGTTAAAAATACTGAGCATTTAGGTTTTCTGAGAGGGGATCAATGCTCAGTAACTGATTCAAACAATGACAGAAGCCACCAACAGTTGTTGGTATCAGGATAGAAAGAGTCAAAAGAAGCACTCTAATAGTTTGGCATAATTTAGTAATCTTAACATACACTTTATTTTTAATTTAGCACAATATTTTGACAATAATCTATAAACATAAGTATAAAGATACTTAGCACTTAACAGGAACAGAGAAAAGCCAAATCAGTTAAAGATAAAAAAGTTTAACTTGATGTCAAACTTTAAATAAGCTGAGATTTTATTTTCACAAAAAAATTCATTGTCTAGCACTGCTATAGGTGTCTGATAAGTATTTGTTGACAGAATTTGGGAATAATAGCCATAGATTCAGAGAATATGGGGGTAAAAGGCTTTGAAAATTGTTACAGAATAGAAGTAAAATTCAGATATTTAAGTAGGAGGAGAATATTCTGCTGGAAATGACAAAAAGTCAGAATGATTTTTTCTATTGTCATTATTCTTATCACCAACTATTGTCCAACTTCAGGTAGCTGAACTTTTCCAGATAAAGTCTTCCTCTCTCATCACAAAGCTACCTCAGCATTCTCTTCCACCAGTGCTCTATGCTTGTTGCATTATCTCCAAATCATACATTGAAATTCTAGCCTCTAGTAGCTCAGGATGTGATTGTATTTGGAGGTAAGTTTTTTAAATAATTAATTAAGATGTAAAGAAACCCTTAGGGTGGGTATTAATCAAACTGAATAGTATCCTTATAAGAAGTGGAAACTTAGACGCACAGAGAGATATCAAGGATGGGAACACAGAAGCCAGTACACCTGAAGACACAGAGAAAAGACGGTCACATGGATGTCAAGGAGAGGAACCATGCAAGAAGCCAGGCTAAATATCTTGATCTTGGATTTCCAACCTCAAGAACTGAGAATAAAAAATCTCTGCTGTAGACAAGCCCTTAGGTAGACTAATTGGGAAAAAGAAAAAGAAGGGGCTGGGGATTTAGCTCAGCGGCAAAGCGCCTGCCTGGCATGCACAAGGTCATGAGTTCGGTTCCCGGTACCGGAGAAAAACCAAAAACCAAAAAAAAAAAGAGAAGACTCAGATAAATATAATAAGAGATGACAGACAGGACATTAAAATTGATTCCACAGATATACAAAAGATCATTAGAGATAATTATGAACAACTATATGCCTACAAATTTGATAAATACATTTTGAGGCACATACATCTCACCAAGATTGAATCATAAATAGAAAATAGGAACAGGTTAATAACAAGTAATACAATTGAATCAGTATTAAAATAGCTTCCTATCAAATAAAAGCACAGGACCAGATGGCTTCACTACTGAATTATACCAAATATTAAAGGAAGAAATAACGTCAATTTTCTTTGTTATTCCAAAAGTTAGAAAAGAAAAGTATTCTTCTAAACACATTCTATGAACTCAGCATTATTTTGATACCAAAACCTTCTAAGGACACAACAAAGAAAACTATAGATGAAAATCCTTGGTGAACATAGATGAAGAAGTTCTTAGCATAATACTAAAACTGAATCCAGCAGCACATTAAAAAGATTCTTCAACATGAGCCAATGGGATTCATCTCAGAGCTGTAAAGATGATTCAACATATGCAGAGCAATAAATGTGACACACCATATGAACAAAAAGAGGGGCGAAAGTCATATGATTATCTCAATTGATGCAGAAAAGGTGTTTGATAGCATTCAATGTACCTTCATGATAAAAAATACTGGCCAAAATAGGTACATAGGAAGGTACACACTTTCACATAATAAAGTCCATTTCCAGTGAGCCAACAACTAACGTATGAAATGAGAAGCAGCTGAAATCCTTTACTCTAAGAACTACAGGAAGGCAAAGATGTACACTTTGATCAATTTTATCAAACAAATTGTTGGAAGTACTAGATAAAACAATCAGACAAGAAAATGGAATAAAAGGCATCCAAATTGGAGAAGAAGAAATTAAACTTGTCACAAATGATGTGATCTTCTATAGAGAACTCCAAAATTCCACTGAAAACTGTTAGAGCTATTAAATGAATTCAGCAAGATTGCAGGATATAGAATTAATACACAAATCAGTGAAAGACGAAGAGGAAAAGGAGACAGAGCAAGAGGAGGAGGAGGAAGAGGAAGAATAAGAGGAGGGGAGAAGGAGGAGGATGATGAGGATGAGGAAGTACTTAGGAATAAATTTAGCCAATGAAGTAAAAGCACTTTATAAAAAAGTCATAAGACATTGATGAAAGACGTTGAAACCATAAAGAGTGGAAAAACATGCTGTGTTCATGTGTTGGAAGCAACAATATTGTTAAAGTGTCAGTACTACCCAAAGCAATTTACAGATTCAGCAAGTCTCTATCAAAATTCCAATTGCATGCCTCAGAATAAGAAAAAATAATTCAAGAATGTATATGGGCCCACAGAAAAACCTGAAAAACCAAGGCAATTTTGAGCTAAAGAACAAAGCAGGAGACATTATGCTACCTGAGTTCAAAACATACTAAAAATCTGTAGCAGTGAAAACAGTGGAAAATATACACTGACAAATGAAGCAGAATAGAGATCCTCCAAGTAAATTCACAGGTTCACAACCATCGGAGTTTTGACAAACATGCCAAAACACATTGGAGAAAGGAGAGTCCACATACTAACTGATTTAGAATTTTATCTCTTAGCATTTGCAAATAGCACTTCAAAAAGAATTCAAGATTTAAATGTGTAATACTATTCAGTTTTAAAAGGGTGAAAGCCTGCTCTTCCTGGCAACATGGATGGAAATGGACATCATGATGAGAACTAAAGTAAGTCAGGCAGGCACAGAAATGTAAGGGATCACGCTTATACTTGGAATCTTAAAATAATGATCTTGTAAAAGTGGAAAATCAAATAAGGTGGAGACAGTGGAAGGGTGGAAAGAAGAGGAAAATGTGAGTTTGATCAATATTCACTAAGTTACATGTAGATGGGAGGAGGAAGCTCTGGGATGATTTGCCTGGTAGGATGAGTATAGACAACAACTATGTACTGTGATTTAAACTAATAACCTGGTAAGTGTTCACTATAAAGAAATAATAAGAAATAATGAATGTTTGAAAAGATAAATACATTTTCCCCGCTACCTGATTTAAACATTATGCAGTGTACTCACATGTCAAATAATACATGGTAAGTTATTAATATGTACAGCTGTTATATGTTTGTGTAAGTTACAAATAAAGAAGAAATGTGCGCACGCACACACACACACATATACAAACATTAAGCAAAACATTCTCCTTAGCTTAGCACCATTTTGTAACTACTATAATACATTTTATCTCCCTGAACCAAATGTTTGATTAATCAGAGTTTCATTTCTCAAATTTCATTCACTCTACACGATAATTGTGATCGTGACTGGAAATGACACGAGTTCCAAGTGTTTGTTTCTATTCTCATCATTCTAGTCACCAATTATTGACCAACAACAAGCAGCTGGGTTAACTTAAAAGTAGCTGGATAACCTTACTTACCTTTAATTTCACAATTATGTCTTGGTAAGGAGTCATCTGTATCTCTAGACTGACAATACTGCCATGTTTCACACCTCTATTACTCGTTTTCTTTTTTCTCTGTAACTATTTAAAAATCTTAAAGCAAATCCTCACATCTTTCCCTGACACTTTTACTAAAACTACTAAGAAATTATGGCCCAGCCTGGGTGTCTGACTTACTTCTCCTTTAATAAGCATAGATAATTTTTCCAATAAGGTGTGAGAAAAAGTAGTAGCTCTAAGTATTTTCAAATTAAGTGGAGAAACACAAAATAATTTTTGACAACAATTACCTTTGCTTGGGCCAGAATCAGGAAATGATATCTTAGTGGAACAACTAAATCAAAGGGCCTAATACATATTATTTTGTCTATAATGCTGAAAAATAGTCTTTTACCATACTGGGAGTCCAGTTTAGGAAAGGGATCATAGTTTATGGCTTTGTTAGTCAAATAGTGTGAATGGAAATCCCTGACCTAATAATTCCAAAGGAAAATCAGTCACTCTGCCTATTTATTTATTTATTTATGTAGCATTTGAAGCTCCTGATCAAACGACTACAGACCATTTGTGTCTGAGTTAGGATGGCTTTGTAGGATTGATTCTTGAGAGACTAGGTAACAGTTGCTGCCTACAAAGTCAATACTAAGTAGACTTCCATCTATCCAAGGAAGTTTGTATAAATCTGTGATTTTTTTGCTGGAAATAAATAAGTGAGAAACATTTTAAATGATATACACACAAAAGAATCAGATGTATTAACTAGTCATGAACCTCCAGGGAAATCCACTTACAGGGGAATGTTGAAATAAGATCACATACTAGCCAAAAGAAGAAACCATAGGAAACATGCATTTGGTTTCTTTTTTTCCACTTGACAACTCTTATTTTCAGAACTCATTGTAAAATCACATCATTGAGCTTCTGCTTCAGTCAGGACAAGAGAAGATGTCCTGACAAGAGTTCAAGTTATCTCTTTGCATTTTTGTTACACTTCTCAAAACTAGCACAGATAGCTCTAACTTAGTATATATTACCTCACTTTTTCTCTCCCAAATGGATTTTCTTCTTCTGGAAATGTACTTGTCTATCATTATCTACCTGTTACCCAAACTGGAAGCCTGGTATTCAAATAACATCCTTTTTTGTCTTTATTCCCACCTGCCTCTTCTAACTTTTAACTATCTCTAGAATTCATGTTATCTTCTTCAACCTCATTGCCTAAAAATAGGCTTTAAATGGATTAACTTCCACCAGCTCTTCCACTTTGATCTGCCCTTAAGATCCAACAAATGGGCAGTGTTCGTGAGTATTGAGGGGAAATAATCAGCAATATTCTTTTAGTTTTACTCCTTTGGAGTATTCTATGGGTACCAGAGAAATTGTACAGAAAACCATTATGGGTGGTATCTTCTGCCTCATTATGCTTCACAGGTGCTCTTGTCTGATTCAGGAGCAAAGTGTTTTCTCATCCATTCTGGTGGTCACATGGTTAAAGTTATTATCAAGTTTACTTTTAATTATCTGTACTAGTTTGTTTTTTTTTTTTTTTTTTTTTTCTCCAGTACCGGGAACTGAACTCACGACCTTGCGCTTGCCAGGCAGGCGCTTTGCTGCTGAGCTAAATCCCCAGCCCAAGTTTACTTTTAATTGATGTGTAAAGAATCACATCTGTCTCCAGGAGCAACAGTACAATGTATTTTTGGGAAGTTGGAGTAACATCACTGATCTATAGAGTTTAGTATACTCCAAAGCAGAGAAAATGGAAGTGGAGTATATTATTTTATCTACCATTCTTACATACATCTATTTACTAGTTTATCACTCCTCAATTCCATTTCTTTTGTCTATTTCCTTGACCAAACTCATAGATCATGTTTTATATTTTGTGTTTTATCTTGAGTTGCATAGGCTTTGTTCATTTTTGGTATGTGTTTATCGATTTTATGCTCTTTACCCAAATTATTTTTATTGTATACATTGAAAATATTTTTCTTTATTGTATCGTTTACAGTCCGTGGATTATATAGATTTGAATTTCTTCACCTGATTTTGATCACTTCTGAATTTTCCACTAAGGAAAACTTTCATATCCAAAAGATATTTGACTGTCAATTCTGAAGTATTAAAATTTATAGTTCTCATTTTACGATGTAACTTAGTTGTCATACATGGAACATGGAGAATAAATTTTATGTTTAAATGTAAAAAAATAAAAAAGGTCCAGTTGGGCATGGTGGCTCACTCCTGTAATCCCAGCACTTGGGAGGTTGAGGTAGGAGGATCATTGTGAATCCGAGGCCAGCCTGGGCTACTGAGTGAGCTCAAGTTCAGCCTGAACTACACAGTGAGATCCTGTCTCAAAAAGACAAAAAAAAAATCCACCAAAATCATCATGCGAATGTTTACATATTACTTTGAAGCTTTTGCTTCACTTAAAAGAAGTTTTTCACTGCTGAAAACCAAAACACAACAAGCCAAAAAAGCAATGAACGGCTGGGTCAGATAGCCTCAAGGAATTCCCTTGATATCCTCCATTCCAGGACTCTAAAATCCTTCCCTACATTAAGAATAAGGAAAATGACACCATAGCGTTCAAAAGAGTTATGATTTCTTTTATGTTCTGGATCTGAAATGCCCTCACCAAAGCTCATGTTTTGAAGACTTGGTCCCCAGTACAGCAGTGATCAGAGGTGGAACCTTCCAATCCTGAAGGCTGTAAACTCATCAGTTGTGGGGCTGTGTAGGAAGAAGTGGCTTATCACAGGCATGGCCTGGAAGAATCCATTTTATCCACTACCCTTTGCTCTGTCTATTGCTTCCTGATCACCATGAGGTGAGCACATTTGCTATCTTTCTCTCTTGTCTTTGACTTTCTCATTGTTAATCAGAAACTTTGTGAGCTGAGATTAGAATTTATACCGTCATTGTCAAATTGTAGAAACGGAAGTCGCTACTTCTTCATATGTAGGAAACGTATACACTAGATTGTCTGTGGTATACATGCCTCCATCCAAAAGGGTAAAACATTTAAAGGAGCTATATCCTGATAAAACTTGAATCATCCTCATCCCTTACTGGTAATGCTAACAATGACTTTTATGATGACTCAAGAAGGTATCTTAGAGCTTTGCATTAAAAGTGCCTCCTCTGTTCTTAGAATACATCTGAAATGCATTCCACCTACGAGAGAGTAGGAGGCTTTGAGGCGCTTATTATATAACTGGAGGGATTATGCAAGTTTTTGTTGTTAAATGGATTATTTTCCAAAACTCAACTCAAATACCTTTTAAATCCCTTAATATCTAATTTTCTGAGAACATCTAAATATTTTATACAATAGCTTATAGTTAGCATGTAAGGCATCTAAAGTGCCCTAATTATTTAAGGAAGACTACATTTTGATCTTTGGGGTGATTATCTATTTAATAGGTCTCTAAACATATTTTGTATACACTTCACAGCCTAAAATTCTATAAACTAAATTGAGAAAGTTGCTATTGCAACAAATGACATATGCCTCTATCAAGAAGAAAAATTACAGAGTACTCTCATGCACATATTATATATATATGTCTACATGTACATGCATGTGTGAGTATATCTATATCTATCTATTGTCTATCTATCTATCTATCTATCTATCTATCTATCTATCTCATCTATCTATTTATCTTCACTTTCAGAGAAATTTTGCATCTTTCAGTCTGATACTTTCATTTTCTCTAATGAAACAAATCTGGTAGTACCATCTTCTGAGAGAAAAATATGCAGTGTGGTTACATTTTCTAGGCAGACCATTTCTATAAATTTCACATAGGCCAGGTTATAGCAATATAGATATTACATTTGCAATTTATTTTAAAACATTTTAGCATGATGAGTGTAGTAAAAGTGCAAATACTAGTCTTAGTCTACATGCTGGGGTCAGCCAATTGTCCATATTAACCATTCATATCCAACTAGTCTCGGTTCCATTAATCAGAATGGCCACACACCAAAGCCACTACTACCCTAAAGGAACTACATTCCTTTACCTGAAATCATCCCCAGAGAACTTTATAATCAGCATGATGAATACCAGAAAGATGCAAGTTGCCTGAGGTTAGTGGTATTCCAATAAGTAAATTGACAAAATTATCATAGAAAAGCTCCCTTCTTTGCATGAACAGGTAGGTATATAATCTAGCAGACACTTTACCCTTAGTCCTAAGGAATGTGCTCTGGCTTTGATCCCCAAATCATCTTGAGTCCTAACAGTGTGGTGGACTAAAATACCTGATAATTAGAAAGGTTTGGCTTAATCCGGTGTTTGGTTCACTTGTCAATTTCATGCAAAGTGTTTTGAGATCTGGAAAACAGACAACTGGAACTTCATTGAACTTAAAAACAAAATTGCACGACTGTTTATTTATGCTTATTATAAAATGTTTAAGTGTTTTATAGACTGTGCTGTTAGGTTACCTTTCACTGAAACCTGGTATCAAGCCTTGTGGAAGATTAGCTCACCTTCACTAACCTATAATTACTGGTGTCTAAGACCCAGGAAATAGAACGTAATACGGGGGTTTGATCAAATTGCTTTAAACTAGGTCATGATAACTTTTTCTCAGTGTCAGTAATATGACATATTTTCAATAATGTACTCAGCCCAATTAGGTATTTGTTAAATACTTAATGAATTTAATTGAATAGTAGTTCAAACTAAATTAAAATCAACCACATAAAAATACACAGTGACTCAATAATTGAAAGAGTGGTCTGAATTCATTTTCTGAAGTATCAGAAATATTTTCTCTATCATAATGGCATAACTCAGTAGAAGTCACACTTTATTGAAAATTTGTGATGTTCTTCTTTAAAATCATGGTACAATAGAAGGAAAGAAAATTAGGTTTTGACACTTAAATTGTTATTCAGGTTGAAAAGCTGGATGACCAGAATGCCTTTGAAATGTCCTTGCTTCTACTGTATGCCTGTATAAATGAAAGAATAAAATTAGTCTTATTGATTCTTTCATTTCATCATTGATTCAATAAATGATAATATTAATAATTATAAATACTATTTGTTTTAAACATGCCATATTCTTTATTTAGTCATTAAAACAGCCTTGTAAGTTTTATATTTTTATTATTGCCATGTTACAGAAGACAGTCCTGAGGCACTGAGAGAGTAAGTGGACTTCCCAAACATTGCCAAATAACTGAGGACAGTGTAAACATGTAGAGATCCAGGTTTTTCTCAGTAAGTACCATAGTGGTAAAAAGTTGGAAAGAACTAGTTACTTAACTCCTCAAGCCTAACTGATTATGATTAAAAAAGTGGTTGTAAGTTGAATTTTGTCTTCCCAAAATTCATATGTGGAAATCGTAGGCACTAAAACCTCAGAATGTGAATGTACTTGGACACAGGACCTCAAAGAGGTAATTAAGTGAAGAAATAGCTCATTGGAATAGACCCTAGTCCAGTGTGACCCATGTCCTTAGATGAAGGAGAATTGTACAGACAGAAGACCGCGTGAGAGCACAGGAAAACAGGATAAGCAAAGGAGATAGAGTCTTACAAAAAAACTAATGGGATGGATATTGCACCTTGATCTTGTACTTCTTATCTGAATAAATGCAGAAATGCAATGTATTAAATTCAATATCTTTTATGATAAAATCTCTGAAGAAATTACATGTAGGAGGATTATTCTTCAATATGACAAAGGCTATATATGATAAGTCAATGCTGTAGTCAGGGTTTGCAAGGGAGTATATTTAATACAGGATACATTGTTTACAGGATTATCTTATAATATTCACCAAAAAAGTCAAATGCAGAAGAGTACAAGAGACCTTTCCACACACTGGGGACCCAAAGAATCCAGGTGAAGGCCTGGATCTCACAGAAATCTCTTGCATGATTCCAGCTGAAGACCTAGAGCCCATAGCATTATCCTCCAGGAGTCCAGCTGTAGGCTTAGAGCCCACAACAATGTCTCATGCAAGTCTGTATCAAGGATCTGCATGGGGAAGGCCCAAAAGTCAGTGGTGGAAGCTAGAAAGTCTGTAGTAGCAGGGTGAGGGATCTGTGCCAGCAGACTGAGGGAACTTAACTGGAGCAAGGAAGCAATGCTCAAGGTAAGGACCAGAGTTCCCCTTATGAGAACTGTGGCCATCCTCAGCCACAGCGATGACATAAGCTCCTCCAACAATGAGAACAGCCAAGTTCATATCAGAAAGACCAGCATGACAAGCGTCTGCAAGAGAATCAACAGCACACCATTGTCGCCCCCTACCCACCCAGTTCTCCTTTTATGCTGGCAACAATTCTCAGGTGGGCCTACCACATCCAGTGCCACACTGACTCAGTTCAGCTAGGTGTTTCAAATTGCCCACTGATTAATCCACCACAGTCAACAACTAACATTGCACTGAATTAATATCATATCTTATGAATTATAGTGGAAGTGAGCTCCTAATAAAAGGATGTTTGTACCCTATCCTCCCTCTGCCTCATGCATATGTGCCTTTGGACTTCCACCATGGAAAGGTATAGCATAAAGTCTTTTACCAGGTGCCAGCACCCTGCTCCTGGACTTACAGTTTCCGCAACCATGAGCCAAACAGCCCTCTCTGCTTAGCTGGTCTATGGCATTTTGTTTTAGCAGGCAAAAGTGGACTAAGGCACTCACTAATTCTTTGTGCCAGCTCTATTTTAACAAGTAGCACTGTCTAAAGGAAAAAAGACAAGCACTGTGTGTGTGTGTGTGTGTTTGGGATTTGGATGGAGCCCAGTCTTTTTTTTTTTTTTTTTTTTTTGGTTTTTCTCCGGTACCGGGAACCGAACTCACGACCTTGCACTTGCCAGGCAGGCACTTTGCCGCTGAGCTAAATCCCCAGCCCCTAGAGCCTGGTTTTAGGGGGAAAAATTAAATTTCAAGCACTGTGATAGAAGCTCATGCCAGCCAGAGAAATGGAGGAGGGAAAATTAATATTACTTGAGTATGAGGAGTTGGCAGGTTAGGAGAAGCCTGAGTATCTGTTAGGCAGGAACGGTAACAACTGAGCGCTAGCAATGAGCAGAGGCTGGAGAACCTTTCTAACGTTGATCGCTGCCTTGTCATTTGTTCCTGATGCTTGATCTTGTCATTTATTGTGGGTTGATGGAACTTTCACAGTGATTCTTACTTTACTTTTAAGTTAGGCAGTTTCATTTGGCAGTGATAGCTCTTCAGAGGTACATTAAGAAAGGGAAGAATGTGAGCAGAGTCACCACTGGGTAGATTTTGGTCAGACTTGAAGTGGTAGAAGACTGCAGAGGGAATCCAGAAGAGGGCTCCACAGGAATCAGAACCAAGGCTGCAGAACTCTAATATTAAAGAGACTGCTCAAAGAAGGACTTCATCGGAAAGAGATGTAATCACGAAAACAATTTTATTCTTCACTAAAACATCAATATCTATTTCATCAATGACAGCTTTATTCTATTGCTGTACAGCACAATACCCTCTTCTCAATGTATCCTACATCATTCCATTTGATTCTTACAAGTCCTTGTGCTAAATCGCAGATGGAATTGTTATTTTATCCATCAAAGCCAAGGGATGAGTCTGACGTCTCATGGGGCAGCTGTTGGGGTTAAATCCCTGACTTATTGGTGGGTGCATGGCTTGGCAGCTTAATGTTTCACATTTTGTATGGAAAATATCTGCACATTGTTCATGATTCTACATCCAATATACTTTCAATGTCTCAATGTTTGTTCTCATGCCTTCCTATGGTTCTCCTAAGGCACAGGTATAATAAAGCCTTTTTGCAATCACAACTTTCAGTTCTAGTGCTAAAGTTTCAAAGATAAAAGATGTACTCAAAAGGCATTAAGCTAGATATCTAAACGAGATTGGATTTTATATCAAGGTTTCAATTTTTCCTTACTGTGACTGTGGGAAGTTTGTCGGTGAAATCATGGTTTTATTTTCCGTTTGGCTTAATGGACCATTTCTCAAGATCTAACATAAATCTGTACTTAAAAAGAAAACTCCCAGTATGAATTAATTCAGAAATAGTACAAATCTTCAAGGGGGAAGCTAATATTACCCTAAGTAGCCTTATCTGTGAACAAAAATAGCAGGGTGATGATTGGATTGAAGATCGAGGAGGATAGAGAGTGAGCCCCACACACACTGGTCCAGAATCCTAATTGTCTTCCCTGAAACATGAGTTTAAATGGATTTGGATGGGGTAAATGCTTCTGTGTTTTTCCTTGCTTAAGAAAGTTCATCTCTTGATGGTAGTTGTCGCATGGCAATACACAGCAAGGTGCTGCTTACCCTGTCAGGGCTTGGTATGTGTCATAATGCACCAGTCAGTCAAGCAATCCCTGGGATACAAAACTGATCAGCAAATCAGACCTCTTCAAAACAGAGGGTCTTCGGAATGTCGCTGCAGAGTTTTGCAAGAATCTCTGGTTGGTGGTCATTGAAGGCAATGACAAAGCAGCTTGTCCCTGAGCAGGATGCTGTCAAATATCAATGCAAAGAATACAGATGATTACCCAGGTATTACCTTCATCTTTGTGTTCGTATATTTTTATAAATCCTTCTTTGATAAGATTACAATTTGCCCGATTAAATATTTGCTTCAGGCATCACCTTGACGCTGAACGTCTAAAACTAGATGAATGTGCAACGTACATCTCTGGGCTCTAGTTTTCTCATGGAGTTTCAGAGGAAAGGCTTGCAAAACACGCTGCAATCATGGGGTTGATTTTTCAATTAAAATTGGAATTGAGTTGTTTCACGCAAACAGTCTGCCCCATTTCATTTTAGTATGCTTACCCAACTGAATTAGTTTGAACTGGTGTGCATGAAGAAAAAGAGAACCGGAAATGACAGACAGTGAGAAGATGTACATCTTTGCTACTTCCCTAAAGTCACCAGCCTGGGAGTTTAAAGATTCCTGGTGCAGTGTGATCTGGGAAGGCTGGGAGAGGGAAAGAATGTGAACAATCACACTGCCCAGCTGAGAGGCAAGCCTGGCGCTGGGGGGACACATCAGGGATGGGGTGGTGTGCTCAGTAAATAACAACTTAGGGCCATGATGATGGAGCAAATATTTGAACATCTCTGAGGGGATAATCATACACAGAGGTAAATGTTTATAGATAAAGAAAAAAAATCAAAATCCAGTCTTGGGAACAGCTATTGACGCTGCAGAAAATGTGAGCGGAACGCTTAACACTGAATACTAACTCTTGAAAAACTGGTCAAGGTCTTCATCTCTAACACTTAAAAAGACTGTTTCATCTCTAAAAGACACAAAGTAATGTTCTGACCGATTTTTTAGAAGTTACCTGAAGTTTTTGATTTTGTCTTTTATTAAAGGCATTAGTGAAATAAATATATTATATCAGGAGATAATGGAAAAAGAATCCCTACAGAGAAATTTGACTACAAGTAGGCCCAAGTAACAAGAACTATTTTGCCTTTTAGTGGTTACAAATACATAAAGACTTTTCGCTTTGTATTTTTCTGCCAAATAGAAAGCAAACTGTATTGAGCGGTTGTTACATTCTATTTGTTAAAATACAGAACCACAAAGACTTCTTAAAAGAAATAATTGCTTGAAAATTTATAGTATTTAAAAAGAATAAATTTCCTAGAATATTATAATAATTTACTGCTATTTCAGTAAGAACATCATATTTCTCAAAAGGCTTAGTCTGGAAAAGAATTGAGAGAGAAAGACATAAAATCTACCAGCATATTTATCTACATTTTCTATGTTTCTATCTAGTAGGTGGTAAATAGTGTCTTATGATGTTATGTTTGCCTTTTGTTTAGTACTCTATCTTGAGTGGCATAGGTGCTTGATAATGCTTATGTAAGTTATAGGTAAGTATATGAGTATAGGAAAGTAGTCATCCTCAGTTGAGCAGTAGTACTTGCAAGCAGAGGCTGCCCTCACCCACAGGTGCCATGAAAAATGGAAAGAAGGAAGGAAGGAAGAAAGGAAGAAAGGAAAGGAGGGAAGGGGGAAGGGTTCAGAAGGAAATGCATCTTCATGATTTGGCAAATTTCTGTTAAAGGACTTGTGTATGATGACCTTTGGAAATTCAGTTCCACTCTTTTCTAACTTACGAATACCAAAAAATCATTTTATTGCAAACGTACATAAGTTTGTTTAGTGGTAAAACCTAACTTGATTTAGTTTAGGCCTGTTTAGCTATTTTGAAATATTCTTCCTCATATATATTGTTCACAAAGTTTTCAGTAGAACTATTATGTTTGATTTCTAGGAGTCACCTCTGTCTTTAGTGGGGGTGTTACTTAACATATACTGTACATATATCTCAAAATATATCTAACATATGACCAATTTTTAATTACTGAAAAGATGGTAATGCAAGAAAATTCAATAAGGGAGAAAAAGTACACAGTATCACATAAACTTGCAGAGTCAGTGAAACCATACTTGCTTAGGACCAGCAACTCTCCATTTGTGGTCCTAAGGTTTCAGTACAGTTCCTTCTAAATTTAAAGTGATCATTTTCAGACTTCAAAGAATTATATAGTAGCAAAAGCCAAAGAAGCCAGTAGACCTATGGTTCTCTGTTTAGTATTTTCCAAGAACTGTTCCAATTAAATTCACTCTTGGTGTTCTATGAGTCTTAACATAGGTACTGTTTTTATCCTAATTTTACAGATGACTAGAAATTCAAAAGAAATTAAGTAACTTTGATAATGCCATGAAGTTTGTTAAGAGCAGAACTGGAGTTGTGAGACCAGATAGTCTTTTATATATATATATATATATATATATATCTCCATAGCTACAATCAACATATATCATAGGTATACATCTAGGACATTGACAATAAAATAAGAGAACATAAAAGCTCTTTGAAAAATATATGAAAAAGATGAGAAAAAGAAGTAAACAAAACAGAAATGAGAAATGAGCACATATTCTTATTTTAAATACCATGCTGGCAAGATCTCAGCAGAATTCCTAAAAAAAGACAGGCTTAGTAGCTAGAGCCCAGAGAAAGCTGGATTATACAGGCATAACTTTGAAAAGCTTGAAGTTATCCATTTTGCATAATTGGTCTATACTTTATCATGGCCATGAATAAGTTATTCTCATTTATTTTCTTTCCAGAACCTCATTTTAAAAATTTCAATGAAATACTATTCTAAAATTATTTTAGTAAACTATAAACACACTGCATGTATATAAATAAGTGAAGTAAGGAATTCATGCATCTCTCTGTTGGAATGTGATTCTCCAAGAAAACACTGCTCAAGGCAGTATTATGTGCTCCTGCCCAAGTAGTGGTCATGGCCTTGAGGAGCAGCAGTAGGGGTAAAGTAGGAGGGACAGGGAAGGAAGAAGAGTCCCAAGGATGCGTCTGATTGCTGGATGCTGAGATTTGCCCCCAAGATGTCGCTTCATCTCAGTGCACTGAGTCGTGGGAGAAAAAGTATCCTATTCCCATCTCTCCCAGTCAACATTTCACCCCGTTGGTCACCCAGAAAGTGCCTAGAGCATCCAGATTGAAGTCATTTAAAAAAAAATTATTTGTTATTGTTATTATTATTTTTATGTATGTGGTGCTGGGCATCAAACCAAGGGCCTTGTGCATGTAAGGCAAGAGCTCTACCACTGAGCCACATCCCCAGCCCCCCAGATTAAGGTCTTGCAGTCTCCAAAATGTTTCTTGTTGATTTCCACAACTTCACCATCCCATCAGCAGGGGCGCTAGAGGGCTGTGTTGTGCAGCTTGAGTGGGCGGTGAGGTGGAAGGAAGCAGGATGCCCCTACCTGCACTTGGTTGGAGATCATGCACAAGCAGAGACAATAGCATCAGGAACTGAAGACAGTCAAGGGGGACAGGATTAGAAGTGGCTAGTGATACACAGTGTAACGGGTTACCAGTGCATTTTTAAGTAGTGTTTTCTAGAATGTGAGCTGCAGAATTACAGAGTATAAGATATTAGGCTTTGTGACAATGCAGTGGGGTAGGGGCACTGCTACAACTCAGGGTTCTTCAATGAGAAAGTCGATGAGAGAGAGAGGAGAAGGACGACAGAGAGGAGGTAAAGGAAGAGGAGAAGGAGGAGGAGGTTTGTAGGGGAACTGACTCACAGTGTTGCAGAGGTTAAATACCGTGAGATGCTGTTTGCAGCCCAGAGACCCGGGATGCCAAAAGCATAATTCAGTCAAAAATCTTCAGAGTAAATTATGGTGGCAGTGCAGCGTTTATTTCAAAGTCAGCCGCCTGAGAATATGAAAGTGTAAGATGGGCTCCTGAAATGAGTCTTGGAAACCAAAGGGCAGAGAGCCTGGAGTCCTTTTTTTAAAATGCGGAGAAGAAGGGTATCTCAGTTCCAGGAAAGAGAGTAAATTCATCTTTCCTTGCTTTTTGTTCTATCCACATTCACAACAGACTGGATGGTGGACAACTAAATTGAGCGTGGATCCTACTCACTCAAGTTCCCCAACTGCCATACCTATCTCACCCAGAAGCAGCCTCACAGGTACACCAGATACGATGCTTCTCTAGCTGTCTGGGTAGTCCTTAATCCAGTCAACTTGACAATCATCACAGCAGGAATTTTGAGCAAGTAGAATTATGTATTGTCTGCACTCTTTCCATAACTAGGGCTTACTCCATGCTTCTGTTAATTTCAAGTAAATTATTTAGCTATATTTTCTGCCAGAGCAATATGGGTCAATAAAATTTCATTTTATAAACTGCATAAATAAACATTTCAGAAGTAGATTCTCATTATGTGTTCTATTTTTCATTCTTTCTATTCCTCTTTTTAGTCCTTAGAATTTGTCCATTTATGTAACATTCCTGTAGGGATTGTAACAAAGAACAGGAAAACTGTATTTTGAAATGTTAAAAAGCATGAGTGTTTGTTAATTGTTATCTTTGTGATTTAGTACTCTGGCATACTAAATGCCATTTTCTAGTAGGGATTATTTATTTCCCCAGGTTTTTAATTTCTTTTATGATAATTTGGCTATTTGTCATCCCACAAAGGGCATCAGAATTGAGGAATGAGGGTCATTTGAGTGTCTGAAAATAAACCTTTTAAATATACTTTTTCATCCCCAGTAGAAATCAAGAAATATGATGAGCTCTAGGGTGTTATATGAAACTTTTGCCCGGTTGGGAAGACTTTCTTTTGTATCATTTGACCTCTCCCAGCAGTCCTAGGAAACAATGCCTATTCATCTGAGTGGAATGGCCAGAAGCTCATAAGGCAACTGGATTATGCTTACAAAGGTCCCCATGAGAACTTTGCTTCTGGAAAGAACCAATTAAATTTGTTATGGTAAGGGTGATGAGACCAGTAGCTGCTCTGTACCTTAATGGGTGCCCTCAGTGAGTGTTTAAATTGCATTAGAAGACCTAATGCCTTTTCTTCTTATCTATGTGTTTCCTTAACTGTAGACTGTGTGATATACAGAACAGCAAGGTGGGTGTGGGACAATAATAGCTTGGGCTTTGATGAGACTGAATGAGGTTTACTTCCCAGTTTTCTCCACTGAACTGTTCATCTTAGACACACTTTTTAATCCCTATCAACCTTTGTTACTGAATTGTTATTCTTACCCTTTAACTCCCTTATAGGGTTGCACAGAAGATGAACATGATAATACATTTAAAATCCTTCACAGCTCTCAACGAGTGGTTGTTCCACACAGTTATCAGAGAAAAATCCACTTAGATACTTCAACAGCAAAGACCCAAACCCATGCCTTTAGCAATTTCTAAGCATTAGATTCAATTGCTTCCTTCGTCTAAGAAATCAACAGAGATAAATAACGTCACTGCAAAACGGGAAATAATCAGTTTCACAACCTTGAAAAATGCTTTTTAATTTACCATTTCCCACTTGCACTGAGAATGTGCTAACACAAAGAAAGAGCAGGTTAAACAATTCATTTGCTGAGACAACAGCAGCTACAATGATAGCTTCTTGCCCAGCTCAAACTCTCCTGAAACACATTGTGAAGCAAACTACAGTCTGCAGTAGACAAAACATGTAATCAAGAAATCCAAAGCTCTTCAAAGTAGAGCTTTGCTCTTTTTTCTTAATGAATCTCAGCATTTACTCTGGATAAGAATTACATGACAATATTGAATTACAGTTTTGCAACATTGCCTGCCCCTTTTCCTCACCCTCTTCAAGAGGATCCTGGGAATCAGTGGATTCCCTTTGCATTTAAAAGAAAAGCTGAGCTTAATCTCCAGGAATTCCAAGGCTATCTATAGGTGAATCCTTCCTGCTTCCTCAACTACTTGTTCACAGGAGGTCTGAAACTTAGGAGAGGTTAAGTAGATATTCAGGGTCTGATGAACAGTCTTTTTAGGTAATCAACCCATTTCTGTGAAATTCTTACAGTTTGGATAAAATATGTCCCCCAGCTCCTGTATTCAGAGGTGTAACATTTGCAAGGTAAATAGATTAGCAGAATGCTAACACAATGGATTAATCCAGTGATGAGTTCATAGCCAAATAGACTATAAGGAGGTGGTTGCTGGTTGGTGGAAGTAGCTCTCTGGAGGTATAATGTGGGAGGATGTGCCTTGTTGCTGGTTCTTTTTCCCTTTCTGTCTGCTTCCAGACCCCCAATAGGTGAGCAACTTTCCTTCACGGTGCCATTCGAGCATTACGTTTCTGCCTTTCAACAGATCTAAAACAAAAAAATCCTGGGCTAGAACTGTTGAAACTATAAACAGAAATAAACTTTTCCTTCTCTAAGTAGTTCTTCTCAGGTACTTTTTTTTTAAGCACAGCAGTGGAAAACTGACGACTAACATAGTACTCCAATCTTTTGGATTAATCCAGTGATGAGTTCATAGCCAAATGGACTATAAGGAGGTGGCTGATGGCTGGAGGAAGTAGCTCTCTGGAGGTATAATGTGGGAGGATGTACCTTGTTGCTGATTCTTTTTCTCTTTCTGTCTGCTTCCTTTCGGACAGTAATCTTCCCAAACATGCCCACCGCATGGGATACAGGAGGTACTGAACTCTGCCTCTGTCTAGTGGCTCCGTCCTACCTTTCCCTCTTGAACCCCTCCAGACTTAGTGGAGACATTATTTTAAGGAAATATTCTCTGATTCCAGGTCTAGATTAGGTCCCTGTTCTATGAATTTCATACAGAACTCTCCATTATTTCTACTACTGTATTCTCTAATAATTTTATATTCTCTGGTTTATTTTGTTACATTCTCCAAGTAGCAAAACCCTTGCAGATAGATGTATGAGCCATGCCTTTTTATTTTATGTATTTCAATGCTGTGACTTATGCAATCTTATTGTTGCTACAAAGATGGTCCTTCTCAGGGTTAGCTGATTCCTAGAGAACATAAAGTACAGTGGCCCCTAATTCATGATAGCTTGTTTTAGTATTTTTTTCTTTTTTTACTTTACAATAGCGGAAAAGTGATAAGCATTCAGTAGAAACCATGTTTCAAGATTTGAATTTGGATGTCTTCCAGAGCTAGTGATATGCAGCACATAACTCTTGATGCTAGGCTGCAGACGACCATGCGTCCCAAATAGCTCCTCCATCATGAAGGTAAACAAATACTGTCCAATATACTCTGCTGCTAAATTAAAATGCTTTGTAGTTGTGCTGTGTCAGCTTAACCTGAGTAAGAACCATCTAGCAGATTAGTAATGTCTATGGATGACTGACATTTAGGCCAGTAAACTGAGGGAAGACTCACCGCAGATGTAGAGGCACCAATAGCCTTGTAGCTTGGACAAAAATAAAGAGAAAGAAGGAGGTACTCGTGTTTTGGATGCACACCAGTCTTCATCATTTTTTGTTGTTGTTGTTGTTGTTGTTTTCTGGTACCGGGAATCGAACTCACGATCTTGGGTTTGCCAGGCAGGTGCTGCACACCTGAGCTAAACCCCCAACCCCCTAGTGTTCGTCATTGATTTTGAGTTTTGGTCTCCATTTTCTTCAGCTTCTAACATGGACTGCACCAGTGATCTACCGTGGGCTTCCAGTCTTCAATGTTCAACTTCTAGTGAATCCTCTAATCCTCCAGTGCACAGACAGCCCTTGTGCATTCTTCTACCTCAGATCCTGCAGATGGCACTGTGGACTATTTTGCCTCTGATCCTGTAAGACTACCAAATAACTTACCTTGCTTAGTTATATGTGTATTTCTATGGATTATGCTCCCCTACAGAACCCTAATGCAGCAGGTTTTGTGCATGAAATGTAATTTGTACTTGTAACATTTTGATCTTACAATGGTTTTATTCAGCTGTAGCCCCATTGTAGATGGAGGAGCATCTCTACTCGCAGTGCCTTTCATATGGAAATCAGCTGATCCAGCTCAGCATCTGCAACTACCTCCTCTAGTCAGCTCACACTCAGGACCACAGTTACTGGCACTACTCACCTTACAGGCTGTTCCCAGACACCTAGGAGGAGATCTATGTCTGCAGCCTCCTCCCAGACAACTAGAGAAAGTTTCCCCCACATTCACAACCGCTAAAATTCTTCAAACTAATCCATCCACAACCTGCTTGCTCTGCCTCCCCTGTTTCTTCTCCTGGAAAGCACAATGAAGGTTCTGCTTACATTTTTCCAGCTCTTTTTACTTCTGAATGCATCACTGCATGGTCCCTCATGGTATGGCATGCTTCCTCTTGTCATCTGTGAGTAAAACAGTCTTTTCAGTGTTGTGTTTTCAGTGTTATTTATTGAGTTATTTATTTATTTATTCAGTAGTAATCATCTTCTAATATGTTGACCTGGTGATGCTTACATAATAATGAAGTTTGTTTTTTTTTAAAGAGTAGAGGTTAAATGCCTTTTGTTCTCATGAAATTTTAAGTACCTGCTGTGCCTACCTGGAACTGCAGTAAATGCTCTACCTGTGTATCTACATATCTATCAGGAGTGAAATGAGAATAATTCGATGCCAATTTAGAAATATGTTCAGTACATTATTAAAATATGCTTCCTACACTTTCTATTCATTATGAAAGAATGAGGCATAGGCGATCATGTTTGACAGTAAGGCTTTTACAGTTTCTTCTAAATTAGGCACTTCCAACATTGTATTTTGCTTGTAATAAAATTATCCTTGTTCCTTAGCTAAAAACTTATATTCTCTACTTCTTAGTTTGATTGCTTTGAAGAGCTTAATCCTTTGACAAAACATTTGGTTGAGAATAACATGTACTTCATCCTGATATATCTTTCTAAATACTGTTGCATATGATTATGCTTAAATATAATTAAAGAGAACTTCAACTGTTTTGTGATCTGACACAGTCGTGGGTGAGATACATGTGAAAATATTCAAGGATATGAAAAGAGGCAAGGACGGTTTATTTTGGACGTTTGGGTTGGCAGGGCTCGCATCTGTGCTGGTCACACCTGCCATATGTTGGCTTCTCTCTACCTCCAACTGTTTTCCTTTCTACAAATGTTTTTGAGGCAGGAGACGTTACTTTCCACTTCTGGATCTGAGAAGTGCTTATGTTTGCACATCAAGTGGCTTGACTTTTTCAGAAATATATCAACGCTGAGTTTTGGCTTCCTTATCTTTTCATGGGGTAGTTGTACTATTTATTTTTTGGGCCTCTACTGCCACATGCCCAGAAGCCAGTCTTTTTGTTTCTCTGAATCTTTCTATTACTGGGATTTCCAATCCATCAGAACAGCTGATGTGAGTAAAGAGGGAAATTTGGTTTGTTTTAGAAAACAAAATGAAATTCTGAAGACCACATTGTAGGACATAAATTCCACAGCACGTACCTTGCAAAAATGAGCTATGTGTCCATAGATCAATATCCAGAATTCAGGGAAGTGAATGATAAAGCAGTTTAAGTAAAGGATAACAGTATGTAATACAGCAATTATTGTTAATTTCTTATCATCTTGTTTTGAAATTCTGTACCATTTTTATTATTTTTGTGTTGGTTTTTGTCTTTGTTTTTGTTATTGTGTTTTTGTTCTTTTCTCTTTAAAATAAGAAAAAGTAAGGACAAGAGAGTCATCTTGTCACTTCTTTTCTTTCTTCTATTTGTTTTTTGAATGCAGATTTGCCAAAGACCTAATTCCTCCCAAATCTAGAGATGAACATTGTAAGCTAAGATAGCATTTTCTGGATTCTTCAGAATAGTTTTCCTTGCTCTCTTTCATTTTCAATGTAACTCTCAATTTTTCCATCCACCTTCGTTTTGTTCGGATTCTTTCCACTTGACACTTGTAGTAAACACATTCCTTCAGAATTTTAGCTTGCATAGTTAATTAAATGAAAATTTTGTGGACAGAGCAATTAAAAATCATGATTTTTACTTGCAATGTTGGAATTATGAATAAAAGTAATATGATGAAGAGCCACCAAACTAGTTGGGGTGTGTTCTTAATCTTTCTACCAAAGGGGTCCATTATGAGTGAGGCAAATTTAATGTTGTCTCTGCTAGGGTCTTTGAACAATGCCTCTGGGTGAAATATGTCCATTAGCATAGATAATTAGTTATAATAATAAATGGTGGGAGTTCATTAACTTCAACAAAAATTCAGGTGAAATGAAGGTTGCAGTGACACGTCCCAGCTTCCAGTCCATTCACCATTCGACAGAAAGCAAAGAAACCAGACAAGAAAACAAGTCCAAACTGGGCAAAATGTTATGCCAAAAAGAAAAAAGCCCTGAGATAGTGGAACTGAAATGCAATGCAGTTTTAACAAAGGGACTTTATCCTCCATCATGGGCCAATATCAAATTATTTATGACATTCATTTATCTCTTAATTATTTTTTTTTGTTGCTAATGGTGGAGAAGAGGGGGTAGAATTAAATCTATAACTTCAAATGTAGACCATGTACCAGAAACTTGGAAGTAATCAAATTGGAATGACATGTGTCTAAGAATTAATGCTAAACCCAAAACAAACTTGCTACTCTGGACTGTTCTGCCTCCTCTTCCCTTTGCTAGATTTCTTGATAGTGGGATTTACATTACCTGGTTTTGACTTTTCTGGCTCAATGGGGCATTTTCAGCTTTTTTCTTTTCCTCCTTACCGATTTCCTCTTCAACACTCTGAATTTTTTCTTTGTGTTTTCAGTGTTATTTATTGAGTTATTTATTTATTTTTGTCCCTTTTTTTTTGTCTTTTCGAGACAGGGCTTCACTGTGTGACTCAGGTTGGCCTTGAACTCACTATGTAACCCATGTTAGCCTTCAACTCACAGCAGTCCTCCTGCTTCAGCCTCCTGACTGCTGGGATTAGAGATATGTACCACCAGTCATGGCTTTTAAAACTCAAAGATCAAATATTTCACTAACAATGTCACCACAAAGATTTGCTTAACTCTTTGTCCCCGTATCCTGGCCTGAAAATGTGGATAATGAAAATGAGGAGTAGGTATAAAATACACAAACCATTTAAAATAGCATCTGGCACATAATAAGCACTCAGTAAATTAAGTTACTACCCTGTTTTGGGCATCATTAACACTCTCAGTGTAAATTACATGGAGAAACTTAAGCATAGCCACAGTGGTACTGTTTAATTGGACAAGGACCAATTGAACAACTTTTCTAGTGCTCTCAGAAAAATACCATTCCCTTCTCCAATTTTTATGCTTACCCTTTGTGAGACTGAAACAGAGGCCTTGATTGTTTTCCAACTTTGTTCCTACAAAGTTTTCCATGGTGGACATTCTACCTGTGTTAGTGATATTAAAAAGAAAAGAAAAGAAATCCAGTAATCTCTAAACATTAAAAACAACTGATAGAGCTGTCCTTAAAAAGCATAGGCTTCCGTTGCAGGTGGACAAGCATTTGATTTTCATCTGTCATAGTTGTGAGAGAATAATCCCACCTAAGTAAACTTTTTGAGTCAGTCTCTCCATCTGTACTGTACTGACAGTACTGTTTGCATTTGAAGGATGCTGGTGACCCTCACCTGAGCTGTTGGACGTGAGAGCACCAATGGCACACCAGGCATTTCACAAATGGTCAGCAAATTGGGACTATCACTCTGGAATATTAATAAGAATGCCAATAAGAAAAGAATAATCACATTTTAATAGAAGTCAGTACTTCATTGATCTAGCTAAGATCTTCCAGAAAATAATAGAATGATATAAAAACTGTTATGAAATGGAATAAAAATATGTGGATATTTTCCTAGGGAAAAAAAAACATTTAGAAATCTGGAGAAATGAAAATTCATGCTTGAGTTAGTATTTAAAACTCATAAGTATTTCTTCTTCTTTTTTTGCACATGCGCCTTTTTAGGTTGATTTATATAAGCTTCGAGGAGAAAGGGTTTTGAAAAACTTTTAAAGGGCAGCAAATAGAAAGATCAATAGACTTAGGGAGATAGAGGAAGATAAAACCGTAGTTAAAGTGATATGAACCTGAATTATTGAGGAGACATGGGAACATTAGGGTTTGTTTGACTTACAAGATTGAAACTGGGCTGGAGGAAGGGCTTAGATACAGTACCGCAATCTCTAGAAAAGAATGCAAAAGTCTTGAATGTATCAAGAAGGATAAATGTATTTAATACATATAGGTGACATATAATGCTTTTGCTCCAAAGACCTGACACCAGTGAGAAGATGAGGAAGAATTTTCCAAAATCACTTTGAAATACCCGCTGAAGAATTGTTTTCCTGGTGGTGATACTGGGGATCGAATCCAGGGCCTTTGCATTGAGCTACATCCCTAGTTTTTGAACTTTTTTTTTTTTCTGAGATAAGCTTTTCACTAAGTTACTCAAGCTGGGCTCAAACTTGAGATCCTCCTGCCTCAACCTCCCAGTGTGCTGGGATTTTACGTTCACACCATGATGCTGAACTAAATGTGCATTTGAATAAGAAACTCTTAAATACCATATCCAAGAAGAAACTTTCAGAAAGGAAGCCTCGGCTTCCTGCAGAACTAAAGAACATTTTTGATGCCTATGTGGTGCACCTGGCTACCAGAACAGCTTTCAAGGATGAAACTGGGACAATTTGGAGAAGAGGATTGGGATTTTAACTTCCAAAATAGAGAGATTGGACAGTTGCAGAAAGGAAGTGATCTTTCAGATCATTCCAGTTCATCCCACTTTAGCAACCAAAAATACTACTTAACATCTTGGCAGAGTTTGAAGAACAAAGAAATTCTAGATGGAAATAATGCCAAAGGGAATTTGGATAGGACACTGGGTTATTTTGCAATTTTCTTATTCTTATCAACAAGCAGGTTGCTCTGCTTTGTATAACCGGTAGCAGTGAAAATCAAAGGAAGAGAGGAAGGTGAAATTGGCATGTAGTGATTTTTTTCCCTAACTCTGTGGTGGTCTCTTTCCAATATATTTATTATGAAAATCTTTATACATTCACAACATGGGCCGTAGAAACAGTCTCCAGATACCTGAATCTCAGCATCAAAGACCATTCATGTTCTGTCATCTGTGGTTCATCTATTTCCTTTCATCTTTCCTTTGTCAGCTGGGGTTAGTGATACCTAAGAGACAGGTGAACCAGTCTCTGCCCTCACACAGTTTCTATTCTAAGAAAATACATTGTAATGGGTATTTTCAAATGAATGAAGAAAGCTTCACATAACCAAATGTGACTGAGTGTGTGAGAATACAGATAAAGTTAAATCACACAGAAAATGGGAGAACCTTCCTGGAGGACAACATAATTATGAATTAGATAAAGAGTGGGATAAGCTGGAAACTCAAAGGAAAAATGTGAGCCATGCTCATATGAATGATGTAAGAAAATGACAAGTGTTTGCTACAGCTGGAAGAATAAGGCCAAGGAAGGGAGGTGTAGTGGAGAAGATAAAGAGGAAAATCGGCGTAGGTTCCTGACTGAAGGCCTTGCACTTGAGGGTAAGCAGTGTTAGGTTTTATCTTGGCCAGTGCTGTTGGAATTGGATAATGTTTGGAGCTATAGAGGTCAAAGTTAGGAAGTTAAAGGTCATACAACATGGTTTTTTCATACTGATAGTTTTGAACTTCAGCTTATGGAGCTAATCATCTCTTAAAGGCTTTGAAGTGAGCAATATAGTTTTGCTTTTTAGATGGATTATTCTGGTCACATTGCACAGGATGGATTGGAGGAAGTAAACAGGTTTATAAACCAGAAGCCTATTTAAGAAATTCTTGTGAGATACAGTTTGATTGCATCTAAATAATTAAAATATGGCAGAGATTTCTAAAATATTAATTGATGCATGAAACTATCCCTCATGTTCACTGTTTACAGTTTCAAATGTGTGTTGATTTTAAATCATTCACATTATTTTGACCTCTGCCTGCAAAATATATCATCATTCTCGTCTCTGCTCTCATGTGTCTTTTTGTCTGAACTTTTCAGATATTTCTGAAATAAAAGATATTTTCTGTGAAGTAAATTTTAAAATTATGATTTCTTTCTATTAAATTTATGTCTATTGGGGGATATTTTTGGATAGATCATTATTTATTGTGTCATATGGCTTATTGATTTTTAAGACGTGTTTCTAATTTGTGACTGCGCCTAGAATATTTTGAAGTTCAGTCAGTTTTCTGGTGGTACAAAATTTGCAACAGGCCATTATTCCAAGATGAAAAGGTATTTATTAAAAGTTACTTAGTTTGGTAACTAAGAACATTTCAGGTTATGTTAATATGAACAAACCATATTTCAAAGTTAAAATTTTAATAATGATCTCTGTTTCCTCAAATTCTGACATTTAGAAACATGTACAAAGAAAATGGAGGCATTTCATAACTGGAGATTTGTGCTTCAGGTAATTACTTTAATTTTTCATATGGTTTTCTGGACAAAATACAGCTCTCCAGAAGTAACATTTTTTTTAGCCTTGCCTTGCCATCTCTATTACAGTTTATGACCTCAGAATATGGGGGTTGTGTGGCCTCATTCCAGAGAGAAACTTACCACCTAAACTATACAGCAACACACCACCATAACTATCAATCACCAATACATAGATATCAATGCCACTTTTTAAGAAAAAAACAACTCACCCTGTGTGCCTGTCGTTACATATTCTGGGAAGATCACTTGCAATTTACATTAAGCTAGAAAAAAAATTTTCTGAAAATAGTCTACTGACCTACTTAGACTAAAGGTATCTAAAAAAATATGACAAATCTTTGCCAGCCAGATGTATGTTCACTGTTGAAACTGTGGAGCTCTTGTAAACAATCTAAACAGCTGAACATATTTTTCTCAAGACTCTTCCAGACAGAATCATTGGAATTAGGACTAGAAGAAAATGTAACCCTTCTGTGTTTGAAAGCTGCCCTTCATTTTGAATTCTTTTCTTTTAGCCAACATTCTTCTTTTAAAAGGAGAATAGTTGCTGTTTACGAGTTACAGGAACACCCAGAGTCTCCCAAAAAACAGTACATATTTTTATCATGGTATGGAAGGCAGGAGCAAATCATACACACTTGAAAGGAAGTTGCTATTCAAGAGGAATGGCTCTAAAATTGTATACATTAAAGGAAGAAAAACATACTCTATTGTTAAGACTTCCTTTGTTCTTCAAGGGAATCTCTGATGTACATAGGAGCTGTTAAAAAAATTGCAAGGTAAAACTTTTGGATTACTTGTCTGTCACAGATCAATTTCTGTGCTGTTTAACTTGGAATGCTTGCTTCCTTCACCTAGTGTAGATGACAAAATAGTCATGAGTGTGAGAGGAGTGCTTCAACTGATTAGGAATTCTATGATAAAAAGCATTGGTTTTCCCATTCTCCTTCTGATGGAAATATTCCTACTATGTGCTAGTTTAGTCTCCAATCCTCATGGAGTAGATGCCATGAATACTTTTGCAGAGTCTCACAATATTATTGATGTATCTGAGAACATTCCAAGTCATAGGTCACAAATAGAATCAATAATCAATAGCATGAATATATAAATTAATCAAAATGAATTTATTGTCATTATAAGTCCATAAATCATTGTTTTAACATTTTTTCAGATATGAATCATATTAAAATTTTAGATTGTCATATTGCTTTAATTTTTATAACTCTGAACCTAGTTCATGAATTGTGAGGATTCCAGGACACTTCTTAAAGTTATGATTATTCACGATCATCTTAGCCATTATTTTCCAACACTCATTCTTAAACAATGTTTATGCAAAAAGCACAGAAAGCAGAGTAACAAGACAGTTGCTGAGTCCCTGTTGAGATTGCTCATGGCTAGGAGAGTGAATATGAAAAATATAAGGCTTATAATTTCCAACTTGCTACTTAGAATTCTTAAAACATCATATCATCTCCTTGGTGAATCTTATTTTACCTTAAAATACTTTGATTTTTGAAGATGGAATGGCAGTTATATACTGTCATAGGGGTGGGCTAGGAAATGACCATGAAACAGAAGTAATGATTCTGATTTTATTTAGTGACACAAAAACTCACAACTTTTTGAAAACAGAAAATAAGGTCCTACCATTATTGTGTCCAGGAACTAGCTCTCTCCACAACCATGTGGACTTAATTTGAGAATTTGTTTGGATAAAACTTGCTTTCAAATCCACTAGAATTTGAATACCTGTGAAACACACGAATAGGTGTGAGACCCACATGGTCAAGTCAGCAGAAAGTAAGCCAGCATACTAACTCCATAAGGTTGAAAGTTTCCTGCTCTATTCTGAAAAGATTCCTATGGTAACCCTGGATGAAATCATATGTCATGAGATAATGAGCAAATATGAAAATTCCTTCAGGTTAGTTTTACAAAGTTATTCAAATGGAAGGAGTTGCTGTCTTTGCTAATTAGAAACAAAGCAGTAATCACAAATTGTATGTATGCACCTTACCATTTTCCATTAATAAATTCCCGAAATCTGATTTGAAAGCTTTTGATTAAAAGCCAATTAAGAGGATTTTCCTGCATCATAGGAAATAGGATCTTAATGCCTCTTAATTTGTTCCACCAAATAAATACCATGATGAATGTTCCAGGGCAATACGGATTCCTTTCGAGCCAAAGGAGTCATTGCAGTGAGGGTGAGGTTTGGAATGGCGCTTTCTGGCAGGCGTTTTGGCATGTCCGCATGGAAACTTGATGGCCCATGAAAGTGGTGGCAAATTTGCCTTTTCAGTGAATCAAGAAATTAGTTCTCTGGCTTAAATACCCGGCGTTAGACATTGACCTGGAATATTTTTCTTTCTTATACAATTCCAACTTGTCAGCAACTATGATTAATCAGAACAGGGAGAGAAAAAAAATCTTACTCTGGTCAAATGATTTGGGGAGCAAGTTTAGTTTATTCCCATTTTTGGCTGGGAATGAAAACTAATCAAGGGCTGAGGATGTAGCTTAGTGGCAGAGCGCCTGCCTGGCAAGCACAAGATCCTGAGTTCAATTCCCAGTACCAAAACAACAACAAAACTACTCAAAACCTCAATTGAGATGACCTGACATAATCATTCGACCCTTTCCTCCTCCCTCCCTCTCTTTCTCTCCCCCTCCACTGCTCCCTCTCTCTCCTCTCTTTCTGAATACACAAATGTATGTGTATTTAAAATCATCAGAAATGTCACTGTATCGATTTTGTTTCTGTGAGACACATGTTGTCATTTTCCACTGGAGATCTCTGCTCTTTCTTTTGGTATAACATATGTTTATAATAAACTGTACATCTGTGGGCTCTCTGTCCACAATTATTTATTTTCTTTTGTGCTCTAATGGTAAATAAACCTCACGATCATTCTTTTTTTCTGTTTCTTTGTGTGATGGCTAATTTCATATGCCAGAGTGACTAGGCCATGTCTCCCATATATTTGGTCAAACACTGGTCTAGATGTTATTTTTTGTATGGGATGAAAATTTAAATTATTAGATTACAAATAAAGCAAATAACCCTCCATAATGTGGGTGGGCCTTACCCAAGCTGTTAAAAGCCTAAGTTCAACAAGACTGAGGTTGCCCAGCAAGAAGTTGTCAATGAACCTTCCAACTTGAGCTGCAGTCTCAACTCTTTCTTGCTCTCCAGGTTGCTGGTCTGCACTGAAGGTTCCAGACTTGCCCATGCCCAAAACTGCAAGTGCCAGTTCCGCAAAGCAAAGCGAAGCAAAGTGAACAAAGCAGAGCAGAATAGAGCAGGGCAGGGCAGGGCAGGGCAGGGCAGGGCAGGGCAGGGCAGAGCAGAACAGAGCAAAGCAAAGCAAAGCATAAAAAACTCTCTGTTTCTTTGTATTTGTCTGGTTGTACTCCCAACCCCCTTTATTGGTTGTGTTTGGAGAAGATAGACCAGCAGGAGATTGACAACTGTGTGTATTTGGGAATATACTGCTTTATATGTGACTGGAGGTTTCTTTTCTCTAGATGATCTGGGTCTGGCAAATTTTAGACTATGTGATTTTCACAACCACATGAAAGGAGGATAAAAAGTTACTTCCTGGGCTCTATAAGCAAAGATTCCTCTTCAGTAGCTCTAGGATGGGATGACTTTCCTACTAAGTACCCTGAGTCTACCACAACATATACACTTTGTGCAACTCAGTTAGAAAAAATGGCCGTGGGAGCATCACACTTGTCATTGCAGAACAGCCAGTGTTCTCATGGGCCATCAAGTGTCCATGTGTCCTGGAAGGCATCTTTCCAAAACTTACCCTCTCTGTAGTGACTCGTTTTGCTTGGGAGTGATACATCATTCACATTGCCCTGGAACATTTACTCAGGCATTTATTTGATGAAACAAATTAAGATACTATTTTTTATAACGTGTGAAATTCTTAATTGTTTTTCCATAATGTAGCTCAGATTATTGGAACATGGCTTTTAGGGCAACGAAGCATGCCTTCAAGTTTGAGAATGGTGATGGTGAAGTTTTTCCCATCTGTATTCTAACATGCATTTTAGGAAAATAAAATAACTTCATAGTAAGATGAATGCAATTACAACTCCTTGCCACGGTAAAATCAAGTTAAAAATCACTGAATTTTCCAGAATCATTGAGCTCATTTCCTACAGAAAAATTTATCTCTTGGGTTTATATTTCTTTCAAGGATCACCCATGGCAGGCAGCTACCAGATTCAACCTGAGACTATCTAATCATGAGATACTGATAGCCTCACAAGAAGCATATTGCATTTTATGCTGTGTTACTGCCTGAATCCTTCATTCACCAACTTGCCAAATAGCTGTCAAGCATGGACTCCCTTTCAAGACTAGGGAAGGCTTAAAAAAAAAAAAAAAGACTAGGGAAGGCATAAAGGCATAAGAATAAAAAAGTTCTTTTTCTTATGGGGTTTATCACTAATGAAAAATAGAAGTCATTTATACAGTTCCACATAGACTCACAAGAGAATGCTCCTAATCAAAAATTTGAGTACTAATTCTTTTTAGTTGGTGAACTTACTAAGAAATACAACATCTATTACCATGGATAAAAGAAACCTGAGCTATTAGTTATGATCTTGGATAAGTGACTTACTTCTCTAAGCTAAAAACAATAAGCACAATCATAGTTTGTTTTTTTAACCAAGATAAGATTAGCAACGTTCTCATTCAAGGCCTATCTTATAATGATTGCTTCATAAATAACCATTAATAATGTACCATGAATTGTAATTTTTAAGCGTTATGGGAAGAAAAAGAAAGTATCTTTAATTAAAAGATTACTGGGGCTGGGGATTTAGCTCAGCGGCAAAAGCGCCTGCCTGGCAAGTGCAAGGTCGTGAGTTCGGTTACAGGTACCGGAGAAAAACCAAAAAAAAAAAAAAAAAAAAATAAAAGATTACTACATTGCATGCATTATATGCAAGGTATTTTTCATAGGTAGTAAAACTGAAATAAAGGTACAATTTGTACTGCTTTCCAGAAGGCTTTAGAAATAGTCAGACTTTTTCCCCCCTCTAGACTGACAAAAGAGTGCAACATATTTGGCTTCTTGAGAGATGTTAGTGACATACTGAAACACACTGAAGGGTTTTTCCTCTGCTAAAATAATTGTGTTATCATATAGAATAAAATGGTGAGGCCTACAAATCCATTTTTACAGAATTGATTCTTACCTGTGAGTATAAGAACCAATAATCAGCTATGCCTAGGCTGTATTAAAGCACTACAAGTTTTTTCCCCAGAAGCAGAAGGTTAACTTTGCCTTAAATCATTTGCCTCTCGAGGTACTACTTGTTGCCAAAATACTCACATTTCATGTGTGAAATACAAGTACAATGTAGAGATAAGGAACTGACTCATGTTAACTGGGCTCAACAATTCCAAGCTACACATGCAGCATTAGAGAAACCATCTGCTTGTTAATTTAAATTCCTAACCAGAGACTCTACTCCCTACCTAATAAATATTAATTAAAGCCTGCCAAATTCAAAGCAAGAATCATCATCATATTTGCATCTTGGTTGATTCATAGCCCAAAGAAAGTCCCTCAAATCTGTGCATTATTATATCTGTCATAAATCTGCATTCATTCCTGTAATCATCTAATCTTTCAAACATCTATGCAATAAATAACACCAATCACAGATCTAAGGTATTGTTTTTTGTGATACTGAAATAGATCTTCCTTGAATAATAGTACTTGTTGTGTTTCTTAACGTAAAATGTAAGAAACTCTGATACTAATTTCCATGTCAAATACGATTCTATTTTTTTCTTTTCAAAACAGGAAGAAAGGTATATGACGCAGCTCAGACAAAATCACATTTCTAAAGCCCTTTTGAAGGTACATATCCTTCAATGCAGGAGACATACTAATTTCTGTGTAGGAGTGAGTAGATGACCCTGAAGAAGGCTACAAGAAATATTTCAACTTCTCATGTACTTGATCATTCAACAAATAATTATTGTGTATTTTCTCTTAGCCAGACTTTGGATCTGTGACACTAAATAAGACATGATCAGAAAAATCCTTAATAGATTTCACATGCTACAAGGACAGGCAATGAAAAAGGAGGAAGTAAAAATAGTCATGTGCCACATAACGATGTTTTGATACATAAGAAGCTGTGTGTATGACAGTGGCCCCATTATATTACAATGTTATAAAAATTCCTGTTCCTGGTGATGTCAGAGCCATAGTAATGTTTAGTGTAATGCATTGCTTAAGTGTTTGTTATTGTGCTGCTGCCAGGCAGCCAACAACAGTCTTCATCACATGAAAATATACAGTACTTAATTGTAATTATAATCAACTATGTTGCTGATTTTTTATTTACTATACTGTACTTTTTCATTGTTAGTCTGGAGTATGCTCCTCCTTATAGAAATGCTTACTGTAAAACAGTGGGACATGTTATCAGCAGCTTCATACATGTTGTGTTTTCTGTGTCCCTTCATTGTACCACTCTCCCTTGTACTTTGTTTCATCTCACGTTGCTTTGAACATCACAATCTCTAAATGTTCAAAGATCCAGAAGCTACACCACATTTGATCTGGAAATGTAACTAAAAGTGAACATCAAAGTCAAGAGGATGTGAACACCCTGAATATCCCATCAACACGCAAAAAAATTGAAGCAGTAATAAAAAACCACCAACTACGAAAAGCCCAGGAAATGAAGGATTCACCACTGGATTCTACAAGAACTTTTGAGAAGCGCTAATGCCAATATTGTATCCCTCAAGTTCCTTAATAAAATTTAAAGTGATGAAGTACTTCCAAACTTATTCTTGGAAGCTACTGTTATTTTGATTCCAAAACCCAAAAATGACCCAACTGAAAAAAGAGAATTACAGGCCAGTTTCTTCAATAAACATAGATGCAAAAATCCTCAACAAGATACTGGCAAACAGAAAACAGTAGTAAGAACAAAAATTACATGAACATCTAAATAGATGCAGAGAGTCTCTGACAAAATTTATGACCCACTCATGATAAAAACTCTGAAGAAAATACACATAGAAGGAGTTTATCTCAATCTGATAAAAGCCATTTATGACAAAACTATTGCTCACATCACATTAAACAGAACAAAATGGAGAGCTTTCCCTCCAAAATCAAGAACAAGAGAAGAATATCCTTTAATGTCTCCTGTACAATATAGTAGTGGAAATACTAGCTAGGACAATAAGGCAAGAGAAATAAAGCAACAGATACATATAGGAAAGGAAGAAGTCAAATTATCATTATTTTTAGAGGGCATGAACCTCTCCATACATAACACCCCAAAAATTCCACCAGAAGTCGACTAGAATTAATAACCAAATTTAACCATGTAGCAGGATAAAAAAGTCAACAAACAAAAATCAGTAGCCTTCCTATACATCAATAAAAAGCTTACCAAGAAAGAAATAAGGAAAATTTCATTTGCAATGCCACCAGAAAAGAAATACTTAGGGATTTTTTTTTTTTTTTTTTTTTGGTTTTTCTTCGATACCGGGAACCGAACTCACGACCTTGAGCTTGCCAGGCAGGCGCTTTGCCGCTGAGCTAAATCCCCAGCCCTAATACTCAGGAATTAAGCAAACCAAAGTGAAAGACCTCTACACTGAAAACTACAGTACTCTGAAAAAAGAGATACAAGAGGATATCAGAAAACAAAACCACATCACCTACTCCTGGAAAGGCAGATGAATATTGTTAAAACGGCTGTATCCCCAAAACTGGTACAAAGATTTAATGCAATACCACTGAAAATATTAACAACATTCCTCACAGAAGTAGAAAAAATAATTGTAACATTCATGTGGAGAAATACAAAACCCAGAATAGCAAAAGCTATCCTAGGCAATAAGAGCAAAGCAGGGAACATCACAATCTCAGACTTGAAATTATACTGCAAAGCTACAATGATAAAAAACAGCATGATACTAGGGGGAAAAAAGATATGTGGATTAGTGGAACTGAATAGAGAATGCACCAACAGCCACAGGCACATTCAGCTATCTGATCTTTAACAAAGAACCCCCCAAAAATGCCTGGAAAGAAAGCATCATTAACAAGTGGTACTGGGAAAACTGGCTAAGTACATGCAGAGTATTGAATCTATATGTGTATCTCTCACCATGCATTACATTAAAGTCAAAGTAGATCAAAGATCTAAATGTTAAACAGAAAAATGTAATCTGCTGGCAGGCATAATAGGTAGAATTCTTGACAACATAGGCAAAGATTTTCTTACCACAAAACCAAAAGTAAATAAGATGGAATGTATATATGTACTAATTCTACACAAGAAAGATAAACATTATGTATGACAATTGCAGAAATAAAATAAGTAAATGCAAAATAACAGTTGCCCAAAAAATAACAGCAAGAATAATACATGTGATTATATTAAATTAAAAACCTCTCTGTAGCAAGCGGAACAGCTAAAACAGTGAAAAGGCAATCTATAGAATGGAGGAAAAATTGTCAACTATTCCTTGGACAGAGGAATCACATTTAGAATATATAAAGTACTCAAAAAACTAGTTTTCCCCAGAAATACAAGACTTAACTAACAAGTCAACTGAAATGAATAGTTGTACATTTCTCAGAATAAGTACAAATCACCAATAAATACATGAAGAAATATTCACCATTTCTGGCCATTAAAGAAAGAAACTTAATACAATACTGAGATTCTATCTCATTTCAGAAAGAATGGCTGCTATCAAGAAATGAAATAATATCAAAGAGTGGTGAAGCAGCAGTGACAAAAGAGGCTTTCCACACAGCAGGTGGGAATATAAGCTTGTGCAACTACTATGGAGGCCAGCATGGAGATTCCTCAACAAACTGAACATAGAAATTCCATTTTACTCAACCACTCCCCTTTTAGGTATTTCCCTAAAAGAGTTAAAACAACATATTACAGTGTTGTTTGCACACATATTTATAGCAGAACTACTCACAATAACTAAATTTTGGAAGTAGACTATGTGTCCATCAGCAGACAAATGGCTGAAGAAAACATGGTATTTACACTACATGGAGTATTACTCTGCCCTAAAGAAGGATAAAGAAATCATTTGTAAGAAAATGGATATATCTTGGGACCATAATGTTAACTGAAATAAATCCAATGCACAAGCTTAAATAATGCCTTATTTTTCTTATAGGAGAAAGTCAAATATAAATAAACTATTGACAAAAGTAGAGGCAAGAGAGAAGAGAGGAAAGGTATAAAAAGAATTACAATGTACTGTATTATGTACATGTCTCAACTCCACACCATGAATATAACTTTATGAATTTGAAGGGTATACTAATAAAATGTTTAGAAAGAAAAAAATAATGATTAAGGACTATAAAGGTGGAAAGTCAGTAGTAGTTATTCCTTGACCGTTAGGTGTGTCCTATTCCTCCAAAACAATGGTATTGAAGAATTGTATGATGTTCACACATCTACAAAATTACCTAAGGATGCATTTCTCAGATTGCATCTCTTTTATTAAGCAGTATATGACTATGTAAGTATTTGGTAAGGGTTCTGAGGGGAGTGAACAGGACGATGCAAGAGAACTCACAGAGTAGCTGGACAGACCCTGTAAGGTGATGTGTGACTTTCTATTTAAAAGTACAAAGAAGCTAGCACTGTGAAGGGGACTGAGTCATGTGATGAGAGGGATGAAAGATACGTGCGTGTGTATCTGTGTGTGTGTGTGTGTGTGTGTGTGTGTGTGTGCAATTGCTCAAGCACATGGTCTGGGAAGGCAGGAAGTACAAGTCACAATAAGCCTGCATATGTGAGGCTGAACGGAAAACCAACAGAAATTAGATTTTATCTTTCTCTCAATCTATCTGTATTAGTTTATCATCCTTTAATTCACCAGCAAAGGACTCCCTAGCAGCAGTGGCATTTTGGTTAGATTAGATAATTAAAAAGGAATACATTCTTCCCACTTTGATGATTTTAGGGTTTGATACTCAGTGTCACTGGTCCATCTGGAGATTTCCCCAGACAGGACTGAATGACACTTCTGTACGGTGCACATAAGGTGTTGAGCTTGCTTTATAATTCCTTCAGTGAAGTCTAATTCTTGGCTTCACTTCTGAATGTAACAATAGTATTTTTGCCACCAACAATGTTCTCAAAAGGTCAAGGCTCCGGTATAAATGGAGTTCTACCCCGAAGCAAGGAAACACAAGAGCTTGAGCTTGTTTGTATTTCAGATCTCTCTCAATGGACTTTTGACCACAGCCTCTTATGGTCTTCATTAGCCAGCATCCTGATCTCTGAGTGTTTGCAGGAGAGCACATCTTAGCTGGAGAAAGTGCTTTTTCTGCATAGTTACCCCGTGTTCATTGTAAATCACTGCAGACCCGGTGTTCAGTCCTCACCTTTTTCCAGGAAATGAATTGCTTTAGAGAGCAGGCTCTTATTTGCAAGCTGCACAGTCTTGCCTATTCTTCTGATGCCTGGATTTTTAACTTCTATTCGATAACTACCATGACTACTCTTCTCACTTAACCCAGAAAGCATTTCTATATCATAGGCTGACAGATCTGTATCTACATTTTTTGGCATTAACAAATCCTCCTTTGCCTGAAAAATCATCTTTCAGATATCTAAATACCAGACACTCTTCTTAGAAAGTTTTCTGGAATATCTTAGCCCCATATCAATGCTATGTCTCTAGGATGAATGCTCATAGCACTTATTAACTGGGAAATTCACTTGATAATGATATGCATTAGTGAGCTCTTTTTACATGAGCCCTAGTTAGCTAGTTTACTCTAAGAATATTAAGATATACTGCCCACTTCATCTTGTTCACTATGCTTTTGCATAAGGTAGGTGCTCACTGGTGGGTCTACCCTTATTACATTCACCCCCCATGCAAATTATGTGTTTTCTGTAAGTAAAGTTTTCTATAGACTTTATCACCACTTAGCTGCAAGTGAAGTAAAGATGGTGGAGTTTTAATTTAGATAGACATGAGGCAGAAAAAAGTAATTGTGCTCATTAGCTAAGTTACCTTGAGAGTAACATCTGGATACTTTCCCTGTGCTTGTGAACATTTTTCTAAATGGGGGAGAATATCTAGTTCCAAAAGTACAATTAGAGGTTAGGAAAATGATTGCTACTAGAGAGCTGAAGAGGACTGAAATCTCTTTCCTTCCTCATTTTTATCTACAGTTTGATATGGATTATTCAGTGCTCACATCTATGAAACTTCAGTGGGTACCACTAATATGCCAGAAGAGCTAATAATGAATGTGCTGTTTTTTGGAGTGCGTCCGAGCTGGTTGTCTAAAGCCAAGGCATGCAACTATTGAGCATTGGGCTTTGGCCATGCCATTCCTATGGAGCAGCCTTTGGCATGAATCTTCCCTCTGGACTTCATGTCTATGTGTTATCTGGGGTGAATTTTCTATCTTCTGCCAGTTACTTTACTAATTTAGTCAACCAGAGTTGGTTTCCTGGGCTAGAGGCTGACAACCATCATTGATGCATTTATTCTGTAAAGTATGATGATAATATTTTTCCCCCTTTTCTATTTAAATAGAGTATTTTTATAAAATTTCTAGCAGGGCACTTGTGACATAGCAACCAGTAATTAGTAAACATTTAAATTGTTATCTTTCATTGTTTTATTACTTGCCATTTTCTGTGCACTCGCTTAACATTACTAATCTTTAAATATTAACCTGCTGTTTTAGGAGTCTGCTGACAAACTGTAATTTTTATGGTGTAATTATTCCATTAAAGTGCTTCAGCCAGCCTTACTCACATATGGATTCACCAGATCTTCTTATGGGAGATGCTTGGTAACATTTGCTGTTCGTCCATCTCTGTGGAAAACTACCTGGATCAGAGAAGCCATGGGGTCTCATTTTGATGCCATTGTCATCTTGTCTATGAATATGCATTACAGCATAGAAGTGATGATAACGAAACTGTTAAACCCGGGCTATGTTACTGCTGTTGGAAATTCAGACCAAGGAACTCCTGACAATTTTCTAATTCCCATCATCTAATCATTATCCTTCAGAACTACTTCTAGGCCATTAAATGCACACTGAGTAGCATTCCTATTTCAAGTTTTAGTTATTTGAGACACATTTCTCATCTTTCTTAGGATAGGGCAAGAGAGACTCCATCTCTCTTTTCTGTAACTCTATTTGTAAGAGTAGTCATTACATTCACTTAAACTGCAGATGAACTCACTCCTCACTCCTTCCTCTGGTTAGCCATAAACCCACTGAAGAAAACAGAGCTATAAAATAGGAACTGAACAAACAGAATAAATTGGGAAGTGGGATAAATGTTAAACCACAATGTCCACCTTAGACTGCCTGACCCGCACATTAGTAGCCACTTCTGAGAAATGTAAACCTTGTGACAATTCTGTGACATTCTTGTAAAACTCCCAAAAATGAGCTAATGTGGTTGTATGGTTATTACGGAAACCCAAAGAGGTATTTAAAATGGAGGTAGACCTCAGACTGGCACAGACATCTTCTCTGGCTCCTTTTCAGAGACTGTCCTTTACCAGCTTTTGAATAAAGCTTTGCTTGTCCCTGCATTTTCAGTCTCTTGTGAGTGCAGGTCTCATTGAACTCATCGTAACACTTAGAATGAACTATTACTTCTTTTAAGGTTGGGTGTATAGCTGATGAATGTTTTAATACATGTTATACACAGTATACATGTATTGAATTAACTGAATGGTTTCATCCAAGTTAATGTGGTTGGAAATTACAATGACTTGTGTAAGGGGCTGGGGATTTAGCTCAGCGGCAAAAGCGCCTGCCTGGCAAGCGCAAGGTCATGAGTTCAGTTCCCGGTACCAGAGAAAAACCAAAAAAAAAAAAACAACAACAACAAAACAATGACTTGTGTAAAAGTGTTTCAGGAACACTCATCACATTTTCTACATTTTCTAGTGTTTCTTCCTAAACTAGTATTATATTTTTGTAGGCATATAAATGTGTCTTTGCATATAAAATACAAGTAAGAAATTTAAATAAAGTCATCAATTCCTAAGAAAACACAGCATACAATTTGCATCAAGTAGAATTACAATGTCTAAATATTTCTCCATCAGCAATATTGATTGTCAAAACCATTTCCACAAAGAAAAAACCATACTCAGTTAGGTTGTACATAGAAAGATAATAAATAGTAGTATAGAATGATGGCTGAATATTAAGTGAAATGAAACAATAACATGTGTTCCCATAGTCTTGGTTACTTTTTTCTCATTGCTGAGACAAAATACCCAAGCCCAAAATTAAGGGAGGAAAGGTCTATTTAGCCCACAGTTTGTGGAGGTTTCAGTCCATACTTGGCTGGCTCCAAGGCAGAGTGGCACATGGCAAAGGGCAACTGTTAATTGTGCTGTGAGAAAACAGCAAAAGCAAAAAAAGCAAAAAGGGAGGAGTGGCAGCAAGCAGCCTCTTTCTTTCCCTTACATATGCAAACTGTCCGCCCCATGCTGTGTTTGGCACTCACACCCGTAATCCCAGCATTGGATCATGGATCAATCATAAACTGTAAAACCGCGCCCCATGACTGGATGAGGGTTTGGGGAGACATGCAGACACAAACCATAATATCTATATACTAACAAGAAATTTGTACAAAATATGACACAGAAAGGACACTCGTAGAGTAACAATAGGAACTAAAGTTCTTTAGTAAATCAGAAACAATTTTTCTTGAAAACTTCTGTTGAAACAATACCTAAACAAATGGAAAGATATGCCATGATCATGAACAAAACAGCATTTGATGGATTTGTACCACTAATTGTCATTTCACTCTAAACTGCTTCATAAATGTCATGGAATTTCAATAAAAATTGAATTGTAAGCTTTGAGAGCAAGCTGCTGTCACACAAAACTGTAAAATGCAAGAATAGTTACAACACTGAATAAAAAAAAATTACTTATTGCTTAGCCTGAATTCTCTAGAAAAAAACTGATCTACTAATTCTGCCTAAGAGGATATGATCCTAGAAGAGCAAGTGTGAGGAAAGGATGGAAGTGCGGCAAGGAGATAAAGAAATACATTTATATGAGAAAATTAAACATAATTTTAAAAATGATACGACAAAACAAGTAATATTTGGTAATGATAGTGAATCCACAAAATTTGGGTGAGTAAATGGACAATATTGCCTAACACCACTGGATTTTCCAGTATAATTCTTGGCATTGGGAAGAAAGAAAATTTTTCTGTACTTTCCTCCCTTCCTTTGGCTTCTTGGTGCTCAGATCAGCTCATGTAGTTTTAACTTTCTCGAGTGGTACTTGTTGTGCTATCTCTCCCTGTTTGGTAAGTCCTACGGATTCCCACTTCCACAACAGCAGCAGCAGGATGTACAGAATGAGAAACAGTCTGGGATGAACCAGTAGGTGAATGTGAGCCAGCAATGACCCCAACCTGCCTAAGCCAGCTGCTACCACCCAGGTGTGAGCAGGGAAGTCAGTGTGTGCAAAGAGGTGAAATGCACTCTCCACGTAGCAGGCCTAGCAAGGATGGGAATTTATATGCGATACTGGGATAGAGAATTGGTGTAACTATTTTGGAAAATAATTACTCAATGTCCTGCAAAGTTGAAACATTTGTATACCTCACACTTTTGCATATAAATATAGATATATTTTCTTTTTTATTACTTTATATTAATATATTATTTGTATTGGTGCAAATTTGAAAATACATGATGATTAAGTGTGTCATGGGAACTGGAATCTTAATTCTGTTTTTTCATCTGTTTTTCCTCCATTCCTTCCCCTCTCCCTCTGTTTCTTGGTCTCACTTACTTCTGCAAAAGATCTATGCTCCTATTATCTTTTGTTTTGTTCTTTAATTATTTTTATTTTGGGTTTCTTAAGAAAAAGAAACCATGTGATATTTAAGCTTGTGTGCTTGATTCATTTCACATAAAACTGTGGTCTCAAGGTACGTTCATTTTCCCACAAATGAATCAAATGTATTCTTTATGGCAGAGGAGTACTTCACCGTGTACAAGTGCCGCAATTTCCTTACCCATTTACTAGTTGATAGACATATAGGTCACTTTCAAGATTTAGCTATCATGAACTGTACTGCTATAACCTTAGCTACATATGTATCACTGTAGTATGATATTTTAACTCTTTTGGGAAAATTCCTAAAAGGGGAATAACTAGGTCAAATGGAATTTCAGTTATGGAGATTCCTCAACAATCTAAAAGTAGAAATTCCATTTGACTCAGTTATTCCCCTTTTATGTATCTTCCTAAAAGAGTTTGTTGAGGAATCTCCATATAATTTCCACAGTATTTGTACCAGTTTACAGTCTGATGGACAGTGTAGAGGAGGTCCTTTCTCCCCTCAGCCTAGGCAGTATTTGATTTCTTAATGACAGCGATTCTTTCTGGTGTAAGGTGTAATTTTTGTAGAAATTTTTGAATAAAAGTGTAGCTAAATAAATGGAAAGATATGCTATCATCATGTAGCTTGAATTTGCATTTGTCTAACAGCCAGAGATGTTGAACATTTTTTTCATGTATTTATTGATCATTTGAGTCTCTTCTTCTGATAATTATGTATTCATTTCAGTTACCCATTTTTAGTTGGGTCTTTTATTTGGGGAATTCTAAATTTTTGGTTCTTTAATACATTCTAGACAGTAATCATCTTTCCAAGAAATACCTGGCAACTTTTCCCCACTATGTATATTGTATCCTCACTCTATTGCTTGTTTCCTTTTCTGTGTAGAAGTTTTTAATTTGATTGATCCCATTATTTCTTGGTATTATTTCTTGTGAAATTGAAGTTCCGTTCAGAAAGTCTTTGCTTATACTTATGTCTCAAGAGTTTTACATGTTTTTTGTCTTTGAGCAGATTGTTTTATTATTTAGATCTTTGATTCAATTTTAGTGTAATACATGCTGAGAGATATGAGCTCATATTCAGTCTTTCACATGTATGCAGCCAGTTTTCCCAGCACTATTTGTTAAAGAGGTTATCTTTCCTCCTGTGTATGTTTTTGGCTGCGTTGTTAAAGATCAAATAGGTGAATGTGCCTGGATTTGTTTCTGCGTCCTTTACTCTATTCCATTGGTTCACATGTCTGTTATTTTACCAGTAATTTTTTGTTTTTACCACTGTATCTTTGTAATATAACTCGAAGTCTGGGATTGTGATGTCTCCTATTTTCTCTTGTTGCCCAAGATTTCTTTTGATATTCTGGACCTTGTCTTCTCCTATATGAATTTTTAGTACTATGTTTTCTACTTCTGAGAGGAATGTCATTGGTACGTCAAGTACTTAAATCTCCTGGTCATGTTAAAAAGTGTAAGAATATTTTTATGAAAGGAAAATTATTGAAACAACTACTGGTGATTACATAGAGTTCAGCCTAATAAAATAATGGAATAAGGCACAACAGAAAAGACAAATGAATTATAATTACATGTAAAACATAATGTTACAGACAGAAACAAGAATTATATTAAAGGGAAATAAGCATTTTTAAAGGATTGATAGCAAAATAATACGTCTTATCAATATCAAAACAAACTGTCACATGACCTCCTTGGGAACACTACAAATATAAAACAAGCACATAATGTATCATGCTATTATTCACCACTTAGAAAGGTACAAGTAGGAGGGATATGGAAAAAGCAGGTAGTATATGTGATGGGAATTGGTAATATTTCCTACGGATATGTGCTTCCTTCTTCAGAGGTGTGGTCATACTTTTGTTTCCAACTTCCAAATACATACATATGTGAAAGTGTGTGTGCATTATCTCTAATTTAATTTTGAAAGATAAAATAAATACAGCATTTAAAGAAGACACTGCTACAGTGGGAGTCTCATGAGTCTTACAAGCAGTCTTACAAGCGTTCCAGTTGAGTCTTGCCATTCCTGTCTAATTTTCTCCCAGTGTAGACTGTTAGCAGGTTTCCAGGCATCATTATTTGCAAAGTGCTGATGTGATTCAGTCATTCTCACATGACTTGAATTGTTAACTTAGTCCGATGTTATACTTCAGCTCTAAGTCTCTTCTTGTGTTCCTGATCCCAGGGATGAAAGCAAACATCACCAAAATGGTATGATTGAGAAATGTGGATATAATTCAGGAATGCTGCAGATGGAAGAATGGTCCATGAGCCAAGGAATTTATGAAGGTCCAGAGACTGAGAAAGGCATGGGCATGGATCCTGTACCCAGGGATTCCAGAATAATTCAGCTGTTTAGCTGAATTATTTGATTTAGTCCAGCAAAAGGATTTCAGACATTTGGCTGTCAGAACTGTAGAGACTGTATTTGTGTCATCTTAAATTTGTGGCAGTTTGTCTCAGCAATCAGAGCAAACTAATATAGGCCTCTTCCTACAAGTCTTTCTCTATCCTTTTCATTTTTTCTTGCTCTTGTATAGTTTTTATTTTAAAACAACTTTACTGAGATAAAATGTACACAGATTAAAATTGCCCAGTTATCTGTACAATTCAGGGCTGGAATATAGCTCAGTGGTGTAGAGCCTGCCCAGGAAGTTACAAGGTCCTGAGTGTGATTCTTCTTACAAAAAAAAAAAAAAGTACAATTGAATGAGTTTTATAAATCAGATATAGACCATTCTCATTGCTCCGATAATCCCCTCTATATTTATAAATAATCCTATTTCTACCCCAGCCTAAGACAACCACAAATCTACTTTCTGTCCCTTTAGATTTGCCTTTTCTGGATATTTCACAGAAATAGAATCATACACAATGTGGTCTTTCGTTTTTGGCTTCTTTTCCTGCAATAACACTTCCTAGGCTCATCCATGCTGTATTTATCGGTAATTTATTTTCTATTATTCCTATATTTATACATGTATGAGCACCTCATTGTATACCATATATACAATAGGCTGCTTATCCATTTAAAAATTGATAAACATTTGAGTTGTCTCACTTTCTGCTTTATACCCATTTCTTTCTGTAGTATTTTATACCTGTTTCTTTGTAAACTGTGACATATTATCTTATACTTGTGAACAGAAGAGAAAGCACATCTAGTCACTTGTCTGTGTACATAGCCTGGACTTTTGTCTGGCAAATGGCGAGTATTTTGTGAGCATCAGTCAAACCTGTGTGCTGCTTACATGACCCAGACTGCTAGTTCTGCCTCTAAATGGGCAGCGTTTTCATTTTCAGCATTTGCTTTTTCTGGTCACTTTTATTTATTTTTTTAAGTTGAGTTTACTGTTGTCAGGTCTCCTTAGTCACATGTTGTTCAGAACCATAGTTTACATAGACTTAGGGCAAAGTGCAACATTCCTTGTAAAGGTATAGATAGAAATTTTGGAGAAAGAGCAGTTATTTAAATAAAATGTTATGTGGTGTTTTGTGTTATTCTGCTACATAACACTATAGATCTAGCTATAGAATAGCAATGGTGCAAACATAAATGAAAGCCCCTACTCTCAAGAGCTCTAAGCATTTAAGAACGGGAAATTAAAAAAAAAAAAAACAAAAAAAACAAAAAAAAAACGAACAAAACCTTTGTGAGGTAAAGTTAAATTCCTCTGGATGCATCCAACATCCAGCTTTGAATTCCAATAATCAGCAAAGAATATTGGCATATGATTCCTAGGAGCCTTGAATGAATACTTCTTTTTAAGGGTTTAGTTTCTCTTTCACAGCACTTTGGTAATCACTCATGCTGCTATGAAAATCGGATAATGGTCCACAATGCATCCCGGAATGAAAGAAGAATGCGAGGGGAAATAAAGCAAGAAAACCCACAACATGAAGGCATTGTCAATTCAGGCTCAATCAGGCTTCGCAGGTGGAATCAGTCTTAATTCAAAGGGTCCTATCCTCAGAGATTGAGGCGAGAGATACTTTTCTTTGTGGTCTTTCAGAGCTTTTCATTCCGTACAATCAGTATACACCAAGAACGAAAGCGACGCTTTTGGAAATATGTAACAGGACGTTGAAATGAGAAAGGGAAAGAGGCAGAAAGACATTTTATTGAAAAGAATATTATAGAGCTTAGCTTAAAATTGAACACTTGCCTTTGATGTGTCCGCTTTTAAAATAGAAAATTGATTTTCAGTTAACCAACTGAAAGAAAAATATACAGCTCCACGCTTGCTCTTAATCCTGCAGGCAGTCCTTCCTTCCTAACCACTTACCTTGTAAAGGCATTTGAATACTTTGCAAGTAGAAAGTGCATAGGGCCTAGGTGTGCTGTGTTCTGAGCAATTCGGTCTAAATTTATGTTGCTGTGCTTTCTGTTTTCACCAGGACTAGAAAAAATCATTTCCATAGAGGTAGAATACAGTTCAGAGGAAATCGTGTGTGCAGACCCAGGCAGCTCTTTGCATCTGACGATGTGTAATAAATGAATCACATTCTACTATATTGAATGTGACACATGTGAATTAATTACTAATACTGGCTTGATTTAATTACTAATACTGGCTTGATACTGACATCAAATTGCCAGTGATTTTTCATTTTAAATTATCTATGAAAAAATTATTTTGGTTTATGATCCATCTCAAATGAGGAGTGTTAAATGGGCAAGATAGTGTAGTAGAATGAAAATACTTTAGAGATTTTTGGTTATTTTTTTTCTTCTACTATAAGCCCTGTGAACACAAGGATGTTGTCTTTTTCCCTAACCTAATTTCATATGGTATAGTGCCTAAAACATACTAGGCTCTCAAAAAGTATTTTGAGTAAGTAATTGAATGAATAGCATGCTTTTCTTTGTTTATTTAATGTTACTGGAGAAAGGTAAAACAAAATTTCTTAGTAAAATAAGAGGAGAATAACACTAGTTAATACATTACATGTTATGTTTAAACTAGGTGCTCGAGGTACAAGCTATGGGCATAAAACTTTCTCCAATTGATATTAGTTCAAACTTTCCTTTATATTTATTTTTATTTTTTATGCTGTTTTTGGTATCAGAAATCAAACTCAGTATCTCATGCTTGCCAGGCAGGTGCTGTGCCACTGAGCTATATCCCTGGCCCCAAATCTCCCTTTTTAATAAACTGAGAGACACTAATTATATAACTGACTTGCATTTTTTCCCTTTTCTCTACTAACTGGTAGTTACTTTCACAAGGCTTCTCTTTCCAAATCTGTGCAAAATAAAATAAAATAATGTTGGTGCCAAGTGTGATAGGACATGCCTATAATACTAGTTACAGGGCTGACTAAGGCAGGAGGATTGCAATGTCATGGCCAGCCTGGTCAACTGACCAAGGCCATGTCTCAAAGGAACATGAGAAGGGGCCAGGTATGTGGCTCAGGGGTAAAATATTTACCTACCGTGTTCGGCCCTGGGTTTAATCCCTAATACTTCAAAAATGTAAACTGACTTCATGCACTTGAAAGTGACTTTTGTGTTCGTTTCCTTTTTATTGCTGTAATGAAATACGGGAGATGCTCAGATTGTAAACGAAAGGTGTGTGTTTTAGCACAGTCTTGGAGGTTTCAGCTAGAGCCAGGTTGCCCTGTTGCTTGTGGATCTGGGGCAAATTAGCACATTATGGAAGGAGCATGCGGCAGGAGAGCTGTTTACTCTATGGGAGCCAAGAAGGAGAAAGACAAGAGGAAAAGCTGAAGTCTCAATAAACCAACCGGTACTAATATACATCCCCTGTGATCTAGCTTTCTCCAAGGAAGCCCGTCTCCTGCATGTTTCACTTCCTCAGAACAGCCTCATAGGCCGACAACCAGTCTTCAAGGCATGGATCTTTGGGGGACACCGGGGTTCTAAATTATAGCATCATACAACCTCAGTAATCATAAAGTATAGGAATGAGAAATCAGCTAATTCAGCATTCTAATTCCTGGTGCCACTGTGAAATAAATGACCGTCTTTTCTGTGCTTAAATACTGCAAGTTCCTAGAGGATTTATCACCTAAGTGAACAGCATATTGTTAGCTTGAGTTCTAAAAATATCTCATAAGCAGCTCAGCTACCTAACATACAACTGCTAATCTTTCCTCTGAGATAACACATACGACAAGATATTATATGCCAGTGTTTACATACTATAGGACTTTTAACAATAGTCAAAAGCAAAATAGATTGAGCAAGGGAGATGCACTTCCTAACGTCCACTAAGACTTCTCATGTTGAAGTCTTGGTCCCTACATTGGTAATATTGAAAGATGTGTTCTTCTGTCTTCTATTTCTATGCTGAAAGAAACTGTCAATGAGTCTTTGGTTGACCAGTATTGCATGTCTATATCTGTTTTCATGAGAAGCCACTTTGAAGATATCAATATGTAATACAACCACCATTGTTAATTCCCTACCACTTTGTTTGTAACTCTGTATTGTATGTATTGTGCTTGTGATATGTTGTAAAATGTTGTATGTCTGTTAATGTTTCCCTCCTTTTTATCTTTAAAATAAAAAAAAAAAGAAAGATGTGGAACCTTTAAGAATCAGGGGTTATTTGAGGAAATTAAGTCAATGGGACTAGTTCCTGGAAGGGAGTATTCAGATTGCAACATGTCCTTTTCCTTTGTTTCCCCATTGTCATGAGATGAGAAGATTTGCCATACCACACACTTCCTAAGTGATGTTCTGCTTCACCATAAATTGAAATTTATGGGTCAGTAAACCATGGACTGAACCAAAATCAATCTGTCTTCTTTTGAGGTTGATTTTCTCCTCCGATGTTTTGTTACAGTGAGGGAAAACTCACTAACAAAGATATCTCTCCAATAGTTTGGCACCTTTGATTTTTTCCTCTGATCCATTATCTATCACCTGACTATATAAGCACATACTGATTATAGGGTTCAGAACACACTACACTAAAATATGGCATCTCCACAACTGAGAAGGTAGCAGAAGCAGGGCAGCCATTCTCACTTTGCATCAAACCTGCTCAGCTGAAGGAAGTCATAGTTAATATCTTTCATTATAGGAGCCCCATTTGTGCACCTAAGAGGGGAAGAAGATATTTCTTCTTTCCTACATAAAGAATTTATTAGTAGACATTGACAAAATTAGAGAGTGAAGATTCCTTTATCACAAGTTCTTTTTTTTTTATCACAAGTTCTTAAAAATCTGTGCTGGCTATTTTTTTCTTGTCGTTTCAGATCAAGTAAAGAAAAACCATAAAAAGACCTAATGCCTGATATACATCCCCTGGAGTTTAAGAGGCAGAGAACCTGGTGCCTCTAAATTTTTTCTAAAAACTTAAAAGTACAAATCTGTAGCTAAAGCATGTTGTTTAGGTACAAAATAGACAGACAAACTTGCTCTGGAAATGGTTCAATAATATGAATATTCCATTGGTTTTCACCAAGAAATGGTTCAGTAGTGGACCAGAAATGATTGTGTCAGAGAGGAGTCCAACTGTGTCTCTTGACAGGAACTCTTGCCTAAGATAACTAGGAAGTAGGATGACTCCAGAAAGAGTGTAAGCCTCTGAGAAACATGAGCTGGAGACATTACATGTGACTACTTGGAAGGGTCCGTACCCCAGCTCAGGATGCAAACATGAAACACACGATGCCAGAAGGCACCCGAGTCCTACTCTCGTGGGTCAAATGTTCCTCTTCTTTCATTCATCTCTCTCTGCCTCAACTTCTACTACCCAAAGTTTTGCCTATTGGATATCTTGGAAGGAGGAGCAGGAAAAAGAGGTAAAACTGGCCATATTCCTTTATCCTCCTGTAAACTTCTGAGTAAAATTCAGGCCTAATACAGAGAATGAAAGAAGATTCCTGAAACTAGGTTGTATTAACAGGAAAAAGAAAATTCTTCATGTTTTTTGCCTAATCATCACTGGATACTCCCTAAGAATTCAGGTGTTATTAGCAAGAAGAAATTTAAAGAATGGATTTGTAAAGTTAGTATAAAATAAGTAAAATTATTTCCTGGTAATATATTAGTAAATTCAATTTACTCAAAGATATGTTTGCATGTAAAATCTTCCAGTATTTGTATGCTTACAAGTGCTTTTGCTCTACCTGTTTTCTGGGATTGGGTAAGTTGATAAGATATGAATTTAATAGTGCATTAGGAAAAACTGTGGAAGATTTTGAAAGGGGATTAATTTCAATGAAATGCCGGGAATTGTTTAGTAAATCTTGTAGGACATATCTGATTCTATAAAAATCTTTACCCTGGACTCTCTGACTTGATTATTTACAACTCACTAGAAATGGAAGTTAACTAGTAGAAAACTGATGGTAATGTAAAATGTTTTCTACCTATAGGTGTAAAATAGCTCTTGTTTGTAGAAATGCATTTTTCCAGTAGAAAATAAAAATTTCTATAAATCAAATATTTATTTGAACAGCTTGTTACATCTTAACTATACTTTCATTATTTAGTGAATAACCTGAGATCTTTGACACAAGTTCATTTTATATTTGTGTAAGAGGTATGACCATACTTTCTTTTTAAAAAAAATTCCTCTTAGCAGAAGACTATAAGAGTTGGCAGAAGATATTACTTACTCTGAGCTTCAGATTCTCTGCAAGATGAATTCTACCTACTTGCAGTCAGAGTGGAGAAGCAATGGTGCTGTATCCTCTACCAAAATGAGTTTCTCCAGGCAGATACACTGAGCAATGGATTTTATTTAAAGAGTAGGTAAGTACTTGACACACAAAAGTAGACGGAATGCAGCAAGTTTTTGTATAATCTGGTGAAATTTACAAGTGAAAAATCCATGTTTATGGCGGCATTTATGTTTCGGCTATGATAGTTAAGGAAAACTGCCACCATTCTAGGACAATAGACTAGACAGTTATTCTGAAATGCAGGACTATAGATGATAAAAGGCAGGTATTATTTATCCATACATCAACATTTATTTCTTGAACTTTTATACATCATAAATGCTTGATATATATATGCTTGATTGTACCCAATAATTCTTCTCTTGGCTGGAAGAAAAATGGAACAACTATTTCTCTGTTCAGGTTTTTGCTTTTGATATGGTAAACTAGAACAGCAAACATTATAATTGGTTAGATACCTATTTTCTAGTCACTTTCCCTAGAATTATAAGTTCCTAAAACATTTAATTCTTGAGTTATTGCAGGAAACCCTTGTATTATCTTTGTCATTGTTTTCCATATATCTCACTGTCTTTCCCAAGTGAATTTCTTATTTTCATGTCTGTTCAATATGCCTATCTTACATGTTTTCACATTTGTTATGGTAAAACCTCATTTTCTTTGTGCATATTTCTTTATTTGTCAGGAGAGAATAGGTCATGTTGCAGTAACCGATAACTTCAGGATCTCAATTCTTGAACACACTTATGTTTATACTTTATTCATACTGATTTCACTCTGTGCTCAGTAGAACTCTGGAGCAATAGAACACCATGTGGGAATTGAGCAATTTGTGCTGATTTGAATCTTGTGACTCTGTGTTTTCAACATGAAACCTTATCAGAATCACTGCCAGCAAGGCTGAGAAGTCTGAAAAATTCAGGACTGGCAGTTGAGTGATGAGTCTCAAGAGTGATTCTAGTAACTTTTCTCAACTAGCCACATTTTTCATTTACCTGAAAGTTACTAGGACCTAGTGATGTTCAGACTCACAAGAGGCACAGATTATCATCAGATGCATATCTGCAGCTCTAAAGAAGGTCCTACAAAACTTATGATCAGGTTCTGAGGACAAGCAACATTTAGCTTTTTCCTGGTATTACTGGGAACTGCACTTAGATTGTTTACAGTAGCATTAGAAGCAGCTAGTGGTTGAGGCAGCGAGTTCTCC
>NW_004955438.1:10036730-10050738 GCF_000276665.1 Chinchilla lanigera | reverse complement strand
CATACTGATACCAAAACCAGAGAAAGACCCAACCAAGAAAGAGAACTACAGACCAATCTCCTTAATGAATATAGATGCAAAGATACTCAATAAGAAGCAGCTAGTGGTTGAGATCAACAGCCACTTATTAAACATCACTAGCAGTAATCATAAACTAATCAAATAATTAAACATCTCCTTGACCTACCTTCCATTATCCCTCCAATTCTTTCTGCTGGGAGAACTTAACAGCACGCTTGTTACGCCAGATATCTTTCAGATGCGGTTTTCAGAATCCTCATCTTGGTTTTTCAAAGCACAGTCATGGAGGTGAATCTGGTCTTGAAAGAAGACAATAAGTAAGCAAATCATCACAGTCTACCTCTTTGTCCGCTGAGCAACCTTACACATCATGATATATACACACCATGGTAGAGATAGATAAATAGATAGATAGATGATCGATCGATAGATAGATGCCACAAAATATAAACTATTTCTTCTGCCTAAATAAACACTTAAGTTTGGACAAATGAATATGTTCTGATCTGTCTAAACAGTATAGGAAATAAGTCACTAAATGAGGTCAAATTTTCTTTTAGTTCAGTCACAAACTGACTTCACTGGGATGAGGCTATAGCTCAGCGACACAAGCCCCTGCCTGGCAAGTAAAATGTCCTGAGCTTGATTCCCGGTACAAAAAGAAAACAAATTACTGGCTACACATTAAATTATAAAGATAAGCATCACCAGCTGGCTATTATTATTTAAACTAAGCAAACAAACAGAGAAAATTGGTGTATTACAATTTAGTCAATGTGAGAAATACCTCAAAATTCCTACAATTACAAAGAGTGTATGCGTTCAGGTTTTTATCTATTTATTATTGGTACTGGGAATCGAACTCAGGACCTTGTGCTTGCTAGGAAGGCACTTGTGCCACTGAGCTATATCCCCAGCCATACGTGTTCAGTTTTTATACTACATATATTTGTGTCATTTCTGTAGCTAAGTATAAGGCTGTATTTTCTTTTTTACAAAAAAAATGTTTTATATTACTTTCTATTTCATGTTTCCTTCATATCTCACATTTTCTTGGTTCTTTACCTAGACAAGCTGAGTCAAGTTGTTATTTCTGACACGGATTCCATAGATTTATTCTCATTGGGTGGCTGTGGTTTTTCTTTAACTTTCACTCTTAGCACATGAAAATATCAAGAGATACCCTAGAGAATCTCATGAGCTCTGGATAGATTTCTTTGACCATACAGTGTGTGATGAACTCAGTTTTCCCTTCAGTAGGCATCAGCCAATCTCTATTTATCTGGTGGAGCAAGAAATGCAAAACTCAAATATGAGTCTCAACTTTCAATTCAAGAATTTACGTCACCTATTCACAGCATGCTACCTATAAAGGCTAAGGGAATTTAATCTATAAGAGCCTAAACTTTCTGGAAAACATATCAAAATTGAAGTAGAAACACAAATACTATTTATACTTCCACAGTTGGTTGGCTTCTCTACTTAGGTATGTATTATGGCGTGGCAAAGCAAGATCAATTGATTACTTATTCAATGCAAATGACTACTTCTGTAATATATCACTAATATTATCCCTGCTTGTACTATATCTGCATCTTTTGCAGGGCACTTAATTATTGTGTCAGGTCATCTCCTCCTAGGTAATGAGGTCCATGGCAATACCATTAAATTCTGTGGACACAAACCTACTATCATGTTTTCTGGTTGATTATGTGTTCCTCGGATCATGAGTAATATCCTAAAGAATATATAATGGTGAGCAAAATGCTGTGTATGTTTATAAACCAGCAGAAGGATTACAGAGAATGAAAGCAAATGAATATTCAAAATATATGAGTGTTCTAGAAAATAAGAGAAATTGTTGCTACCTTAGTGATAGAATAGCCCAGCAATTATCTTGCCTCAGGTGGGGACTGGACCCCCAAGGGAATGAATGCTGCCGCCTCACAGACCTCAGTGCTGTTCTCTGTTGAGGACAGAATTCAATAGAGCCAAAACCAAATTTATTTTAGTAGGAATGAGTCAAATTTTTTTACCTTTTTATATTATTTTTTACTTAATAATATATTGTGAGCATTTTTCCATGACTTAGTCATATGAAAATAAAGTCATCAACATATTAATTGTTAGCAGAGATTTGTTTTATGCTCCATGTTAAGGTAGCATGTTTTCTTTATGAGCAAAGGGTAATATCAATTGGAGTAAGCTGCAAGCATGCATACGAATCAAATGAGTTTTATCTTTGAAGTAAATATAAAGCAATTCATCTCTTTTACAGCTGAGCTTCTAGGAAAAGAATAGTACCAGTTGTCTTAATTATTGACTGCTGTGTGACTTTACTGATTACAATTTCATTCACTTGTACTGAGTTGGGCTTGCAATTTTTATTCTTGTTTTCCTCTTTCATTAGGAACACCATGACAAAGGTTTAACTAAAGTAGCTTCAGGCTGTACCAGGCAAAGTTGAACTGACTTTGCACAGCTTGGCTTCTTCAAGTCTTTGGATAATTAGCTATGAACAGCGAGTTCCCGGGGCTTGTGGGCCATCAGGCTATTTTTAAAGGCACTCGTGTGTCAAAGGAAAACACCATGGGGCAAAGCCCATGCATTGCCTTCTACCATTTTGTGTTTCCCCAGGTTTTTAAAAATACACTCCAAATCCATCTTGTATAAGAATACATGCTAAAGAAACTGTTGCTACTCATGGTATTTTGTCTAACTTACAGGTAACTAATATAGAATCCTTCTATATTTCTACTGGGGCATGCTTTTTCTTGCTGTTATTACTATATTTATTTTGCTTATTCTACCATTCTTCCTCATTTTGGATACTTTATTTATTACTCTATTATTAGCTCTCAAGTGGGGGCTTTGGCTAAGTACAAATGACACTGGTGTAAAGACCACTACTTTTACTAAACATTTTTTGGGGGGCGCTACCAGGAATCGAACTCCAGACCTTGTGCTTTCCAGGTAGGCACTTGTTCCTCTGAGCTATATCCCAGGCATGACCACTCATTTTAAAGTCAGTCAGTAACATTTATGAACTTGATCCTCATTTATACTACGTCATATAGCTAAGTATTCCTCAAAAGAAAGAAATCGTAATGACAGACAGAGAGACATTTTGTATACAGGAAAATATAATTTTTGAAGAAGGAACCTCCAGTCACTTATCACAGGAAATTTATAGCCACATGTTCATGGAATTAGTGGTTTTATTGTTGTCATTCATGTTTGACCTTTATTATTTTTTCTTAGTATTTCCCTGTAGAAAGAGTATGCATTCATTCAACATTTGTCAAATATAGAGTAAGAGCATTATATTCTTTTTTTTATTTTAAAAATAAAAGGAGGAAAACATTAACAGACAGTCGACATTTTACAAAATAGCAAAGGAACAGTACAGACAGTACAGAGTTACAAACAGAGTGGTAGGGAATTAACAATGCTTGTTGTATTACATATTGATATCGTCAAAGTGGTTTCTCATGAAAACAGATATAGACATACAAAGCTGATCAACCAAGGACTCATTGACAGTTTCTTTCAGCAAAGAAATACAAGAGCATTATATTCTTTAAAGTTATACTAAATTAGAAAAATATAGACAGAATTCCCATTCTCAGCTAATTTTCTAGTGTTGTAGAACAAACAAAAACACAAACTTTTTGTGTCTATTACTTTCCACATAAGAACTGTGGAAGGGAACACATATTATCATAACAATTCCAAGAAGAAAGTAGTTCTGCAAATGAGGAATACAGACTACCTGATACTGATCTGATAGCAAAGAAGAACACTCTTGAGAAGGATGCCCAGATTTGGAACTAGCATCTTTGGGGTATTTGCCAACAATAAGATGATAACCATATGGTGGAATCATCTAACCTGGGCAGGCTCCCAGGAGCCGTGCTTTCTTGATATAATATGGGTTATAAAAATCCTGCTGGGCTAGGATATTAATATATCAAAGAAAAGATTTACAAGAGCAAAGATCACAAATTTTTGTGTCACAGGAAATGATTCTCATTGCATCAACTTTTGTACTCTTATCCCCTTACCCACTGCCTATAGTTATGTCAGAAAGAGCCAGAAATTAGATAAAAGTTTTACTAGTGACTGTGAGTAAAAGTTTACACTTCATATTTCATATTTATTTCACTTAATTATTTTACCATATACCGTCTTATTTGCTTTTTATCATTACAAATATAAGCTGTATGAATACACAGGTCTTGATTTAAATAGTTCTGACTATCTCTTTTCTCTTTGCATCTAATTTCTGACATATTGCAAGGGGCTTGAATTGTTAGTGAGAGAAAAAAAGATTTCAGTTCATTTTTCTTGACCGAAAAACTTCCTCAAGGGTGATGTCATGTTTTATTTGTCTTTGTATCTCTAGTGTGTACTACGGACCTCGTGTGCTTTAGAGGCTTACCACAGTCTTTGAATGATGGGGAAAACAAGCAAGTGGCTAGATGGATGTATATACATGAGAATAAATTAATATATTTATATAAGCACTACTGACATCACCAATGATGAGTACAAAATTTAAAAAATATGACAATTGTGGAGAGCCTAGTCTACCTGACTCTGGCAACTTGAATCTTGAGTTCCCTCTTCTCTCTTCTTTGAATAAAAGCAATTGATGGATTGTGAGATTGTTCTAGTGGGATTGGAAAAAAATAGAAAGAACTTGGGGTTTTTCCCTAAACAAAAGAAAAATACTAGGTGTAAGACATGCCCACGCATAAATTGACATTGTGGGACAAGCAAGGTGCTTTCTCTCTTATGCATGAAGGTATCGACTTGGGCAGCTCGGCGTGAGTTATAGGAAGGAGATGTAGTGTTTTATAATTGGCATTGGTGGCAATAACATAGAGTTAGTGGATTTGTTGTCGTCATTTGGATTCCTGTGTTCTAAATTGCAGAGATTTCTTCAGCATATGAGTGACTTGCCAAATAATAACAGTGCATGTCCTGGTCACAATGATGAGGTAAAAGGGCTCACGGATGTTTAGCCCTATGTTTTGAGCCAATTTGTGCATCTTTTTAAGAGTCTGAGAGGGACTGGGGATATGGCTCTGTGGTAGAGCTCTACCCTGGCAAGCTCAAGGTCCTGGGTTTGATGCCCAGCACAATAAAAAACAAAACTGTTCCTTAAAGGGTCTGGCAAATTCTGAAATCTTATTAAACCCATTGGGTGGCTATATGATTAAGGCCCAAATGTTAACAGTGGTATTTGTTGCTTACTTATTCTGAGCTACATCCTAAGATTTGGAAAATATACAGTTTCTATTCCTACTTTTGGTGTGCCTACACGTGGTCCTCACTTTAACAGGTAGAAAATGTTATGCCAGCAGGAAGGCCTATGAAATGCCTATGGCAGTGATTTTAACGTGTATCACCTCTTTCCAGTTTTCCCTCATTTGTTTTCCTTCTATTTATATGGAGTTGTAATCTCCAACCAGCAGCCCTGGCCTCCTACATTATTTATAGTTTCAATATAGGGGACAATTACATATAATTAGCTGGATGATACCCGTTTGCTGGTGGAATTTGCTATGAATGCATTTGCTCCTTTAGGGAGTTGCTTTCTATTTCTTGCACTGCTGCTCTGATGCTATTAGAGTCTTACCTTTTTTTTTTTTTTTTTTTTTATTTTACTTTTTTTTTTTTTTTTTTCTTATTTATTGCTTCATTGGTCTGAGGCAGGAAGAAAGCATATGAAAATCGTTATGCAACAGCCTGTGAATAACTATCACAGGAGAAATAGTTAGAGAATATAACTAGAGAAATAGTTGCATATCAAATAGAAAACACCCAAATAGGCCCAGGGTAAACTTTCAGTAACATACTTATTTGTAGGTGAAGAAATTCAGGTGAATCTGGAAGCACCTTGTGAAATTTTGGGGAACTCATCTCTGGATGCCATGGAAGGTGTAATTTGTGTTGTATATCTCGTTTTTGCCTCATGATGCGTTCCACCTAATTTAATTTTCCAGATGGCTGGAGGTCACTATCTTGTTATGAAACTTTAAAATAATTAATATTTTTTAAAAAGATTTTTTAAACTACATTAGTGTGTTTTCTCTGATTTTTAAAAATAGAAATCACAGGGCACAACACAACATACCAGGCAATTTTCCAAATCATGAACTTAAGCCTGGCTATCCCCAGAGATAGCTTCTTTGCCCCACAGGATCTTGAGGAGTTATGCTATATAACTTGGTAGTACTGGAGTTCTGCTCATGTTTCAGGCTGTGTGTGTGCAAGAAAAGCACTGTGAAAATTTGGATAGAGAATGCCTTAGATATTTGCTATTTAGGCCAGTGGTTTGTTTTAGTCCATAGTTACTCATCTTGTGATTTTGCATATGCAAGCATGAAATCTGATTTAAACTGAAGTCTCTGCGTTGCTTATCTTGATTCTCTTCTCACTTTCCTTCCATCCCACATTGCTACCTCATTGGCATCCTTTATACATAATCCTTTAACCTGTCATCATATTTACCCTTGACCTTCTGGACTGACTTCCTAACATATATCTCCATATCTCACATTGACCTCTGTATACATTAAGTCTTTAGTACATTTTAGAAGAGAGTATCCCGAATGCGAATAGATAGATGGTGTGCTATTTCATTTTAGTATTGTCAATTAGACATTTTTAAATAGATCATAAGACTTTTCTTTTTAATTCAGTTGAGTGCCCTGAAATTTATTTTCTGCCTTTAGAGCATTAAATGCTCCTGAACTCTTACTCAGAAACCAAGAATATATTGTATAGAAGAGGCAGAAAAGACATGGAAATAAAATAATCAAAGATCACCATTTTATTCTTAGAAACATGGAGCCTGGAGAGGCAAAATGATTAGCTGAAGGCATAGCTAGAAAACGGGACTAGAACCACACTTAATTCAGTCAGAGGTTTTGACAAGAATCTCCAACAATTTTTAAGTTATTTGTCCTCTTTAATTTCTAGAATAGAGTGTATCTCTTGTTCCTCATTTTATACCTTTTTTCCATTGTGACTTCCCTTCCAGTACTTACTACCCTTAGCCATCGTTGCCCCCTAAAAATTAAAATACAGAATCATAATGTATTATATTCAGATTTCTGTTACTTAATTGCATATCTGAAACATACCAAAAAGTGGTGTGCCTGCTGGGCAGGGTTTGTGTGTTAAAACAACCCAAATATGATTTTCCATGTTTATTCCCTTTGTCATTATTCTTTTTTGAGTGAGCATCTATTCTAGAAGTTCTCAAATGGTTCCTTAATTTCAATGTGGATTTCTTACAGGAGAGCTCATCTTTCAATACAAATAAACTGAATTTTCCAATATTTATCATTTTCACCTATCTTCCAAGTACCTCTGTTTACTATATATTTAATAATTCCCTAATACAAATAATTTTTATCTGAATTGCTTTTGTTTTAATCTTACAGGTGATTCTTAGGAAATAAAAACAAATTTTATTTGTTGTATGAGTTACTTGTAACAGATTTATTCATTGTAATTCCAGTACTTGGAGTTTTTTTCCTATCATAGTTGATTAATATTTCCCTGATAAATTATTCTGGACCTATTGTATGAAAAGTTTAGTCTAAATTCCACCATGTATGTCACTCCTGTTAGATCATTTTCTAAAATGCCAGTTGCTGAAACATACTTCTGAAAACTCCATCAAACATCTTCTGCTAGTATCTCTATATTTATCCAACTTGGACAAAAAAACAAGATGTTCAACATGTATTTGATGACCATCTTAAGAGGATCTGAGCATGTAAGAGAACTGGATCAAATGCCAGCTGTTGTATTTACTTGTTGTTTATTCTCAAAAATTTATTTATTACCTCTGTGAGTTTCTTCCTTATTTATAAAATTTGGGCAACTCTAGTACCTCACATGTTGTGGTAATTAATTAAAGGCATAGTCATGAAGCCCTTAGCACAGTATGTGGTTATAGGATGAGAAATAACAGCTTTTTATTTAATATTATACATCTTTAAATTATCTACAACAGATATTAGTTAAAGAGTAGAGAAACTGATTCAGTTTGATATCATAAAATATTTGTGCAAACACTATGGAAAGAAAAATACAAATAGATTGAATGGCATATGGATCTTATCTTTAAGTAACTGAAAATCAAACTTTTTTCTTTCTTTTTTTAATGCTTTCCTTTCCTTAATGGACCCCAGAAGCACTTGGTGTTTGTTGTTTGATTTCAAATTCTCACTAGGGCAATATTCTTTTTCAATATTAACTTTTTATCTTCTCTATCCTACTTCTCTTCCAACTCATGGCTGCTTGGCATTATCACAAAATCATTTCTCATAGTGGTTGCTTAATTTTGCTTTATGATCACAATCTGTGCACTTTTCCCTTGGCCAGAAGTCCTTTCCTTACTTCTGTCACTGGAAAAGTGGAAGAGATGTGAACGGTACGGGGGAGGACTTCACTTTCAATGGTAATACATTCAAATTTCCTCTACTTTTAGTGAAAAGCTGACATGGTCCTTTAGTACTAGTTATTAAGGATGCCCTTTTACCTAAAACCAAGGTAGAAAAATATATTTTTATGCCCCTGAATATCAGTCTGAAAAGAGAAAGAAGTTAAATACTTCATTCAATCATTTATTAAAATAAAAGTAGCATCCTGGGGCTACAGAAACATGGGGCGCCTTTGCCAGATTCAATTTATTTTTAGCTATTGTGAATTGCACATGAAAAAGACCCTAGTGCGCAGTCCTGTCCTGCTGACATTTCCACTAGGTAATTTACCTTTTGCTCCACTCTTTCTGGAAAGCCCTCCAGTTATTTTGTAAGCTAAGCAATAGGTGCCTTTGCTTCAGTGAATTTTTGCTTGAGCTTAATGACCTGTTCCAACAAGATATGTACTCCTACTCTTGTTAAAATGAAAATGTTTCTCCTAACACACCTTTGCTTAGCAACTGCTTCTCAATACTCAGTTAGATTTAGGTTTAGAGTAATTCCACACATTTACTTCTCAAACTTTTCCCGCTCAGCGGGTCTGTGGCTCTACTCTCTGATAGACTTACGACAATGACTTAGCCGTATATAATTGAAGACTCAGTATCTCTATTTGAAAGTGTGGAACATCATTATGTTATTTGCATTTCGAATAGGGGGAGACTGACCCTGAGATAACCTAAGTAAGAGTATTGATGCTTAGGATATACTCAAAAACATTTACTGTTTTTAAAATTAATAATAAATATCAGCAATTTTCATATTATCAATACTATAGTGCTCTAATGGTCTTCTGCCAGGATAAAAACTGGCAACCTCAGCCATTTCCTCTTACAAAGGCTTTTATTCCTGAAATTGAAGGAGAAAAGAGCTGGGATTTTGGCTGGTGTTCATATGTTTATACATAGCTTGTGTTTAATTTCACCACTTAAGTATAACATACACCTAGAAAATCTAACAAGTCATGAACATAGCACTCAATGGATTGCCACAAACTAATGCACACATCTATGTAACCACCATCTGCATCACAGACTAGTGACCCAAGTACCGAAGGGGCCTTCATGTCCTTCCTGATTGCTAAACCTCTCGTCTTCCTCCTGTTCATCACTTCTTGCTCTCCAAATTTTATTTCCTACATTTGTGGTGTTTGTAAACTGCAATCATATATAAAAGACACTAAATTGTTTCTGGCTATTGTTACTCAAGTAGTAAGTTCCTTGTAAGCATTTGTTTGAGGCAGCATCTTAAAGTTATTGTTGGACAATATTCCTTGGTATCATTTATTTATTCTAATCCTAATGGACATTTGCACTCTTTCCAGGTTTGAGCTGTTTTATAAGTCATATGAACACTCTTGTACCTGTATTTTGGTAAGCATGTGCTCATGTTTCTAAGAATAAAATAGAGTGTATATTCAACATCAATAGGTGCTGATATATTTTGGAAAGTTTTAGTAGAGATATACTATTTCAGTACCACCATATTAAAATTTTCTTTGTTTTACATGTATGTTCACACTTAGTATTACTAGTTTTTTTCATTTTAACATTTCTGATGGATGTGTAGAGATACTTTATTGATGGTCTGAATGTTCATTTTCCTGATAGCCAAGTTAAACATCTTTTGATATATTTGATGACTGCTTGAGTACCTTATGTTTTTAAATTTCCTAACTCAAATATTATCCATTTCTGTTATATTATCATTTTTCTTTAAAATCCTTGATAAAAGCCCATTTAACTAAAGCATTGTATGTATTCCACCAACCTGAGTCTTGTCTACTTACTATGTTAACAGTGTTATTTGATGTATAGAAGTGCTGAATTTTAACATAATCCAGTTTATCAATTTCTTTACTTATGCTACTGCCTCAAGATTGTGTAGATAATTTCCTGTTATTTTTTACAGTTTGTATTTTTACTTTTACACTGTCTTAGTTACTTTTCTCATTGCTGGGATACCCACAAGGTAAAGTTTATTTTAGCTCACAATTTGTGGAGGTTTCAGTTTACAGTCAGGTGGCTCCAAGGCAAGGTGGAATGGAAGAGGTGAATTGTAGAATAGAAACAGTCCACGGTGAAGCAGACAGGAGCCAGGAAAGCAGCAAGCAGCAGCAGCAGCATCAAATCTGCCTTTTTTTGTCCCTTTATATTCCATCCAGGTTATAGTACTATTGATTGGTGCCACCCATACTGATGGTGAGGCTTCCATTATCCACACCCAGAACTATGCTAATTGCAATCAGTGGATTTATTTAGTAATCCTAGTGTCATATACTTAACCTACATTCATACATCATAGATCCAGCCACCTTTGAAAAGCCTCATCTATGAATGCATGTGGCTTTGGCGGAATATCTGGATAAAATCCATAACATACACATTTAGATCTATTTGGTGTCTATTACAATGCCAGAGAAAAATCTATTTTTTTTCCATATGGATATTTCAGTTAACCTATACTTTATAATATTTGCTGTGCAAACAGGCCTTAATCAATTGCTTCTCAGGGCAATTTTTGCATCTAACACATATCTCTATATGGAAGAACTATTTATACATATATATATATACACACATAAATATATATTTCTCTATATACATGTATTTCTTGATATGTATCAATATGACATGTCAATATGAAGAAACATACCAATATTATATATAGATATAATATATACAATATATATTGAAATATATCAAGAAATGTATCAATATATCATATGTATCAAGAAATACATCAAGAAATATAGTACCTATTATATATAATATGTATAGTATATAAACATTATATAATATATACTAAGACCTGTTTCAATGAGTTACCTTTACAAATTTTTATATCCTTCAAAATGTGTCCCTTCTGCATTCCATATAAAAGTATTTAACTTTGTATAATATACAAATTTTCAAACAGATACAAAAGTAAACAAATAGACCTATGTGATCTGCATAGGCCCATTACCACATGTAAGGAGTTATGAATTTATGGTTATTTTTGATCCATTTACATCTGCACCTATTTTTTATCATCATACCATTATTTACATGCAGATAATACATCATATAATTTCATGTTTTAATGTATGTATGCAGAACCAAGCATATTTTGTACATATCTGCAAGAAAATATTACACATAGATTTTCTTTAATATTAAGTATCTAATCAAGTTCAAATTTACCTGTTTGCATCATGCTTTAAAACATTTCTATTAAGATTTGATGATGCTAATATAATGATTGATGGATCTCTTAATTTACTTTTAAGCAACAGACTCTTCTACCATTATTTTCTCCTTATACTTCATTTATAGAAGAAATTTTGTTGGCTTTCTCCCTTTGGCACTTTCCAAAGTCTATTTAGTTTTTACTTAAATCTAATTTAAACTTACAGGAAAGTTTTAAAAATAATATTAGAAACTCCAATATACTGTTCATCCAAATTTCCCAATATAATTACCACACTAGTTTTATGATCCTTACATCTTTCTTATTTTCTCTCTTTGCTTGTTTTTATGTTTTCTGATACTTGCAGAAAAAGTTATAATAAGTCGCAGAAAAAAATTCCTCTTTACCTCAAAATATATCATTATGATTTTCCATAAGGCCATAACACAATGATCACATTTAGGAAATCTTCACTGATGTACTATTATTTACTAATTCACACCTTATAACAGTTTTCCAAGTTTCTCACTGGTATTTTACCTCGCCCAAGATGTAATCCAGATTGATACATTGCATTTGATTATCAGGCATCTGTAGTCTCTTTTAATCTGAAACAATGCCTAGATTTTATTTGTCTCTTGTGATCTTAGTACTTTCAAAGAGAATTGAACAGTATCAAGAACTATGAAATGTCCAATATATTGTCCTTACTTGCAAGTTGCTGGCTAACTTGCCACTATTTCAGGGATTCAGGTAGAGGACACAAGTTTCCTGGGTCAGAGACAAAGGACTGTGCTTCTCATAGCACAAAAATTAATAGCTTTATGCTTTTGTCAGTTCCTTGTGTACTCAAGATTCATGGGGTAGCACAAATGGATACTTGTAAATGGTAATCAGTAATGGGTTTGTATGACAGCTTAAAATGCTCAACTGTTTTCAGATAAACTGTAAATGAACCTACCATGTGTATCAGAATGAAAACTCATTCTTCCTTCATGGAACAGTAAACAAGTCTCCCATCTGAATTTTGAGTGAGATATTCTCTCTTTCACTCTTCAAGGTTCTGCTACATGAACAGTCTTAGAAAGACAGTCTACAGTAAGTGTGCAGTTTGTGCTTTGCTTAAGAAATGTACACCACTAAAACACATAGGTTTAGATTTGTTTTCTCAATATATCTACTCTTCCTTTCTGAGACATTTTGGCTCCTGTCACAAAGGGGGAGATTGTCAGCCACTCTCATTAACCTAGGCCACAGAATAAGGGAACAAATCCGTTTTGTCTCATACAGTGTTTAAAGAAGTCTCCCACCAGCAAGGCTCCAAGCAGCAGGATGAGGCCAATCCACAGTATTAATTTCAACTGGGCTACCCCGGGCTGTGTATTAACCCAGTCAGCAGAATAAGTCCCATAAACCATCAGAGTCTACCTAACAAATTCAGGTGGCATTTTACTTAAATTTTTGTATTGACATTTTCACTTGGCCCAAGGCATTAATCAAGATGCATTAGGGTGTATTAGCAATTATATAGGTTATACCTTGGCATACCATGAAGAAGTCTGGATCCATTCTGTCATCTAAAGTAGCCCTGGCCAGTAAGGTAGAGCTGACTTGAATGCCATTCAGGGATGAGATTATTTCACTGATGATATTATATAAAGTCAAGTGCAAATTAGGGACCATCATTTCTAATTGCATGACTTTCAGCATAGGAAAAAATTGCCTGAAGACTTCATGAATAGTAAGTCTATTTAGACTTGGATACCAAAATTTTTTACAAATAAATTTGCTAAGTTTTCTACCAGTTTTTGCACACAGACATGATTTTTTCTCTATTCTATATGAAGAATGCACATTAGAGTAAATACACCCTTACTGATATTATTTTGTTACATATAATTAACCTGGAAAGGTTAAGTTTCTTTTTTAATTTATGCAGCTTTTCTCATATCATTAGTGTGATGCACAGGGCAGCTCTAACAATAACATTAAGTAAATTATAAACATGAAAAATATCAAACATAACTATTTATTCCAACCCTTTCCCTTTGGGAAGATAAACAATATTATCTTTGGCATAATCCAGGAGCATCTTGAGAAACCCCAGCACTGGGGATAAGTGGAATGAAGAAAAGATTTTATTACTGTGAACTTGGAGCTTGAACTTGAAAAGGGCATTATCAAAGGCAGAAAGAAACATGAACATCAGTTATAGGTATACAAGGCAAGGTTTGAGGTGATTAAACACAGCATCAAATAGCACAGATTTTTATTTTTTATTTTTTTATTTTAAAAATAAAAGGAGGAAAACA
>NW_004955438.1:10025668-10036630 GCF_000276665.1 Chinchilla lanigera | reverse complement strand
TAACAATCCTTGTTGTACTACATATTGATATCTTCAAACTGGTTTCTCATGAAAACATATAGAGACATGCAGTATTGATCAATCAAGGACTCATTGACAGTTTCTTTCAGCAAAGAAATAGAAGACAGTAGAACAACTATGCTATCTTGTATATACATACATACAAAATTTTAGATTTTTAAAATCTCACTTCTCTCTTTCTCTCATTCACCCTCCTCTGCCTTCTTCCACTCCCTTCCTCTCTTTCTTCTTCTTCTTTTCTTCTCTCCATTTTCCTCCTTCCTTTTCTCCCCCCTTCCTTCTTTCTCAGGTCACTAATTTTAGTTTCAAAAAATATTTTAGACTCTGTAGAAGTGAATTTTCTAGAAGTGAATTTTTACAAAATTGAAAACCAAGTGAACTTTTAATCCCAGATATCTGGGAGACTGAGGTAGGAAGGTCACAAGTTCAGTTGTAGCATCACCAATTTAGTAAGATTCCACCTCAAAATCAAAAGGTCTTGGAGTGTAGTTCAGTGTGAAAACCCTGGGTTCATGCTGATTTATATATTGTAAATAGATAGATTATTGACAAATAGTTACTGGGAAAGCTTGCAAAGAAGTAAAAATCACAGTTCTTTAAATGTAGAGAAAGTTTGTTATCCAAGCAATAGCACAAATGATACCAATGCTTTTTTAAAAAAATGCAACAGAAAGTAAATTTTGTAGTAATTTTATTGTTAATTTTTAGAACTTACATAACATTTTTCTGTGCTAACAAGCTAGTGTTTCGTAGTGTGAATGAACCCAGAACATGGAACTGGCATTGCCAAACCTACACATTTTAATGCTTCCTCAAATTCAGTCATTGCAAGGCAAATAAACATCATCACCCCGCAAAATTCCCACAACCTAGCTCTGATACTCACTGTTTGTTTTCATGTTTTGCGGCAGAGGTCGCTTTGCTTTAAGATAAAATTACTTTCTTTTTTGGTCGATAAACAAAATATAACATATCCATTTTATTTTATTTTTGTATCTTTTTCCAGATACTTTAAGAAGCAGTTCACTCCATTCTTCATCCCAGTCTTCATCGCTACAAACTTTAACCCAATAATCAGCTTCTGTTCCCCCACAGACACTGGGAAAAGTTGGAGATGGGGGAAGGGCAATTTGTCATATTTACACACTGATTGGAGCTACACAGTTCCAGTGAAATAGCACATGCAGTTCACTTCCGTCCAGTAGCATGATTTCATTTCAGAATTCTTAAAGTGGAGAATATGAACACGTGTACTGATAGGACCCGATGTGTCTATCCATCCATTCTAGCCTGTTATCTAGCAGTCACTCCCTAGGGAGAAAAGCAACAAACAAAGTTGTGTGTATTAATACTGTGCTTGAAGCCAAGTATTTCTGTGAGACATAACAACTATTTTTACTGAGATAGTATAAGGGGATTGAGTCATTATGACATAAAAACACTAGAATTTAATTTGCTTTTATAAACCAAAACTTACAACTTACATACAATTGTTACATTTGTGACTTTTTTTTTGGGGGGGGGTGTACCAGGAATGGGAGTCGAACTATACTCCTGGCCCTACATTTGTGATTTTAAATGCTTATTGGCAGGAAGGCATGCTAGTTTGAGCAAAGAAATAGCTAATAAGTATTTAGTTAGTGCACATTTTTAAAACTGTTTTAAATTAGAGAATAAATTTCCAAATCTTGGAAAACTATTTGTGTCATTACTATAATATAATCTATATATTATCATTACTATAATATTATATATATATATATATATATATATGTATTTGTTCTGTGATTTACCTCAAGTAGAAATATTACCAAAATTGCCATTTAGTTTTACATGCAAATTAAAAAATACTTCTAATTTTGCTTTAAATACTGAATTTTCTCTTTTTCTCATTTCTGCTTTGCTAACCTAATCACAATATGTGTTCCTTTGCTACTATTTTGGGTCAAAATGTATCAACACTATAATTCCAGAAGAATAAATAAAATGGTTATTCTTTAGAACTCACAGAAACATAAACTAATATATAAACCATTTCAAATAACTAAGTGGCCTCCAATTTAGAGTAAAATATACAAAAGCAGGGGCTGGGGATTTAGCTCAGTGGCACAGCGCCTGCCTGGCAAGTGCAAGGTCATGAGTTTGATTCCCGGTACAGGAAAAACAACAACAGCAAAAAATGTACATATATGAAAGCAGTACCAAATGAATTCTACTAAACTTTAAGGAAGACAGAATGCTAATGTTTTATATGTTTTATGTTGTTTTAAACAAAAGAGCTTTATTGAGGTATCTGTATGTTAATATTTTATTATTATATTACTTTTGAATATATGTAAATATAAAAGGGAAATATATGTCCTAATAATGGGTAAAACTAAAATATACACCTTATCAGTCTAAAATTTGACGTTTTGACATACATATACAAAATGAAACTATTGCCGTAGTCAAGACACTCTTTATCCACCGACGTGTCCTTCTACTTCTCTGAAATTTATCTTCCCTGTGCCTCTTACCACCTCTAGCCAATCGATAATCTACTGTCACTAGAGGTTAATTCAGATTTTCTAGAATTTTATATAAACAAAATCACATACTGCATCTCCTTCTTTGTTTGGCTTCTTTCACTGAGTGTATTGATTTCAAATGCACACAGTTCTATAGTCCTTTATTTGTTTGTTTTTGCATGTCAGGTAGCACTTCATTGAAGAATTATGCCATAATTATTTCCGATCCTGCTATTAGATATTGAGGATGCTTCCAGATTTAGGTATTATAAGTGGAGTGGATATGATAATACAATGTTATGGACATTTCTCTCTGTCAGGTAAACACCTAAGATTAAATGGATGACTAGTAAGTATGTTCACCTTTGCAAAAAAGTGCCAGTTTTTTGATACAATATCCTCTTACCATTTTATATTCCTGTCTGCAATGAATAAGACATTCAGTGTTTCCTCACTGATATAAACACTAGAGGGTGACAGTCTTTTGATGTCAGCTGGTCTAATACCTCTAAAGTGGTAACTCAATGTGGTTTTAATTTGAATTTCCTATGGCATTGATAATCTTTTCATGTGTCTATTTATTGTTCCTATATTTTCTTGAAGTCTTGTTTAATGTGTTTGCTCTTTTCTAAATTAGTTTGCCTGTCACTGAGTTTTAAGAGTTTCTAAAAATATTTTTTACAAGACTTTACTTGGATATATGATTAACAAATATTTTCATCTTTTATGCAGCTTGTCTTTTTACTGTCTTAACAGTCTTTTTTCAAAGACAGAAATTCTTAATTTTGAAAGAATAAAATGTATCTCCTTTTTCTTTTATGAAAATGCAACACGTTGGTGTTCTAATTAAGAAATCTTTCCAAGCATGACGTTAAAGAGAAAGAAAATATATTTCAGAGGTTTTATACATTTGGAATATGACTGTAAGTCTATGATAAATTTTCATCTAACTTTTGTATATATTAAAGTTGAGGAGTCAAATTTCTTTATCTTCCATTCTCTTCTTTTATCTCTATTTTTTGCATAAAATTATCTAATTGTTCAAATATCATTTATGAATAGACTATTCTTTCTCCACTGAATTATTTTTGTTGTTTTGTCCAAAACCAATTAACTGCATATGTCTGATTCTCTTCTAGACTTCATTCCATTACACCACTCAGTGCCTCTGTCCTCATGCCCATACTATGCCCTTATTACCATAGCTTTGTAATGAGACCTGAAATTCAAGTTTAGACAGATAGAGTCCTAAATTTTATCCTGTCACTTAAACAGAAGTGTGATTTTGTATAACATTTATTCTTAAAAAAAACTCTGATAGGTTTAACTTTAATTCCTTTATTCTTCAGTTGGAAATAGGTTTCTTTCCAGACTTATTTGAAGTTCCAGGCACATCTCAGTTCTATAAAATGTGACTCTTAATATAGTTTGCAAAATTGTGTTATATAACCCCAGTCTTTTGCTTTGCAGTTCAGAGATGTGTCTGCTATGTCTTACTGTTTTTCAGTAGATTTGATGCTGAGAATGGAGAGAGAAAGAGATAAATGAAAGAAAATTTATTTGAATGTGGTTGCTTCTAGTAATGCCAAACTACAGGGTTTAGGGCCGGTGATATAGCTCCGTGACACAAGCACCTGCCTGGCAAGTGGCAAGGTCCTGAGTTCAATTCCCAGTACCCGCCCCTCCCCTCAAAAAACCAATCTATATGGTTTAAGGCACCTAAGGTATCTGTTAGGTAACTAAAACACCTAAAGTGATTATTAAAACAACACTGGGAGGCCAAAGGTTCTTAATCTCAAACTGTCAAAGTAGACATGGAAAATATGCCTGGCTACTTAACCCCAATAAAATCAAAATAAACCTTTTGTCCAATAGGTCCTTTAAGGACCAGGAAAATTCATTGCTCTTAAAGGGAAAATGCTTGCTCCTAAAATACTCTGTTCCCTGGATGCCACTACAAACTTGCTTTCTTTTCTTTTATATCAAAGCACAGGCTATGTTTAGCTCAATTCTTGATTTTTTTTTCTCTTTTGTGACAAAATCTTTATTTGGGCATCACTGCAGTACTTGAACACATTTATAGGCTACAGCAGCTTATTCCTTTTCAAATTCAACCTTGCACAAACATTATGAAAACCCTCCTTGAAATGCAGATTCTGATTCAACTATTAAGGGCTGAGGCCTCAGATTCCACCTTTCCTACGAGCTCGTAGGAGGCATTGATATCTGGTCCATAGAAGGAATTTTGAGGGGGCTGGGGATTTAGCTCAGCGGCAAAAGCGCCTGCCTGGCAAGCGCAAGGTCATGAGTTTGGTTCCCGGTACCGGAGAAAAACCAAAAAAAAAAAAAAAAAAAAAAAAAGAAGGAATTTTGAATGATAAGGCCTTGATTGCCCAACCTGGGTAATCTCCAGTCACCTGTTAACTTTCTGGGGATATTTCAATTTTTGGTAACATGCTCAGAATTCTCACATCAAAATTTTCAACAGAGGTGAGTCTGGGGAATTTTCATTTAATGAAGAAAAACATGTATAACGCATAAGGATTTGAGATGTACTAAATAAAACTAACAAAGCTTGGGCATGTTCACTGTCCAATCAGAAAGGACAACAGCTGTAGCTCTAGGAAGGGAGCCCTGAGCCCTGGCTCTCCCACTTATTGTATTTCACTTTATAAATATGGGGACACAGAAGTGTCCCAAGGTCACACTTAGGACGAGGGTTGTTCCTTGTGTACTGATACTGCCACTCTATTTGGGGAAGGAAGATGTTATGTACTAGTAGTTATATTTCAGCATTTTATTAACTTGTTTTATCAGCTTTATTCCTTGCTGAAGACTACTGATTTACACAGCTGAGAAGCTTCAAAGGGAAAAGAAAGCTTCAAAAGTGCTGATTCTCAAACTTGTGGTGTATCAGGCTCTCTTGGAAAGCATACTGAAATGGCAAATATTGACCATCCAAATAACGTCTTTTGTGAGTAGTGGATGTGAATGAAACCCAGGAAACCAGGCTTTGTACAAGCCCCTTAGGTGATTCTGATGCACATTTTCATGACCAAAAGCTTCAGGGTCTTCAGCCCTGACAGAGAAAAGAAACTTCTTTGGAACAACATTCTTAACGCTAAGAATATTGTGTCTTTAGTCAATTTAGTTTAGTGGTCAGTAATTGTAAAATAATGGAAAACAGATTTTCATTCATTTTCCTTGCATCATTCCTTACCAATAGCAATCATGTAGAATTATAACAGGATTTTTCATTGTATGTACTATAATCAACTAAATGGTCCTTTTCTCATTTTTGCTTTTCAGCTTCTGCCTTTAAAATATAAAGGTCTACTTTAAGTATTACTTTTGCATTAGGGGGAAGAAGAGTTGCTGACAATTGTAATGCTTCAAATGGGCTATAAATAACAAGTTTAATTCAAGAGGTGCACTTTTTTAATGTGAATCTATCCCTTGTGCCTTTCATTAAATCATTGTTTCTGATAGTACCCTCATCCTCTTTGACATTTTGGGGCTGTATTATAACCTACTAGCTTGCGTTTAAGAATTGATCTGAATGCTTCCTAATTTTCAAAGATTTTTTGCGTGTTCTTTGTAGTGCTTCACTTCTTATTTTTAAAAGTCTTTCTCAAATTTGGGCTAAGAAAATACTTGTATCAATATACAAGGGTGGACTTGGGCAAGAGCAGATTCAAGCCAGTTCAGTACATTTAAATCAGAATCTCAAGAGGTGGAGCTTATGCAGTTGCTCTTTAATCCATAAGTGGATTTCCTGTATGCACATGGATGTTTGTGGACCCTTAATTTAGTTTTGTGTAGTTTCATTTTTAGCCTTCCTATTCTTACATCTCTTTACTTCTGAAATCCCTATTGCCAGTGCTTTGCCAAACCTGATTATATCTTTTTTTAGAGAAAGTAATTTTTCTTGGGACTTGCTAAAGAACAGGAAGTCACAACTTATTTAAAGAAAGCATTATGGTTTAGATTTAGAATATCTCACAGATGGCTTAGTTGTTCAGAGGTGGGGCTTTTGGTAGATGATTGGATCAGGGGATCACTATAGTCATCAGGGATTAATTGATGAACTTAGAGTTAAACGCGTTATTACGTGCTAAGGCCAGTTTGGAAGAGCTGAGTCATTGGGGCATGACATGAAATGCAGCGTCTTCCACCTCAGCTAGTGCCTTTGCTCTCTGATTCCCGGCTACCCTGGGGTGAGCACCTTTTCCTCTGTCATGCCCATCTGCTGTACAGTTTCTGCCATGGAGCCTGCTCATTATGCATCAAAACTCCTGAATATGTAATCCATACCTCTCCTACTTTAAGTTGTGTGTGGCTGGGGTTTTGTTGAGTAACTAAGACAGGGGGCAACTGTAATGGGGTTTTGTGAGAGGGAAGAAGAGCTCTCTCATGCTCAAGTCCCAATACAACAAAGAAAAGAGCTATGTGAGTCAATTTTCCTTTTGCTCGAACAAAATGCCTGAAGCCCACACATTAAAAGAAAAGGTGTTTAGGTCATACAGTTTCAGAGAGCTCAGTGCATGGCAGACTGGCTTCAAGGCAGAAAGTCATGGTGGAAGGGCATGGTGGAGTGAAGCCCTTTACCTCATGGTAGCCAGGAGCAGAGAGACAGAGAAGAGCCAGAGCTAGAGATAACCCTCCAAAGGAAGGCTCCCTCTGATGTCCACTGAAGCTTCACCCCCACAGTATTCATCTCTGCACTCATTAGTGAGTTAATTCACTAATTAGTATCACACCCCTATTCTTCAGTCACCCTCAGAAAGCCCCAGTTCTGAACACATGAGATTTGGGGGAGCATTTTGCATCTAAACTATAATAAGTGGGAATTTTATAGTGGGTTGTGCAGGGTAGAGTGGGGATTCAATGGATGGGAAATTATTATAAATGTACATGAATAAATAGGATAGGGGTTAAACTGACCTAAAAAGATCCTTGTTAGAGGCAGTTCAGAGTAAACAAATACCTCCTGGCTGATGCTGGAGGAAAAAGACTCAGGGTGAGACACTGCACATGAGATTCTTGGTGAACTGACTTAGGGATTTTACTAAAGTTGGGTGACAGAGAAATGAACAAGGAAGCCCAAAGGTCAGGGTTTCATTGACAAGAGGCTTCGGAGGATCTTGGTCAAGGAGAATGTATTTCACTTGCACTGTCTTCCTAGACCCTCCTCACAAAATTCTCCTGGCTACCCTGAAGAGAAGAGTTGGTACTGTTTTACAAATTTTTACATTACAAAGTGGAAATGGGAGGAGAAAGCTGCCAAAGTAAGATTTCATACCCCGCTTTAGCTCTCACACTTAAGTAATTCTTCATAAACAAGTATAACACAAATGGCGTGCCTTTGTGGCTGCAGAAAATGACTCATTTACTGTTTCCTTAAATCTATCACTTCTCAGCCTTTTAGCTAAGACCAAGTATATTAGTTCCTTCAATTTAATTTATGTTTACATAATTTCATTACATCCAATCCTCTTACCTCTTGCCTCGGACTCACTAGCTTGGTCTTCCATATCCCAGTATCTAATCACAGGTATTCCTTAGGATTATCCCTTTCCCTTTGTCTCTATACAGTCTCTGTGAAGAGTATCTGAGAGTCAGAATATAGAAACAACTCATATCTAAGTTTAACTCTATGCATATTTATTGCTGGGTAGACTTGTTGCTTTATTTTGTATTTCCTGGGCTCATTTATACTATCATACTTCTCTACAATATTAAATACAAATTCATAGAATTTAAGCTCAAAGACCTGTAAATATACATACCATGAGGTCTCGGGATAGAGGATAAATCTTTATTTTTTTTCAGAATTTTCTTCCCATGGTCACCACATTGTCATCAATCCCTTCCCCTCTCTGATACCCAGCTCAAGTTTGACAGTAAAATTGAAATTTTATCTCCTTTCCTGTGAGGAAAGTGACCTATCTGATTTTTCTTAGCATCCACTGATTCACTTGACCTTGACCTTTAGACTTTTGCTCCAGGTGTGTTTCGTTCACAGTGTGTGACATCTTATGTTTGTATTAATTGTTTTATGTTCTGCAGCAGACAGCCTGCATTCTATGGGACCCTGTTCCTACAGAAGTTGATTACCTTAAGCCATTTTAATCTGAAATAATGTTTTGAAATCATATTTGAGTCATGTAGCAATCTTGCATTTTATGACTTTGTTTTTGTTCCTTTATATAACTTTCTTATCCCTGTGACTTTATGGCACTTCATTTGCGCTTGGAACATCCAAAAAGAAATCAATGATTTTATGATTAAAGTTGAAACTGCTTCAAATCTTTCCAGAATATTCTAAACACACACATATCGTCTCATGGCAAGACATGACTTTTCTCAAATGTTCAGCTACATTTTTCCAGGTCTTCGTAATTGCTTAATGTGTGCTTGTATTATTTTCTCTTCTTGCCTACGTTTCCCATTTATTTTGCCTGCCAAGTGTGTTCGTATCCCAGAACCAAGAGATATACTCGTTCCCCATCTGGAAGAGGTGGTGGTAGCTTTTATCGGCATGAGAATTAATGTTTTCTGAACATGACCAGGGCATAGCAATAGATTCAGAGGCAAACGACTGTCATAAATTGTTAAAATTAAATGGTATCTCACAAGTTATACTAAAGCTTGTGATTATGACAACTGAATACTAACTCTTTTATAAATCTGCATAAGGTCTGTGCAGCAGTTACTCCTTGAGGAAGAGATTTCTGCCTGCAGGTCTGTAGATAAACTTAACCTCCCAGAAAATCATTTCTAAGTAACTTTCTAGCATGCAGCAAGTAGAAAGGAGAAAGAAAACCCGACATATCCTAGTCCCTGTAATGTAAAAAGTCTCAGAAAAAATATTTCACAGCTGCTACTTATGACAAAAATGGTTAACACTACGGTCTGATCAGGGAATAAAGTTTTCTGTGATGTAGTTTTTCTCAGCTTTTAACTTAAAATGCAAACTCTAAATATTTTCTACATAACCTTACAACTTTTGAAATGAATTTTCATGCAGGAGGATGAGAGTATGGGTAGAGTGTGAGAAATAGCAAAGAGCAATCTGCTTGCTTTTGTGCTCACATTCAGGATTTTTTAATTATATAGTTCATGTTTTGTGACATAATATCCTTTTACTTTTCTTACCTGAAACTTACCCAACTCTATTCTGAAAGGGCAGCATAAGAAATCTTAGACACATTTTAATTCCCAGGCTGTATTGCCTTTTACTTTAATTTTGAAGAACGAAGAGATCTCAGCTAGGAAATATCTGGAGGCTTTTGGTAGATCCCTCAAGCAGAACAGTGTGCAATATATTATTCCTTTTACACACTAGATATGCTGTAGTGGCATAAGAAACGACTACCTTGGAGACGTCACCTGAGCAGACCACTCACCTACAGAGCTTTCTATTCAGGCAAAAGCATTTCATGATATTTGGAACTTAAAACCTTCCGAGGTGTAAAGGGTGGTTTTGAATATTTGGTTCTAAGCCCAAAGAAAGGGCAAAGAACAAAGCATATAAAGTGGGAACTCTGCATCTCCTATATATGATCCTCAACCCCCTGGTCACTAACCCCTATGTTCAGTCAACTCCGTCTCTACATCTCTCTACAGTTTCATATTTGTGGTTTCCATCAGCATCCTTTATTAAAGCCAGTGAATACATTCTCCATACACTCCTTCCTCACTTGTCCTAGGGAAGCCCAGCTCTGATCATACCTTTTCTTCTTTTGAAGCTTCTGTTTACTTGCAATTTGACGCCTAATCCCTACTGGCTTCAGTGTCAGGAATCCTCCTTGTTGCTTTGTTCCTTTACCATCCATTTGACAGTAAGACCAAGTGACTCCATGCAGGTATCAGATCACTGAGATGGATTGCCATGGGAATGGCCTACTGTGAAATTATTCAACATGATCTTTCACTCGAAAACTGTCCTCATTTGGTAAAAAGCTTCCATGTGATATATTTTCCATTAACTGTTTGCGAGAAACAGCCCATTTCTCATCTAAGCATCCACTGCCATTCGTCTGCTCATATTACTGTTTCATTTCAAATTTTCTATTTTTTCTTTTCTTTTTTACTTATTTGTTTCTATTCAAGTGTAACAGGGAAGGAAGAAATACTGTAGTTGTTGTGAATTGAAAGCTTCCCCCCAAAATCATATATTGAGGGTTTCAGCCTATATTGTGATGAACTTTAGGAAGGTAACTATATTGGGCCACTTAGGAAGTTATTAAGGTCATAAGATTATAAGGGTAAGGCTTTTCTTTATTTTTAATTTTTTTTTGGCATCAAACTCATGACCTTATGCTTGACAGGCAGGTGCGGTGCTACTGAGCTATATCCTTCGCTCTATAAAGGTAAGGTCTTGGTCTCATATCATTAGTGGTTTTGTAAGAAAAGCCATCAGAAAGTT
>NW_004955438.1:9999288-10025251 GCF_000276665.1 Chinchilla lanigera | reverse complement strand
GAGAAAGCGCTCTCACCCAAACCTGAGCATCAGGTGTGATGACCTCAGACCTGCAGATCCAGAATCCTAAGGTAATCATTTGTTATTTAATCCACTCAATGTATGGAGTTGTTATGGCTGCTTGAGCTAATTTCAACTTTTGGGACAACATTTTATATACTTAATATACCTAGGACAATAGTTTGCACCTAGGAGGCCCACTGCATAGGCACACATGCATGCACGTGTGCAAACACACACACACACACACACATATGCTCATGAAAACAAAACAAGTTCAGTTAACTCTTAGGGATACTAATGTATTTTAATGATCTATTGAACTAAAATATTCAGGTGAATCAAACTTACTTTATGTGCTGTTCTGACAGAGTTGTCCTCCTTTCAAAGCAGTAAAAGCCAAAATTTATACCTTTGTAAAGATGTAGAACCCAAGAGATCTGATGACTTGAGCTTTAAAATATTTCATATGAATAATACGCAATTTGTTGCAGTCACTTACATGCATAACAGAAGCGTTGGTTTCCTTTTTCTCCAAATATTTACTGTTGTTGCCCCTTTGACATGTGAATCTCTGAGGGAGGACATCAGGAGAAGGTGAAGCCTGGATTAGTAATTTCTGCTTAGGGTAGGTACATCTAGCCTGGGAAGTTCAAGTGGGGTCATAGCTTTCAGCACCCATACAATAGCTCATTCGCTGCTTGCTGCTGAGTCATTATTAACATTCCATCTCATCTCATTGCCATGTCTGACCATCAGAAAGCTAGATAAATTGCCTTAGATGTCGATTAAATATCTTGGAGATGTTAACATTTTTTAATTTTTTAAAAAAGACTCCTAAATATATTAAGATGTTGATAAACCCAAACATTTAATTCCCAGGCATTCCATCAAGTTCTGTCCTTTTAGCTGTTTCCTTCATTCATGGATTTTATTTCTGCAACAGGAAGCTCCAGGATATCAGCCATTGGCTTTCTTTTTTTCTTTTAAAGGAAAAATGACAATAGCAAAATGACAACAAAGACAAAAACAAAACAACACAAAAACAATAAAAATGATATAGAATTTCAAAACAAGATGATAGGAAATTAACAGGTGTTGTTATATTACATATGGTTATCTTCAGCAAAGTTGCTCAGATTACCAGGTGTAAAAATGCAAGATTGATCAAACAATTAAAGATAATCAAAAATAATAAAAAAACATTAGAAACGATATAGAGCTTCCCTAAACAAGATGGTAGGAATTCAACAATGATTGTTATATTGCATATTGTTGTCTTTGAATGAGTTCAGATTACCAGATATCAGCATGCAAAATTGGTCAAAAAATTTAAATGTTAACTGTTCCTCTCAATAAACCAATAGACATCCACAGTACAATTATCCCAGCTATCCTTGTGTATACATATATATTTTTTGTTTCTTTCTATTTTTATGTCCCTACTTCTTTTTTGAACTTGAAGTGTAATGACACATTTTCTTTAAAATAAAAAAGTAAAACAAATGAGGCCATTAATATTTTAAGGTAAACAATCTATGAATTAATAATTAACAATACATTAGTGCACCTTGAATTTACTGCTGAAACTGCAGATGGCATTTATGAAAAGTTCTTTAATGATTAGGAAGGCACTGAGGTGAAATCATACTGTCTCTGGGCCATTGTTGTGAACATATTTCTTCCTGTGTTTAAGACATGAAGTTATACTGTTCTCATAAAGTGCAGTGTTTTTTTTTTTCCTTTGTAGCTTTATAGTCATTAATCAGGAGTATACTAACATGGCAATGCTTTCAAATGTTTTTCTATCAGCAATGCCTAATATGTTATCTAATTGATGAAACAGAAAGATAGTCTCAGTACAGAAAGTACATCCAATTCCCAGTAATTCCATCTAATTATGTTATAATATGAATTATACAACTTTAGAATTATTGCAAAAGACTATAGCAACTTCTCCTTTAAAATGTTCTTTTTAGTTTTATATGTTTTCCTATTGGATCTGACTCAAAATACCAGAATTTTCTTTCTGTTTTCATCCTGAGAATAAGACCAGTTGTTTCATAGACAAACTCATAGATCCCAAATGATTCGATCTTAGCTTCTGAAATCCAGAGTGCAGTTTTAAGTGAAATCTAAAAACTATCAGTTTATTGACAAATTTTCTTAGGAGTAAGAAAACTAAAACGTTGCTTAAGATAAAGTTAAATTCTTTACATTACAATATATTATGTTTACTTCAGAAATAATTAGTTATTGAGATTGTACTGTAACAAAAGAAAACATGGTAGTAATATGCAGCGTAATCTGTTAATTTGGTGAACAGCACAATTCCCCGTGAATTCTTAACCTAATCTTATCAGTTAGGGAAATTAGTGAGTCTTTGAGTTGCTGTGAAAAGATGAAATATCTGTGAGGATGAGAAGAGTAACACCAGCGTGCAGGTGGCTCTAGTCACTGGGAAAAGAGTGAAGCAGAAAAGCAAAATTCTTGCGTTTATCACAGAGACTCTCAACTGACAAAGCCGGGCCCCTCTAAGATTGCTGGAAGAGTTCTCTTCCAACATATGGAGACTAGAACATGCTAACAGACTGCAAAGACTTGCCCTGTCTGTATTTTTTAAAAAACATTTTGCCTTTTTAGAACAGTTTGGCAGCAAACTTGAGCAAGTTCCTGTATGTCTTTGTCATCCCCAGATACCAACTCTTACCATCATCAATATCCCCCACCAGAATGCTGCATTTGTTACAACTTATGCAACTAAATCGACACATTATTGTCATTCAAAGTCCACAGTTTGCATTAGAGGTATATTGATAATATGCATTCCGTGGGTTTGGGTTAATGTGCAGTGACATATACTTCACATTGTAGTCTCAGAATACTTTCAGTGTCCTAAAATCTGTGCTCTGTGTATTTGTCTTTCTCTCCTTGCTAACATATCTCAGGAACTGACTTCTTTACTGTCGCTATGGTTTTGCCTTTTTTAGAATTTCATATATTGTTGTATGCACCCTTTCCTGGTTAGCTTTTTTAAACTGTGTAATATGTGCTTAAGTTTCCATATGTTATCATGGCTTGATAGTTTATTTCTTTTTTGTGTGGAATAATATTCCATTTCCTGGAAGCATGATAGATTATTTATCATTTGCCTAGTAACAGACGCTTCATTTTTTTGTTTGTTTGTTTGTTTTCTTTTCCAGTACCAGGAATCGAACTCATGACCTTGCGCTTGCCAGGCAGGCACTGTGCCACTGAGCTAAATCCCCAGAGCCGAGACAGCTTCAATGTTCCCAAGTTTTAGCACTTATGATCAAACCTCCATGGGCAGATTTTTCAGTGGATACAGTTTTCAGAACCTTTGGGTAACGGCCAAGGTCTGTGGTTGCTGCATCATATGGAAAAGTTGCATGTACTTGATAAGAAGTCAGCAGATGTTCTTATAAGCCGGATATAGCACTTTGCTTTCTCTCCAGCAACAAACAAGAGTTCAGTTCCTACTACTTCACACCTTCACTCACTTTTGGGTCAGTGTTCTGGATTTGAGTAATTCTAGAGATATACAGCATTACCTCATTTATTTTATTATGCATTTACCTGATGGCGTATGATATGGAGCATGTTTGTAATATGTTTCTTTGCCCTCTGTATATGGGCTTTGTTCACATGATTAAGAAAGTCCTTAACCTATTTGTGTTTTAAACAAGTTTATTTTTTATTTTTGATTTTTAATATTCTTATAAATTTGGAGTAACTCTCCCTTCTCAGGTATTTCTTGTGAAAATACCCTCCCTCAGTTTGTGGCTTGTTCTTTCAATTTCTTGATAGTGTCTTTCACAGAAGAGGGCTTAATTTTATTATTTTTATTTTAAAGAGAATAGTGAAGAAAAGAATAATAGCAAAATGCCAACATCACAGGCATAAACAAAACAAAGCAAGAACATTAAAAATGATACAGGGTTTCAAAACAAGATGATAGGAATTAATAAAACAAGATGATAGGTTGTTATATTACGTAGAGTTATCTTTAATGAAGTTGCTCAGATTACCAGATGTAAGAATGGAAGATTTTTCAAACCATTAAAGAGAACAAAAAGTAATTATTTAAAAACATTAGAGATAATACAGAGTTTCACTAGACAAGATGGTAGGAATTCACCAGTGGTTGTTCTATTGCATATTGTTGTCTTCAACTCAGTTGCTAAGATTACTAGATAGAAGCATGCAAAATTATCAAAACATAAAAATTTTAAGCATTAGCTGTTTCTTTCAATAAACCACCAGACATAAGCAGTACAGTTATCTCAAATATATATATATATATATATATAGCAATATATATATAGCAATATATATATTGTCTTCCTTCTTTCTTTTTCTTCTTTCCCTCATCCCAGTTCTTCCTTCTTTGAGCAAGGGATTAATTTTAATGAAGTCCCGTTCACTAATTCTCTCTTTCATATATTACGCCTTCAATCTTGTATCTCTTTCTGACTCTGTAAGTTGAAAAATGTGGAACTTTTAAAATGTAGATATATTTTAAAAGTTCTGGGATTGTTTTGGATCAATAACATTATGGTATCAAAACAGACTGTTCATGAGCTTGTCTTAAAGGCAATATGTGAAACATTGATTACAGAGGTATTTTATGACAAGTAATTTGTGTCCATGATAAAATTTACATTTTGTGACTATTTTATCAAGATATTTCAACCAATCCATTTCTTAGCTTCAGTAGCAAGAGGAGAGCTATTTTAATGTGAACAATTTAACTTAATCTGTTTTGTCAAACTGTGCTTAACATTGAAATAATACCTCCTGAGATTCTTTTCTTTCTATTCTATAGGGAGCTTTTCATTTTCCTAGGCAGTAGTGAGCCTGAAATAGTGTCCTCTAGGCAGTTTTTGAAAAAATGAATGGCTGTTCTCATAGCCTAATTAAGCAAATGCACTTGTAGCAAAACAGACACTATAGATTACAAATTAATTGCTGAGGAACTTTGCGAAAAAAGTGAAGTGAGCTAAAATGTTAGAGGCATTTCTTTCAGTGTTTCTTACTGATATGTCTATGAAAAAAAAAAACCCTTTACAATTCAAACTTAAGGAAAATAGGTAAGTATATATTTTTACTGTGACATGTTTTTATACAAATTGCTAGAGCAATAGCCCAGGATTAAGAGAGTGTCTGAAAAGAACACAGTCAGGAATCAATTAAATGACAACAAGAGTACCCCAAAGGAAATCCCTTGAACTTGATATTGGGAGAAGGATTGCTGAGAGTCACCCCTTAAAGCCATTTCTGAAGGTACTTTCAGTAGCAGTGGTTTTCATGCGAAAATTAGGTGATGTATCATGGGCAGTCTGCAACCGAAGTTTTTACCAACTCAATTTCTTTTTGGTCAAAAATCCAGTTTGATATTTCTCCTTTCAACAGGAGTGAATAAAACATGGTTTTCTGTGTTTTCATTTTTCAGATTGAGGTATAATGTTGAAAACTTTTTACTGCTGTGTTATCTTAAGACAAAAGCTGCCAAAGAGAGAAGCAATGACTTCTGCAGGAAAGTGACATTCACAGGGTCTTTAGATTCTTGAAATAAAAACGAAACAAGAGAAAGTCCCTATAAATTTCACTGGATCTTCATAGTTAAGTCTCTCAGAGACTAATAACAAAAGATGCTGAACAGAATCAGTTTGTGCTCTAATGTCCCAAATAGCTTCTACTTGGAAGTGAGTGAATTTCATGCAAATCTACCCCCTACCACTTCCAGGTTGTCTGAGATTTTTTTCAAATTACTCTGTGCCTTTGTACTTTCTGTTTAATATTTGTGAAGAAGTCCATCTCTTAAGGTTATGACATAAGGTGAATTAAATTTATTTATAAAACACAAATACACTGGTTGGCACAGAGCAGGCACTCAATCAGTACTCCTATTAACTTCTGTATAAACGTTGCTGAATGCACAATTATTTATTTAAAGCTTCTTGTACATTTGCTAAGCTTCTGTTCTATATTGGCAGTATTTAGACTACTGCTAGTTTTATAATTATTAAAGACAAACATAAATCTCTTTTTTATTTTAAAGAGTAAAAAACTAACAAAGCAACAGCAATAAAGACAAAAACAAAGACAATACAGGAATAACTGAAACAATACATGACCTCATTGTTTGATCAATGTTACATGCCTATATCTGCTTATTGGAGCAACTGCTTTGAAGATAACTTCATGCAATATAAAAATGATTGTTAATTTCCTATCACCTTGTTTTGATATATAAATTTTCAAGGCTTCCTGCACCACAGTTCTGAACTTTGGATGAGAAACATAAATTTTGTCTCCACCTACACTTTCACACTACCCATGATAACTCATCCGCTCCTGTTTCTCGTGACTCAAGAAGAAAACTAAACAATGCAAGTGATTTTTCCTTTCTCTTCTCACCAGAGAGGCATTCTTCTGAGGTGGAGGAGGATACATAGGATTACACCAGGTCACTGGGCTGAATTTCTTTATGACAGTATCTGTAGAAATGTTTAGTTTGTTACTTATTATCTGGTTATATAATCTTTACCATATCTAGTGGTTAAGAACACTCTGGTTCTCTGAACTCATGGTTTGCTGTCTGTAACATCTGGTCACTATAGATGAGCTGGTTCTATCTTTCTATAGTTTTTGAGAACTTGACTTGGGTTTTCCCAATTCATACCACTGGTATCTCCATGCTGCCATCTACATTCCACATATCAATGTTGTGATGGGTTGAAAACCTCGGGAAAGTATGCCAAATCCTGAGAGGTCAGACACAAGAGGTGCTTAATGTGCTAAATCATGAAGTCCCCTTGAGCCTGTCTCCCTCCCTCTGGGGACGAGGACCGGCTCTCATTTTACCAACATCTAATGATTCTGATTCCCTTCTTGGTCTTCTCTACCTTTCTTTGGTGAAAATGTTTATCTAGACAGGAGCTGATGCCATAATTATGTCATAAATTCTTTAAATTGTTTTTATACTACAGATGTTACCCAAATAAACACAAAAAGTTCATACAGATAATGGTCCCGTTTGAGCAAGTTTCCCTTAAAGCAAGATCTTCTTGGACAGATTAAAGATGTTATAGCAGAGTAAAAGGCATTGGGGGCAGAGAGTATAATATATGTACGCATTGAAAAACTTTCACCATTTGTATTTCTTTCATTAGCAAATAAGTGAAATATATCTTGAGTTAGGGGACCTTGCTTTCATTTGTTAATGTCTGTAAAGAGTCCAGTAAGTTGACCCATGTATGGGTCACCTATGTAAAGGTAAGTATCATATTTCTGTTTTTCTCTAATGAAAGAAAACTAAATTGTGGAATAGATATCCTAAGTAGAAACAATCAATTCTTAAAGAATTGCCTTGGCACAAAAGCTATAAATGAGGTAAACATCTTGTGTTCATTTATGCAAGAGGTAGAGGCCAAATACCATGAAATTAGACTGAAAAATTATGTGCAAGGAGTGGTTGTAACTTTTGGATATATGAATAAACAAACAGTTGTACAAGAGAAAAGCTGTCATATCTCAATTCATTAAATAGTATTTTATATTCACATTAGCAAATAAAACTAGTAACTTTAATAAAAAGTAACATTAACTAAATATTTCCTTACGTTGGACATAGTTCTAAATGTTTAGTACATATTAACCCATTTAATCTTTACAACTCATTATGATTTACTTTTGAATAGCTAGACAGTATAGATATAAAGGATTCTCAATTAAAATTGAATTTTAGATAAGTGTTGATCAATTTTATTGTATAGAAACTCTGTCTTAAATGTTGAATATGATATATAAATAAAATTTTTTATGCACAATATTTAATTGAGTATCTTTGTTTTTATCTGGCAATCATATCCTCATTTCATACATGTCTGAAATCAGATTAACCCCAGTTATATTGATGTTTCTGTCCATTCTATGTGGCTATAAGTAAATATTGGAAGCTGAGCCTTTTATAAGGTAAAGAAGTATATTTACCTCAGAATTCTAAAGTTCAAGAGTACTGTGCTAGTGTCCTGGAAAGGATTCCACTAAATCCTTTATAACACAGTAAAACAGAATAAGAACCAGCCACATGCACAAGGGTTATATTTATGGTATAGGTTTGCTTTACAGCAAAGCACATTCACAAGAGTAAATCCACCCATGAGAACACTCTTAAGCCTTGCTGAGTTACTTCCATGACCTAACCATTTCCCTTTAAATCTAACCCTTAATGATTCCCAACCTCTTAACATCATTCTACCGCAGAACACATTTGCAGCACTCCATCATATCAAAACTGTAATAACTGCTTCATTAAATAAGATCCCTAATTAATTTTCACCAAAATGTGAGCTCCTTCTGTTGTCTTTAAGAAAAGCGATTGACCTCTATTTATACTTTTAGGACATCTCTTAATATCACTGCTCAACATTGGTTGAGAAACCCTGAGTCCAATATTGAACATACTTTTAGATTCTTTCCATTCTAGGTTTGTCTATCATCCACTGAAGGTGTGCATGTCAAACTAATCTTCAGCCATTCTATTTCTTGATCATACCAATTTCTGAAGCAATGTCTTTGAAATAGGATTTGTGTTATGGGTTAAATCTAAAATATCCCCCCAAAGTTTCATGTGTGTAGAAGGTGACTGGATATTGGAGCACTATACCCACCAGATTCATCCACTGAGAAATTCATGGCTGAGTGTGTTACTGTGATATGGAGCTTTAGTGGAGGAAGCAGGTCATTAGGAGAATGATCAGAAAGGCTATATTCTCCTCCCTATTGCTTCTCTTTCTCTCTGCTTCCTAGCTGCAGAGAGAGAAGTTTTCCTCTGCCATTCCCTTTTACCATGGTATTTATGCCTTGCAGGAAGCTGACAGGAGACAATCAGCTAAAACCATGAAACAAATTAATCTCTGATCCTTCACGTTGTTAGTGTTGGGCATTTTGTCCCAGTGATAAGAAAGCTGACACATATAGAGAATTGGTATCAGTGAAGGGAGATCATTGTGTGCTTCTGTTGATAAGATTTACTGGTGGAATATATTTAATATATAAAGGATTTAAAAGTTAACCTTACCATGGCTACCTACAGACACAAGGGTAGAAGAATGCAAAAGGGCCATCTTCATCCTTGAGAGATGGAGGACCAACTAAAAGTCAAAGGCCTGGATTTCACTATAGTGTCCTTTGTGAGTCTGTATCAGGAAGCTCAATAGTCTGAGTTGGGAGGCTGAAGATTCTGGTATAGAACCCTCAAGATGGACATTCAAAGATGATAGAGGCTGGAGGTCCTCTAAAGAAGTAAAAAGCAACAGGTTCTTCTTATTTCTTTTTTTATTCCATCTAGGCTGTAAGTGTACTGCTTGGTGCCACCCACATCCAGGGTGCGTCTTCCCTCTTCCAAATCATCCAAACACACCGAGAACCGTGCTAATCTAATCCAGTAGGTGTTTATTATTCAAATTCATACCACAATTAACTATAACAGTCTGTATCTCAGGAGAAGTTTGGAGAGGTTTAGCAATGCTGCCTAGAGAAACTTGAGAATGGTATAAACAAAGCAGCCAGGTGGGTGATTTTATTTTGTGCTCAGAAGAATAGAATGCTGATAGGCATACATACGGTAAAGATGAGATCTAGATAAAAAATGTTTACTGTTAATTCATTTTGTCATCTTTTTGTTCCAAAAGTACGACTGTTAGAGATTTAAAAAAGAGCTATTACAACTGTAAAATAAAAAAGGACCACTGAGAAAAGAAAATTAGGATCAGGAGGTTCCGATTAAGAACAAGGACTCTGTCTTAGTTACTTTTCTTGTTGCTGAGATGAAATGCCCAACACCCCAAATTAAAGGAGGAAAAGTTTGGTTGGGCTCACAGTTTGTAGGGGTTTCAGTACATAGTAGCCTGGCTCCCAGGCAGGGTGGCATGGCAGAGGGATTCCAGAGGATGAAAAGTCCACGGCAAAGCAGGGACAGTGGAAGAAGCAAAGCAGAGTAGAAAAGCAGCAGCAACAGCAGCAGTAACAAACCTTCTTTCTGTACTTTGTAGTTTATCCAAGCTATCCATCCTTGAGCAGGACACACTCACACCCATGGTGGGTTACCCTTAATCCTATCCTTGCACACTTAATCCCAGTGTCACATTCTTAATCCCAGTATTACATGCCCTAGACCCAGCCACCTCTATAAAACCCTACCTATGACCATATGAATCTTTGGTGGCACATCTAGGTAAAAGCCATAACAGAGTCCACTGGGAATTGAAGTAGGTCCTATGTATTACACTCTGATGGAAAATCTGTCTACATTTTGATCATGTACTGAGAATTGGAGATTGAGATTGAGGCAGTAGAGTAATTAATCTTGAGGAAGAAGTTCAAGACAGCTCAAAATTCAGACTGTGGTGTAGATACTGCTGTGTGCTTTTAGTCAGTTTTATATTGAGAAGTGGGGCCAAAAGCAGAGATGAAAAAAATTAAATTTTGGACCTGACAGGACCATATGTATGGTATATATAGACATGGTTGTAGAAAAGATTTGAATCACTAAAATGTAGCCAAGTGTTGCACATGAGGACAATAGGAAAAATAGCTGAGGTCATCTCAGAAATCAGTAAGACCTCACACTTTGCAGGCTCAAGTATGCAAAATTGTAAAGCTTTCATTTGGTAAAGGTCTCCCCTGTCTTTGTTCTATAAAGGCTGCCCCAATTCCTCAGAATTCATTTCACAATGCTCAGCCACCCAGGCATGGAGAGGCCTCTGCAGCCATGGTTCAAGGAACCTGGGTATTTTTGAACTGGTGGCAGATCTAGGCATCATACACATTATGATAGTTTTCCAGGCACTTAAAATCTAAGAGTTGTTGGTCTGGGAGGCTTCCACCCAGATTGCAAGGGAAAGCCTAGAAGTCCAGGCAGTGTACTTCTGAGAGGGCAGTAAACTCTGAGAGTGAACACAAAAGTGCAGTGAAAGCCCCCACAGTCTCCAAATGACTGATACTGAAATATCTGCCTAGGAAACCTACGGGCAATGAGTGGAACTACTTCAGATAAGAGGCTCTTAGGGCTGCAACCAGCAAGATGTTGCGGCAAGGCTGCTCACGTCCTTTGAAGCTCTCAGCTCACAACCTGCCATAGGTGCTGAACATGGAGTTACAAGATTTAATGTATACCCTGCTGTGTTTTGATCTTTCTTTGGTCAGATTGCCTTATGTCCTGCTGTTCCTCACTCTTGGGATGGAAATGTTTACCCTGTTATTGTGGGGTGAAGGTATCTAGTTTCTGGTTTTACTTTCATAGGGGCCCACAGCAAAGAGTTGCCCTTGAGAATCAGGGAAGGCTTTAGACTTGGACATTTCAGCAGTGCTGAAACTGTTAAGAATTTGGTAGCTCTTAAAGATGGCTTGAAAACATTTTGCATAAGGAAATGGACATCAACACTTAGGGTGATAGGGAGTGCAGTATTAAGGTTGAAATCTGAAATGTCCCTCAAAAATCTCATCTGTTTGGAAGGTGATTGTGTCATGGGGTTTCATATTCATCAGTAGATTCATCCATTGCAGAGTTCAAAGCCAAATGTGATTTTTGAAGGTGGGCCAGGTTGGAGGAGGTAGACCACAAGGACTGTATTTTAAAACCATGTATTTTTGTTGCTGCTTCCTCCCTTCACCTGCTTCTGGGCTGCTATGAATTGTGCAGCTTTCCTTTGCCACGTCCTTCTAGTATGTAATGTCTGTCTTATAGCCAGGCTATTATCAATTGCCCAAAACTCTGAAGTAAATTATACCGCTCCTTCTCTAAGTTGTTCCTATTGGGTATTTTGGTCCAGTGATGGAAAAGCTGATCAGGACAATTTTTTTTTATGACAGTCTACCTGACATTGATGTAATGAAATTCCCATTTTTAAAAATGATGCTTCAATTTCTTGCTAAATGTTATTTTTTGTACATGGTGTAGAATATTACACTTCCAGAATTTTAGACTTTGCATATTTTATATTACAGTTCTGAATTCTTATGGGTCATAACCAGAAACCTTTTGGCATCATAGACATTTGCAACAAATGTTTAATTAACCTCCTCATGCAAATATTTCACCACAGTTTTATGGTATGTTTTAGTGAGGGCATTTCCTGCACATATATTCTTAACAGTCTTAGTGTATGTAATAATCTTTACTACTCATAGTTTATTATTATGTCAATATACAGTGTGTATAATGTGCGTGTCACTGCACTAAGTAATTTCTATGCATAATATCATGGAAGGCTTACAATGATCATTATGGTTTGATTACCATAATTGTATTTTATATAGAAGGGAACTTGGGGCACAGCCAGAATTATAAAGCTAGTAAGCAGGAGAGGAATTCTCACCTAGTCATGAATCTTGACCACTGTATTGTAATTTTTTTTTTTTTGGTTGTAAGGATTCTCTATTTGTGGATGATGTCTAAGTCAGGATACAGGATTTTCTTGCAAACCTTTCTCTGGAAGCCATGAGTAAGGTTGGAATAGTCTGCTGTCCATCATTCTCCTGCTCTGGTTGGAGACTACTTCTTGTTGGACATCGTGTCTTCAAGGAAGCCTCTTCAGAGCAGAGATCTTTGAAGGTGTTATATGTTTGCTAATAGATTCTCCCTGCAAGCCTGTTGGAAACACTACAGATCACCTGAGTATTGTGCCTGGAATATGAAGGAAAATTCAATCTTTCCAACAGTGATGTTTAAATCCTGAATTTTTCACTAACTTTCCCCGATGAATAACTTTCACCTCCTATTGACCTCCCAGGCCAAGGATTTGTCATTAACCTTAGAGCCTTCCAACTAACTCAGTCTTCTACTCCACAATAAATGCTTTTTTCCACTTTAAAAGTATCACCTCTTATATGTTAAGCACTTTACTTAGCTTTTTGCCATATAGATTATACAATTATTACTTTATAGATGAGAAAATTATGCACATGGCAGTTAAAAATTTACCAGGGCTGCTCAGCAAGCAAGGACAGAGTACAGAGCTTCAGAAATTTTGGTCGTACACTAATATACAACACTAATGTGGAGCTCTTATTCTTACATGATGATTTTCTTATTCTCATGTGAGAATTTTCCTGCTTTTTATAACATCTGAGTTATAAATGTTACATACAAGTCAATGCAAGTCAATGATAACGACAATAGAAAACAATACAAGTCAATGATAAAGACAATAGAAAACATTTTCTTAGCAAATACTAAATGTTTTCTTTTGGTTCACTGTGGAATCTTTATGACTATATCTATTTCTAGAACATTTAAAAGAGTTTATTATCATTTATTTTAGGTAATTGCATCATACCTTTTTTCTGTCAAAAGTTCAGTGACAATGAATAGAGACCAACGAGAAGCAAAAATGCAATTGAAATGAACTTTTAGTACTTGGTAGTCCTTAGTACTTATAATGTCCATAATAATTTATTTATTTATTTATTTATTTATTTATTTATTTATTTATTTATTTATTTTGGTTTTCTGGTTTTTCTCCGGTACCGGGAACTGAACTCACGACCTTGCGCTTGCCAGGCAGGCGCTTTTGCCGCTGAGCTAAATCCCCAGCCCCTGTCCATAATAATTTAGAGAATTGTCTGAAGAGGCTAGACCTCAGCTAAACGCAAAACCCTGTAAATGTCTATTTCTTTGTTGTTGCCTTAAAATAATTTTTTTCATTATATTACAGAAAATCACTTTTCTATAATGATAGCTGGAGTATTGTAGAGTACTTCGTGAACACTGATGGTTGTATTTGACACTAGTAACATTAGCAAAGTTCCTGAAAGCTTTCCATCCACTTTGGAAATATTTATAACAAATGAGTACAGTATTTTACTTGTAAATAAAGAGCTCTTTTGAAAATCACTTTGAAAATATATTTATATCCACATAATCTATCTCCTCACTTCTTGCAACATTCATTGGATTCTGGTTAAAAATTGTGTTAAATCTGCATCATTCTGGCGCACAACTAGTAGAAATTAGCATGTTAAATTTAGTAAATGGTTCTATAAAGTGGTCAGAAATGTGTCTTGTATTGTTTGAATTAGTTTGTAAAATTCTAGTTATTCTGATACTATGCATAAAGTGGACAGATAATGTATATTTAAGAATTTGTTTAAGTCCCTGACGAGGCAATTGTCCAAAATTTTTCTACTTGACTATATAGAATGAAAATCTCTATTCTATAATAATTGTATCTGTTGTATAAAAATACCACATCATTTTTATCCATTCCTTTGTTGATGGGCATTTAGGTTGTTTCCAAGATATAGCAATATGCAATGTACTAATTATTGTTACTCTCCTACAATATTGCTTTGAAATTTTATGCCATTGTGTTTTTCTTTTCTTTAAAATAAAAAATATTTGCTCCTAAAAAAATGCATCTGAGAGTTTCAAAATTAAAATTTAAATAAAATCAATGAAAATAATTTAAAACTCTATTTGATGTTATTTTAGGAAAACTTTCTAAAGCCATGCTCAAGGGATTTCCCCTTTTCAGAGTAGAAACAGATTTTTATTTATTTATTTATTTATTGAAAAACCAGAATTTAAATTATGTATATAAGTGGCCACAAAGTCAATATAGACATAATGTCTCCATTTGAAAACTTGCAAGCCAGTACTGCTAGAGCTCATTTTCTAAAGCCATGCTCAAGGGATTTCCCCTTTTCAGAGTAGAAATAGATTTTTATTTATTTATTTATTTATTGAAAAACCAGAATTTAAATTATGTATATAAATGGCCACAAAGTCAATATAGACATAATGTCTCCATTTGAAAACTTGCAAGCCAGTACTGCTAGAGCTCATTTTCATAAAATAGTCTAATATTATACTATTCCATTAATAATAAATTGTGGAAATTTTCAGACGTTCAGAAAAGACATATTAATATAGCCAGAAATTTTATTACCACTTTCCAAGAGCCAGATAGAATCAGGCTCTTTGGGGTTAAGAATAACTTCTTGTGGGTTCAGGTTTCATTGTGGGACCATGGAAATTTTCTGAAATTACATAGGCATGATGATTGCATAACTTTGTGAATCTATTAAAACTACTCACAAATCATTAATAAAAGCAGCACTTCATGTATTCAATAGAAAAATGGTATGTCTACTTTTAATGATGAAGGAAAATAATCAGTTGCAAGAACAATTAGCTCATAAAGTGAATACATTTCTGATAAATCTATGATACAACTTTGTCATAAAACTATTAAGAACAAATCACTAGGAGGTAATGGCTTGTCATAAAATAGAATTCTGTTAAATTCTTTAAGCTTAAAATCCTAAGATATATGTCTAGCCTTAGCGTTCACTTCTCAAACAGAAACTTGAACTTGCTGCCCCTTCATATGAAAATATTCCAGTTTCAAAAGGAAACCATACCTGGGAGTAGAGCTCACAGGGCAACAAAACTATTTTACATGCTGTTAGGAAAAAAGACAAAGGCTTAGGAAGTGACATAAATAGAAAACATTGCAAGTGATATTACCAGCTGGGTCAGAAGAAAGCAACATTGTCTTAGGCTTGCAAGTTTTAGAATAGTTTGTTTGCTTCCTTCCTGGGAAAGGAAAAATAATTGATTTGTTCTCCCTTTCGAAATAACTGTCAACAAGTACAATATCATAAGCTGTAATCTGTGACCTGTTTTCAGAAAAAGTATTTATAGCATTTGCTCAAAATATTTTACTGAATCTGATGTGTTTTGCTTGTTTCTCCTGCCAGTCAGTCCCTACTAACCCTCTCTCTCTCTCTCTCTCTCTCTCTCTCTCTCTCTCTCTCTCTCTCTCTCTCTTTCTCTCTGAACTGTTTTGGATTGGTGCCTAATTTGTTGTGATGTCTTAATCAATATCCTTCTCTGTCGCTGCTGAAAGGAGCACCTGATAGTCGCTTGGGACAATTTCAAATTCTGTTCTGGAACTATCAGTCTGCAGCTAAATGGCGTAAGGACAGACCAATGATGTTTATTCATCCCTTCTGCACTTTCCTAACAGAAAAGTTTGGCCATTTATTCTTATTACACCAGTCGTATGAATAGGTCCTAGTTTGGTTGAAATTCTAATTCTGTACATTTTCCAGGTTTTTTTTTTCAGTATTCTTTTTTCTTTTCAGTAAAATCATTGCGCTAAATTTTCCCATATTGTGTTTCTATTGCTTGAATTATGTCATTTCCCTTCCTTTTAGAATTTTAGGCACTGTTCTCAGCATCAGAGTTTATTCTATCAACATGGTAAGAGACTCTCAAATTATCCTACTCTCCAGGAAATAAATTTGCAACTGATACTGCTATTTTAAAATTGCTTATCCTGTGTTCTATCTCCTTAGTACACAAGGGAACCTCAGCATTATTTCAAACCCCTTTATTCCTTGAAGGGTGATCTTATTTTTTCATTGATTTGGAAAATAAAACCATGTACCTCTGTTGAATAGAAGTACTGTACATTTAAATATAAAGATATACATACAAATCTGTATATAACAGCATCACTATTGATCAATTGTTCAGTCACAGTATAATCAATCATTAATCCAGAAAACCTGTTTGTGTCAAATTATCCAATAAAAACCCACAGACTAATTTTGTACAGTTATCTTTTGATCCCATCCTCATAATTCTGAATAATCTCATGGAAAATTTTAACAATCTGATTGACCTGTAAAACTAGCATTACTTTTAAAAATCAAAATGTTCACTATTCAATGTAAAGTTTCAATATTATTGAAAATGCTACTTCTAAAGTAGGATTTCCTAATCCAATAGTGAGAAATCTACACTGTTTCTTTTTATTTTGAACTATTAAAATTTGCCATTAAAGTAGTTGTCTCTGAAAAATATTGGCACAGTGGGAAGAAAACAAAAATAAAATAAAAATATAAAGGGAGAGGAAATAAGATTGTAGATAGATGACTGCACTCCAACCTAGGCAAAGATGCTTCTTGCACTGGAACCCAGGATGAAATTATTGCTTTAATTATTGTAACCAAGATAAAAGTGAAATATGGTACGTTACTTGGGTTTTGTTTCCTTAATTAAGGAACAATAACCAATTTCTCCCACCTTGTGAATTCTTAAAGCAATTTTCCTTTTAATGGGTCAGAGAGTTGACAATGCCTTCAGTCTGTGTATGTGAGGAATCATTCAGGTACAAATGGGAAAAGTGAAACAGACTGCCTCACATCCTAGCAAGACTTGAGGCAGGTTGGCTGACTTTAAAGTAGGTATGTAGAAAGTATCTCCTTATTCAGTTCCTCTCTGTTGCTTTCCTTTGTCCATGTTAGCAAGAAGGCTTCTTGGGGTTTCTAGGTCGAAAGCTAGATCAAAGAGTCTTTTCAGGCAAGATCCTTTATGGTTTTATTAAAGCTTGATTACCACAGTGCAGACCATTCCACCAATCAGCCCAGCCTAGTGTGTGAGATCTGAGATGGCTCCAAAGAAAGCACATGGGAACATATGGAAGAAGACAGAGACTTCTGGCAAGAAATAGAGAAATGCTTAAAAAGTAACCACTTCTGTGTCTCTTTCTCTTTAAATCTTCAGAAAAGCTTTCCATATTTTCTGTTACTGTATACACTTTGTTGTCGGTTTTGAAATGAACCACATATCTAGAGGAGGGCGAGAACAGACAAGAGACTTCATACAAAAGACAGAGGCCTGTAGATGCCAGCTAAGACTGTGACGCTGCTCCTAGACAGAGGGTCTGTGAGGATTCTCTCCAGGTTCTTGGTGTCTGAACAAAGAACTGCACAAGACACAGAGAAAAGGCAGTGACGGTGTACATTTCTGGAAAGTGGAAAAGAAGTACGCTCTTCCAGGTGAGAGTAGGGGCTGGCCAACAGGCTCACAGCCCCCCAGCACCCAAGGAATAAGAGGAAGGAGGTCTTTTGTATCCAGAATTCTTCACTTGGCTTCTCCTTCAGCCAAATAAGGCACTGTGACAATTGTCCTATGAAAAATTCATTCAACGTCATGCCAGATTTAAACTGTCCAACCCAAAGACTTGCTTGGCTTCCTAGCAAATAGAAATAAAGGAATGAAATGAGAACTTTTCTGCTTGGCGTCGGATTCACATGAAGGACTTAAGCTATTCTTTTCTGACTGGTTCTGCTACAGTGCTCAGGAGCCATTAAGTCATCTGGGGTCCTTAATGCTGTGTTAGTCCTCTGGTTTTTATGACCTTTGACCCATTTTACCCAGTTGTTTCTCAGGGTTGTCTCATCTCCTATTTCAATCCCATAATCCTTTGAGAACTTGCACCAAATTTTGGGGAGGTTTTGGATTTCTAGTTTCCACGGGATGGTCTGGTTGTTGAGAGACAGGGGATCTCCTAGGTTGAAATGCAATTTTACTTGTGTTTTTGACCATGTCAACAACAATGAAGACATGAAGAATGGGGATTTTAGGGCTGAAAATATGGTTTTTAAGTAAGCAAAGCCAGTTTGAGAAACTAAATATATATACCAAATATCTTTTGTCTTTTCTTCCATTGACATTTAAAATCATAAACAATTTAAATTGGATCAAAATATAGTATGAAATTAGACATTATACAATATCTGAATCCTTTAAAGCTATTAAATGATAGCTGCAAAATTAAAATGAGTTTAGTCAAACTGAATATCCATCAAGAATAATTACTTATCAAGGTAATACAAAATCGTTATTAAAAGCTGGTTTCATCAATGGGCTGCAACATGCCAGAAGCTCTGACCTCAATATATATGTAAATGTGCGAGTTAAATTCCTAAATGCAGCTATCACTTCTGACTAAGCTCAATACTGTCTTAAAAGAGAATGTGCATACATTCAATAAAATGTTGTCCTTAAGCAATGCATACTTTATTTTCACATATGATCTTCATATTTTTCACTGAAAGATTCTTTGGTCTATTTCTATTGATAAATATTCCCTTTCATTTTTTTAAATCAAAAGATAGTTTGTGATATAGTGAAGAGATAAATAAATACCAGTTCTTTAGATTACTGATGTCTTCACTTTATAGTGTGAGCTAACAGAATGCAGGGTCTCCTCTGTACTTCTCACTCTTAACCAATACCTAGAGCATCATCGCAGTGCAATAAATGATTCTGAATGAAACAGAAGTGAGAATGAAAAGTCAGCAATGCATTGTGGGTATTTCATACATGATAATTGAATCGTTCCATTTCTTATATTTTTGATACCTGATACTTCTTCTAGGTCCATAAAAAAATCAATAAATGATTTGTTATGCCTTTAATGGATGTTAAAGTAATAAAAGAGTTTTACCTTATCAAACAAATGAGGTCCTGGCACAAAATACTCTATTAATAAGTGTTTATTGAATGAATCCTTTCAAAGTCACCTTGAATCTTGAGCGCTTGTTGTTTGTCAAATTCTTGGATATAAACAAAGCAAACATAAAACAGATATAAAAGATTTAGTATACTCTTATGAAGTGTCTCTTGTCTTCTTCATTTTTTAACCTGAAAGAGAATAGAAAACAATGAAAGTGATACAGAATTTCAAAACAAGATGACAGGAAGTTAACAATGGTATTTACATTGCATATTGTTATCTATGGTCAAAGCTCAGGGAATGTGGAAGCAAACACAAACCGAATCAACCCCCTTGGCCATAAATTGGAGGTCTAGATGATTTAATTTAACATAATAAATTCATCACTTAAAAGTGAGTGATCCTTCATTAAGTTTTAGGATCCAGTACAAATTGTCTGTATTGTAAGGAAAACTTTTATTCTAAACAAATTCCCAAGCTTATCAACCCAGTAGATTACAGTAGAAAATAAATTACCTACTAATTTACCTGTACATGTGATAGTTCATATTTATGCTGCTATCACAATATCTAAAATTTTGTTGCTGTATTTCATTTTACAACAAAGTGAATTTGAGTTTTAGTTCTGAAACTTTGTTTTCTTAAAAGATTCACCCTGAGTAATAGTCCTCAAACATGATAAATTGTCAAATGCATTTGGAGAACTTTTAAAAGAGAAGAAAAAAACACAGATTTTAAAATTTTTCCCAGACATCCTTGTTTAATACGTCTGATATGGCTTAGGTATTTCCCATCATAAACCAGATTGGGGCCCCACCAATGTGGGATTAATTATTAATAAACAAGTTGCCCAATATTAGAGTAGAAGACTGGCTTTATGTTTGGATCACTTAAAAACTACTGACTGGCATTACTTCCCTTTAAAAAACCTTTGCTTCTGAACTCTTTTTGTCTGAATTTTGTTAACTTTCTAATCAAGTGAAGGTTCAGGTTTCCTCATCTCAATCCTAAATCATATGGTTTTTAGCTATACATAAAATGTTGGCTTTGCCATTGGGCTTGCAGCCTAGTAAAATACCTTTAAAGTACTCAAGAAATTTAGGTATATTAGTAGGGAAAAGTATTCCCTTCAGTTACGGCTATTTATCCCAATATTTGTCCAATAGTAAAATAAAACTTGTAAGATATTTACTTCTGCACACAAGACAAGTTGTATTTTTCTATATTGAAGTTCATGAATTATTAGCAAACTGGGAACTGGATCATTGTTAAGATACAGCAGATGATCCGAATAATCTTGTTTCAAATGCCAAATGCCATTATAAACAGATGTACTGGAACTATTTTCTAGTGTTTGGTTCATTTATATAATGGCGAAGAGGGCCTCCCCTGACGATCATTGAAATCCAGTTTTATCTCAGTGAATTTCCTCTCAACCACATCAAACTCCCAACCCTGTAAAGATTATTCAGGTTAGGATATCAATGCCGAAATCATTTATTAATACATGGATAAAGGTTAAACTAGCGTTTACATTTCAAAATCAGTTCAATTTAGCATTGCAATGAAATATGCATTCCTAGATGTACAATATGTCAATTTTTTTACCACTACATTGCCCCCAAGTCAGTAGATTATTTCATCCCCTGTTGCTTGCTTTACATTTTATGCGATTCCTAAATATCAGATCTCATTGGGGTGATGTTGGAGGAGTCAATTGTGATTACATTGAATCACTTCAAAACCTGATGGTAGTAGAGACATAATTAACCAAAGTCTTAGCTCATTTCTTCACATAAAGTAAAGTATTGGGATATTTGGATGAGATCACAATTCTAAGATATCTAGCATCTATGTGCTAGATACCAAGAATACTTTTATCCCTGTGACTGCTACAGACATCTCCAAACATTGCCAAGGGTGTTTTGGGGTGTGGAGGGTTTCTAACTTGAGATGAAACACCCTAGATTTAAAAACAAAAACTATTCGGTTCAGTTGCTATTTTTTCTGCTTGGAGTTATGATCAATGACTTTTAAGATATTTGAAGAGCAAACAGTAATGAATTGAAGAGATACTGTCATTCAATACAGAGTGATCTATTTAGAGTCCATTGTCAGCTTGCCAATATTTAATATTAAATATTGTCAATATTTAATCATTACAGAATATATGCATATGTAACAAAATAATTCAACGTACTTGCAAATATGTTTAGAAAATTCACGCAAAGCTCTTTGAGTAAAGAATAAGAGGTTCCATTACCACCAGGAGAACAATATTCCTTAAAATTGTAGGAATCCTGTTTGCTCATTAACTTGGAGAAACTATTAAGCACACAATGTCAGTCTTCTATTTATGCATTTACTTTTCGAATAAAAATTCATCATTGAAAACATTAGTTTCCTCATAAAATTGTTAGGAGTGCAAAATTACTTTGCAGAAAGTCATGAGTTACTGGGCATTGTAATATAAAAACAAGGGTCTGTTACTCTTTCTCTGCATAAAAATGTGTCAGATATATGAGATCATTTATGTTGATAAATACTGTTTAAGCAGTGTCTATTGTCTCATTGTGAGACTAATATTAGCTCACCAATGTGAACCGTGATTTTAATGGTGAGACAAGTTTGTAGATATGAAATATCCTGAAATGAACAAGAATAAACATCAGTTTTAAGACAGCTGAAAGCAACACTTTAAACGGCAGTTTTATTCTGCGTTCTCTGTGGCTCAGGGACTGACGAGGAGCAGCTCTTTTCCTTTCTGTTCCAGCATTTTGTCACTGTGGGTTCTATTCACTGAAAAGTTCGTCCTTGGCTTCCTTCTTTCCTTGCTTTCTGTGTTCTGTTTGTTTGTTTACAAGTTTCATGCCTTCCAAGAGAATGCTTCAAAAATACTAAATCATCACTTTCACCCAGGAATCCTTATGAAAGAAAAAAGTCTGACCTATTGCTGACCTCAGAAATGATCTTCAAAATACCAATTTTCTCTTTTCTCCAATATTTGGAATGATTGGTCTTTTTTTGAGACAGGGTCTTGCTATACATTTCAGCCTGACCTTGAGCTCACTTTGTAGCCCAGGCTGGTCTCGAACTCACAACAATCCCCCTGCCTCTGCCTTCCAAGTCCTGGGATTATAGGCGTGCACCACCATGCCCTGGAATGATTTGAAGTAAATGTGAATGCTGAAAAATTGTATCAAGTAATTCTCTTTGATCATATCTGAGTACAGGAAAAGAGAATTTTGCCTATTTGTAGAAATTGACCAAAATATCCTTTAAGGGTTATTATTCAAGTTATTCCTTGGATGTTTAACGATAACCTACTTTATTAAATAGGGATTTTTTTTAATAGTAAATGAAACAAGCCAAAACCAGACTGGTTTAAAAAGAGGGAATTTATTGCCTCAAATACAAGAAAACACTAGAGGTATGGGCACATCTGAAGGGTAAGAACAAATTTGGGACATTTTTAGATAATAGTAAATTTTTATTTCTCTAGGAATCGATCTTTCTAACCAGCTTGATATTTTATTTCATATTGGTTTCCTTCTTAGTCTCTTGTTGATTGGATAATTTTGGGCAGCTCTACGCCTAAATCCTTCATGCTGAAACCACATGGAATGAGAAAGTGGTAGGGTGTCACTAGGCCCAGTAGGATCCCCTGCACACACCCCCGCCACACACACTCTATTGTCTGTGCAGGTGAACATTGTGTCGTGAGGGTTCCGTGGACTCTCTGAGGACCATGGGCACTGAATGAAAAGTTTGGTCTGTCAGTGTAATGATGAATTAATCCTGGTGAGCATGAGCAACACATTTTCACTATATCTCTGACATTTGTACTAAAATGTGAAGCAAGTAAGAAAAAATCAAGGGAAAGAACAGGGAATCACTTCAAAACCTGATGGTAGTAGAGACATAATTAACCAAAGTCTTAGCTCATTTCTTCACATAAAGTAAAGTATTGGGATATTTGGATGAGATCACAATTCTAAGATATTTAGTTCCATGGTTTTGTAGATAATAGTCTTCAGAATGAAAGGTTTACATTTGGAATAGTTAAATAAAAATAATATTTTAGGGTCCTTTTGTAGAATACATGGTTAGTGTACATGAGATTCTAGTTTAATTATTAATACAATAATAATAATAATGTAATATTATTTTAAATTTTTAAAAATAATGCAATATATTTATAAATCAGTAATAACATATATGTTGTTGTTATTTTATCTTTAGTACTATTAGTTTCCCTTCTTTTTCTCTCTTAATCACTCCTTTTTGTTTTTTCCTTTGATTTTATTCAGATATTATAGCATCTTTAAAAAGTGCCCATTCAAAATGTTTTCAGTGGGTTGTAACTAATGATCCATGTCAAACCTATGTGGCTTCTGCTATTTACAATTATTCTTCAGATGAGTTTTGACATTTTAATGTTTCAAATACTAGTAATGTTTTAGCAGAAATAAACAAAATCTTTCCCTTTTGCTTTTATTTGCATATAAGATTTTAAACAGCAAGAACTAAGAGTCAGGGACTCAAGATCATTTGTCATGAAACAAAGTAACATGGAGAATCCAACATGAAACGTTTTTCTCTGAAAATTTTCTCTTTTTAAAACTCTTTCTGCCCTTACACCATAATCTCAGGCTAAAAGTAGTTATAGGAGCTACCGTATTATAAAACATGTTTTGTAGAATAGCCTTCAAGGTTATGAAGCACCAAGTAGAAGACTTTTAATAAATGAATGAGGACAATTTAGGTGAAGACAACTAACATTTTATGTTTTTTTAGGAAAAGGGACAGTAAAATACAGCGCTCTGTAGAACATGTAACTTCAGGGAGTCATTCATCTTAGAAATATTTATAATTAAGAGAAATATACTCTGTCTTGGAGAAAGGGTTTGAAAATGTTTGTATCATATATTGCTGTCTAAAACTGTTATAATTCATAACAAAAAAAGATAGTAAAATGGAATGCTTTGCTTGAATCACTGCACGTTGTAAATGTTGTTTATAGATGTTTAAGGAATAAAATATCATTACAAGATGACTCAAGGAATTGATTTTCACATTTATCCCTCAATAACATTTTCATTCTATCACATTACACAATTTTCATTAAAAATTCAAATTAGGAATTTCAGAAGAAAAAATGCTCATAGGTCAGTTCTGTACTCAAAACCAAAATAGTTAATGGAAAATAATTATTTTAAAGTTGTTTGCAATTTCCTTAAAATGAAGCCGTTGTACTTTAAACAATCTAGTAGCTCACATCAATTACCTAACTCCCCTTAGAGCTAAACATTTTCAGAGTTTAGCCCCATGGTGATGTATGCATAAAATGTGGTCTCCCAGAATGTTTCAAATAGAGCAAAAATCTCTTTCAAATAATAGCATGTCCCTATGCATTGACTTTTCTTGTCTTCCATTACCCTCTGCAGTGAATTTAGTTTTCCAGAGGGTGATATCTATGAATATGTACATTTCTAGTGCTACTAGAGTAACATAATTCATTTTGTACAAGGACAGCCCCTTCTCTGGTAGCCTGTTTGGAGATCAGAGCAATACTTTACACACTTTATTTTTCTTCCATAAGAATAGGTCATTCCAAGATTGGGAGAAACTATTGGTATTTTTCCATTCATCTCAGGGTGGCAGCAATTTAAACTTGGAAGTAGATTTTACCTCATAATGCTCCAGACCACTGGGTACATCTATGTAATCCAATAACGTAGTGGATTTCACGTTGCACTGCTCAACTTCCGTCTTATGAAAAGGTCTCTGCGTGATATCAATCTGCCAAAGCTGTGACCAAATGGTAGTGTTCTGGAGCTCTGCACAAAGGTGTCAGCCAATGTAAAATGGCACATTTACCTACTCTGTGAGCCAAGCACTGAAATCATATTTTAGATCTTAAAGTGACTGCTATTTTGTTATTACATTCCATAAAATATTCTCTTCTCTATTCAGATAGAACCAACATACTTTGGAAACAAGTGGAAAATTGCCTTTTCCTGCATAATAATTATTACAGTGCAAAAAAAATATAGTGGTTTAAAGTCATGAAGTGAATTCTTTTGTAGCTTTCCTTCTCTGTTCCAGCTCATGAATCATCTTTTCCATACCTTAGGTAGAAGAGAAGAAACATTATGAAATTCTTCTGCATTGCCCACATTGCCCAAATCCCAGGTGGCTGTCCAGATGTTGCCATAGTACGTCTGTGACCAATCCCATGAACATGTCTGGTGACCTCTTAAATACTATGACCTCAATCACAGACTGAAACCACCACGTGAGCAGCCTACTAGCTGAGGAGCAAAGAATTTCCTGGCAGATGGGGCTGAGGACTGAGGGTAGGAACACACTTTCTGATAGCATCATGATCAGGATTGCTCCTGTTTGTGTAAAGAATCAAGAATTGGGCTGAGGAGAAGTGAGAAAATGAAATCAGCAATTTTCATTAAGTTGAGCTTTTGCATTTCCCTTTCGACAACACCCGGTCAGCACTGAACACATTTTAGACTAGATCAGTAGCTGCTGTGGGTTTGTCCTGCACATTCTGGTATCCAGCAGCATCTCTGGCATCTATGTGCTAGATACCAAGAATACTTTTATCC
>NW_004955438.1:9945833-9996638 GCF_000276665.1 Chinchilla lanigera | reverse complement strand
CCATATGCCACAAGGTAAAGAGAGGCCTCCCAGTCCTTAGGCTATCAAACTGGAGAACTGAGCAGGTATATCTATTTATAACTAAAATCCAAGTTAGTGAGATCTATCAGGCACTATATTACAGATAGTGCAGGGAACCTGTGCCAGTATGCTCAGGAGCTTACTGACTGATAAAGGAGCTAGTCCTTGAATTGATCCTTCCTGACTACAGTATAGACATGCAGAAATGGAAGGGTAACATAAACAAATGAAGGTAATTCATAAGAAACCAAGTGAATTAAACTATTAGGAGTAAATAACTATGGCTTTGGACCAAATCTATTTTGTAGATAAATTTTTGTTGGAACATAGCCATACATTCACTTGTTAACTATTACCTGTGGATATTTTTGGAGATTTGAGGACTATACTGACTGACTGTATAGTTTGAAAAGCCCAACTTTCTGTTCCTTTATGGAAATAGTATGCAGATCCATGAATTCAAAGATAAATTATAGAAATTGATTATCCTAGAAATGTATAAACACATAAATGGGGGTCCTTCACCAGTAAATTCAGAAGGCTTTATTTATTGTTTAAAGAAATGGATAAGCACTGTAGGGTGCTGAGACACACATGGTGTGCCTAGACCTGAGTCTTGCTAACACTGATTTGGCCAAAGTGTATAGACTACTGGAAAAAGGAAGTGATATGCCACATACTTCAGCATGACGAATAATCACCAGGAAACTGTAACTTGAAAATTCCAGGTCCGTACTAGATATTGCTTCAGACATCGGGTCATCCTTACACTAAAATTCAGATTTTTTAAATGATTGAACCAAGTTTCTAGGGAATGGATGACCAATCTTAAGATTACTGCAGTATTCATGAGAAAGGAGAAGGCATCTCACCAGATGGTGGCCAAATTGTTTAAAACATTTTCAGAGCTAGGACTAGAGTTCAGAAGGAGACACTAAGTCTCCTACACATTCTCCTTTTCCTTTACCCCAGACTCTGTCCCTACCACAAAGGGCCTCTGGAGGCTGTGGGTATCAAGGTCATGTTCCAAACAAACTCCTTCTGCCAACAACTAAGTCAAGTAGCACAGTCTGTTTTGGGGGGGGTAACTCTGGGAAATGGGCTTAGGGCCACTTGGGCTGTGTAAGTTAGTGATCTGGATACCTCCATCATGGTCTACAAGGGAGTGTGGGACATTCAGCTCTGCAAATTTCTTAGGTTTTGAGAAGTTTCCATCTTAGATCTAATTGTATGTCCAGAGGAAAAGTAAAGCAGAACCCTATATAACATTAAGCCTAAGATTGGGGACCTGGTTATATGGTTTAAAATGTCGAGCTGAGAAAGAGAAGGGGAATGAAGAGCGTTTTGAAGTGACTGCTATGGTAAAACAGTCAGACTTAGGATTTTGGTACAGGAAGGAAATGATGATGAAAGAAGAGTGAATCAAGTTTTCAAGTCCAATGAATGGGAGAACCACAGTATGCTTTAAAAATAAAAACAGAACGTTAATTAAAAGAGAATTCAAGGAAACATCATGGTTTGCTTTGGAAATCTCCTAGATGTGGAATATAAGGGATAATTAAAAAGTAAAGAGAATATTTACAACAAAAATTATTGCTGTAAAAAGCTACTCCCCTTTGCTGTGAGAACATTTGTCCCACTGCTCTGAAGAAGTTTTGGAAGTCCTCTTTTCTGAGTATCTTCTTGTGGGTTCCTGGATATCCTCAATCCATTCAAAATGTTCATGGCAATTTCCATCCAATAAGAACATATATTTTATATATGTATGTATATTTTATGTATGTACATACATATATATTTCATGGATGTTAAATTCTTATTTTAAAGTGACTAGGTATAGTTCCATTCTGTGCAAGTATGAGAGTTGCCTTTATATATAATTGTTTCTTTGTTTCATTTCACTTTCAATATTTGTAAGCTATTTTTACATTAATGTGAAATATTTGCATATTTCCTAAGTCAAATTTCAGAAGTTTTATTCATAAACATCTACCTTCTATTACAGTGCCTTTTAAATCTTTCAGAGACTTTCCTATTTGTAGCCGCATGAATAATTTTTGGCTTATTGTTTTCTTTTCTCAATATCAGTGTGTGTGTGTGTGTGTGTGTGTGTGTGTGTGTGGTACATATGCATATACTCTAAAGTCTCTTACACGATAAATAGTAGCTCACGATACACGTTCTCTTCACTTTGCATTTAAGTTATTAGTACTGAACATCTTCATGACCTCTTCATAGTGTTGTGTAGAATCATTCCTCATTTCCCTTTGTAGCTGCTTGGTGTCCCATTGTATGAACGTACCATAACTGTTTTTGAGTCGTCATTCAGTGGCAGATACTTAAAGGATTGCCAGCATTTTGCGTTTACAAAAGCACTATCTTGAATTCCTTGTGTATGTATATTTTCACATTGTACCAGAGGATTTGCAAGATATTTCCCAACAGGTAGAAATGCTAGGTCGATGGCTAACAGCCTACATGATTTTACTACATATTGTCAGTTCCCTTTATAAGATTACACTATTTTTCATTTCCTGCAGCAATGTCTAACAGTGCTAATTCACACAGTCTTATTGAGAGAGTATTTTGTAAAATTTTGGAGCATGGCTAATCAGAAAGATGAAAAATGGTATCTTAGTGCAGCTTTCCTTCGCATGTTTTCTAATTTTGAGTGAAGCTGAGGCTCTGTCCCTATACTTATAAACTGTTTTTCTTTGTCTATGGATGGACTGTTTCAACTTTCCACGCAAGGCCTTCCAATTCAGAACTTGCCACTTGTGTAAAGGGATGACCTGGTGCTCACTAAATGCAGCCTGCAGACCTGCACAGAGCGGCAAGTGAAAGATTCTGCTCCATGCGCTCTCGCTTTTCCCTCTCAGGTTTGCACAGGCCCTTTGTTTGGCTCCATCTGCTCTCCCTTCTGCTATCTCACAGGGACGGCCCTATCTCCCTTGCAAATCAGCTGCCTTGAAATGGTCTGGAAATAGTCACAGTGAGCTCTTTCAGAATGCTTTCTTTTGAAGTGATGGAAACAAGTAGAGCATTTGCACGTTTTCAAATTTTATATGCCTGCTATATTATTGTAAATATATGAGTATGTACTGAAATTCTAATTTTTTTTTTTTTTTTTTTGGTTTTTCTCCGGTACCGGGAACCGAACTCACGACCTTGCGCTTGCCAGCCAGGCGCTTTTGCCGCTGAGCTAAATCCCCAGCCCCTGAAATTCTAATTTAAAATAAACAATCAAAGGGGACAAGCCTTGAATCTCCTTTGAAAGACTTCCTTTCTCTGATCTGAGATTTAGATAAGTGATCCTCTAAGGCCTGATGCTATCTATCCATCTGCATTAGTCAGTTCAGGGTTCCATAAGAGGATACCAGAGCGAGGTGACTTCAATGGCACACCTTTCTTCCCAGTTGCAAGAAAGGGGGCAACAGCTCAAGATCAAGGTGCTGGCAGATTAGTTTCTAGTGAGCCCTCTCTTCTTGGCTTGTAGATGGTTGCTCCTCTCTGTTATTCTGACATTGCTTTTCTTTTTTTGTTTGTACACATGCACACACATTCACACATACAAGGGAGAGAGAGTGTGCATACTGTTGGGTGTCTCTCCTTTTTCTTACAAGAATCCAAATCCAGCGGAGTTAGGGCCCCATCCTCATTTTACCTTACTGACCTCCTACAAGGTCCTATCCTTAGAAAGAGTCACAATAACAGTTAGGGCTTCAAGATTTGAATTTTGGTAGGGTACAGCTCTGTACATAACAACAACTAGCGCCCACTCATCCACTCATTTATATATCCATCCTCTTTCAAGTTATTTCCCTTTTGTATTTACTGTTCTGGGTGTATGCATAAAACTATGGTCTTGACCATTTATTTATATTTTGCCTTCTGTTGCAGGTAATATATATCTTCATCACTTTGAATCCAATACATATTACATGTTCCAAAATTATTTGCTAAGTAATGCTTCACTTGCTAGTCTTTGGGCATGATGAGTATGTAGACATCACATATACTTCTCTTTTCTTATTCTGATAATACAAATAGAGGAAGATAATTTTACCTTTGCTGGTACTCTATAGATACACAGAAATTTTTATGACATAAACAAACAATGCAAATGCAAAAAGAAATTTTTAATATGGAAAGCAATATTAACACAAAAAATTTTAAGAATGTATGAATACATGATTTTCTTTAGTAGTTCCCTATCAGTTAGTTTGGAAGTTTGAATAGTTTTAAATAATTCACTAACTATATTAACATATTATAGTTCATCAAATAATCAGCTTTATCACATTCATCAAAGCGTTTATATGCTGAAAGCACAATATAGAGACAGCTGAAGTGTTTATAGTTTATGAGCAATTGCAATTTCCTTAAATTTATTGAACTGTTTACATGGGCTTTTAAGGTTGGCTTTGGATATAAATGATCTACACTGCAGACAGTGTATCAGTATTTTGTTCTTTGATTAAGTAGAATGCAATGGAAAGTTGCTCTCTTACTTGCCCTAGGTCTTCAGGAGCTAGACGGGCAGCAGTTAATCAGCAGTCTCACGCTGCCATTTGTAGCTCCCACATATGAAACATCAGCCTACAACCCGAAAGACTTCCGATCAGATTGTTGCCAGAAGAACCATCCGTAAAAAGAAACAGGAATGTAAAAAAAATGGGCTAAGATTCTTAGAGTAGCCCGCAATATCTTGACTGGTAGAAAGAGATGACATGGATGATGGTAGATATTCCTCAGTGTGCCTAAGTTGTAGAGATGGAGCACATTTATGAAACTCTGTATCTATAGGACTAATGTTCTGGACATAGACGGCCTTGATATTTTCCAGTGTTCCCTGAGCTCTAGGGCAGAGCTTAATATGGATATAGAGTTTATGACAAAACATCTGCTCACCTCTGCTAACAATGTGTCTAGAATGTTCTTCTGTCAGAGGTGACCCTAATGAAATCAGAATAGCATAGGATTTGGAAACGACCATCTAAGGGCTCATGCACTATATGTATTACCACCAGCTGTGCATCATTAAGCAAGCTAATTAATCTTTTTCAAGTACAAAGGATCCCAACATCTATTTTTGATAATATATGATGGATTAAATTTGGTTACATATCCAAGGATCATAGTACAATGCTTTCTAATCAATGAAGTTACTTTCAACTTTATATTATTCATTATTTATATTATCTATGTAATTTTTCTTCCCTCAGCATGCAATGGGGTACCTTTCTTATATAATTAGTAGTTTTGCTCATATATCTTTTCAAGGTTTCCAATAAGTACAAATTTATTTGCACCACACTATTTGTTATTATCTAACATCCCTCACTGAATACTTTCCTTTAATTTTTTTTTCTGAGTGCTTCTAATGCTTTTTTATTCTTCTGTTCTTATTTCATAAGCCCTGGAACCCTTAGAACCTGGTGACTATTATCTAATTATATATAATTACAAAGTAAGTGCAAAATTTCTATCATTTGTGAGCTGTGTGAACTTGAACTTAACTTCTTCTACATATACTTACCTATCTTGTGATTATTCTTAGCTCAGTTCCTACCCTTTGAGGCCTGAGTTATCACAACAGCCTTCTTGACTGTCTGGCAGGCTTCTGTCAGCCTGTCTTCAGTCTGTTTGTCCTATAATCCAAGTTAAAATATCTATACATCCGTGGATTCAAACGCCCAAGAAGCTGATTAAGCTCTGCAAAACTTATACTTATTCAACACCTGCTCCCACGTTAATTCTGTTTCTATTTGACTACCAATTTTTGGCCTAACAACTTGGCAGTTGTAACTTATCTTTCATTTCCTGACTCTCTGCTTTACCTTAAGGAGCCTGGCTTGAATGTGACTCACTAGTTCTATTTAGAAATTTAGCCTGTTCTACAGACTAAGCAAAATAACGTAGAAGTTTGAATACTAGCTCTTCCAGGATCACTAACTAGATCCCCACTAGATCATGTGATCTCTACCAACCAAATGTGAGGTTTAATCTTATCTACTTGGCTAGGCCAAAGTACCAAGATACTTGGTCAGGCACTACTACAGATGTTACTGTTAAGGTCATTTTTGATCTGATTAAGAATTAAATTGCTGGACTTTCCTCCAAATATGGGTAAGCCATGTCCAATCAGCTGAAGGCCTTAGGAAAAAAGACTGACCTCCCTGAAGATGAGGGATTTCTGCCAGCTCACTGCCTTCAAGCTGGAATTGAAACGGTTCCATGCCGCTGCATCCTGCCAACCTGCCCTGCAAAGTTTGGAGTTGCCAGCCAAATTCACAATCACTGAGCCAATTTCTTAAATCTTCGTCTTTTTCTCTCTCACCCTCTTCCTCCCCACATATGAATATACATATATTTTATTGGTTTTACTTCTCTATAAAATTCTGATTAATATACCACAGTTTCTTTAGTAAAATGAGAAAAATAATTTGTCCTGATTCCTAAGTTCGTGGTGATGATTAAAGAGCTTACTTCACATAAAAAGTGTCTAATCCCAATTATTCTTGCAATTATTATTTACCAGTTCCTCTCATAACCTGGCACGTTTGATTGTGCTTATTCTTTCAATACCATTCCTACCATTTTCAGACACTTCATCTGGAAAATTTCTCTAGGATTTAATCTAAATCCTGTCTTTCTTCTTAAGCCAGTCTAAATGCTCTTTAGGTAGAGTCATTAATATCTGTGGATCTTTGGCACAAGGCAATACTCAGGTATAATTTCTCTACTTAAATATAGTCAAGTGACGCTTCAAGTGTTTCCAAGCCCTTGAATTCAGAGGTTTTTAATCTCAAATCCTGATAATAGTTGATACTCAATAAATAGTCATTGAATAAACTTCATGAGACATTTTGACTTATCATGTTATGAATGGGCAGTTTTGTTAAGTCCATGTCTTTATATTAGATAGGCAGATTTATTTAATTATGGTATGTATATCAAGTTCGTTATGGGCAAAGATAATGCCATTTCTTTCAGTTTCAGTTCTTGGGAATTTTGTGTAAGTAAGTAAGAATAAAATCTTTCATGTAGAAGTTAGGAGAAGATGACATCACAATCTGAAAGGAAAGTGATTCTTTCTACTCAGTTGAAATAGGGACAAACAGCCAAAGGAAGTAACATGTAAGTTTTGCCTTGATGAAAAGCAACACTTGGACCAATATAACTGGAGGAGAAAGTCATGCCCGGTGCAATGCCCAGAGGCCACCACACACAGAGTACACTTGGTGCATGTTAAGTAGTCAGTACTGGTTAGAGCTGACAGGGGGTGGCTGGCAGCAGCAGGAAGCAATGTATGGAAAAGGGAAGAACCACTGTGCTGAGTTGGGTACACTAGAATACAAGCTGAAGGAGCCAGCGTTTCATCCAGCAAGGAGTGATATCCCATGAAATGTGTTTGAGCACACTACGTAAGTGAATGGTAAGTAAAAGCCACTCGCTGTCAGATAATGAATGCTCATTATTATTGAAGAGTAACCAAAGTGAGAGCAAAGGAATTATAAATTGAGTGAGAATGTCAGTAGTTGTGTTCAAAAGAGGAGCTTGAATGAGCTGGGTGCAAAAGAGGCAGAAAAAGAACATTTAGCTCAAGATGGCTAGGGCTGGGGATATAGCTCAGTGGCATAAGCACCAGCCAGGCAAGTGCAAGGTTGTGAGTTCAATGCCCAATACCACAAAAAAAAAAAAAAATTACTACAATAGCTCAAGACTCCTAAGTAACTTTTTTGTCCCTAGGAATAGTATTTAACACTTACGGCACTTACTATGAGAAAAATACTATTGTAAGACCTTTACTTGTGTCAAATCGTTTTTTCATTTCTCTTTTATGGCTCAAGAATTTGAGACAACAAAGAAGTAACTTAACCAATGTTTCACTGGCAGTGAATGGCAGAGCTGCTTCATGGTGCCCTTTTGCATACTGTCAGTTAAGGTACTAGGGAAAGTGTGGGTAAGAAACTCCACTTTAAATACTGCTGTTTTGGAGGGGAAAGATTAGATGGGCTACAGCATACACCATTTTTACTTCCTTTTCTTACACCTTTTTGTCAAAAACATTTTTTTCTCCTCTAACACTTCAGAAGTATCTGGGAAGCTATTGAGATCAGTTCAACTCTGTATGAGCAGTTGCTCCTCCAAGGGGAAAGTGCGTGTCTACAACTCCTTACAATCCTCCAGCAAGAAATCCTGAGCAGGCATGTGACTCCATAGTTCAAAGAAGCCCAGCTGCTCCTTCCACATGACTCCACTCTGGAATACAGAAGAGAATTCAACCTGCCTTTCCAGGTTACTAGCTCCTGTCCAGCTCATTATATAGCCTCTGACACCAGATTTTGAAATGAAAGAATATGTATCTTTATGTATAGTGACCAAAACCCTTTTCTTGCTTTCTCCTTTGGTATTAAGGTATAGGCATGTCTATTACTATAGTCATCTGGTATTGAGACTCCATAGGAAGTGTCACAGACATGACATAGACACAAAGCAAACCAAGGTAGTGTTTCCAGTGAAAAAGAATATCATTTCAGGAGGCAGACAGAAGTGAGAAGAGAGTAAATTAAGGGAGACTTTCCACATCTCCAGAAGAGCTGGGCAGGTAGCCAGGTCAGGGCGTAGCACTCTCTGGGAAGATCTTAAAATTTTCTTTGAACTCTTGAGGGAGGTGCATGTCCATGTTTATAAAGACTTTACTTCCCTCCATCTCTTCCCACATTGTCCTCACTTTGGACTACCTTTCTAACTCAGCCCAACAAGTTGTGAGGAGTGCATTCTGCTGAATATGGACAAAGCTTAAATCAGATGCAAATGTCTTAATGCTTCCTTCCACTTACTTAAATTTGCCATTTATATGAAAATATCATTCTCTTCTCTGACCTCTCCTTTGCCCCTCAAACTATGTCCTATCCTGGCTTCTGATAATGGAGAGCTTGGGCTTTTGCTAAATCTAAATACATACTTAGCTGCTTGTCCACTCAGTAACTTAAAAATCAAACTTCTGGAATCATAATTCTCCTGCAAACAGGTCTCCCTAAGAATGTGTATCAGCGTCTGAGTGATAAGGTAACCATAAACTACAGGTGTTAGCGAAAGTGCTTAAAGGTAAACTCACTGGCCGTTTCCATGAAAGATGATCATTTTCCAAAATCGCCAGTTTAGCCATCTGATGCCTTTGGCAGAAGACTGCACTGGTGTATTATTACTAACAAGCTTGTTTAGCATGGAGAAAAACCCAATCAGGACATTTAGGTAATATATGCATCTCCATTGATTTCTGTGTTTTTCTTAAATGCTTATTTCTGATGAGATCTGTCCTGTTGGTTCAGCTTGGAGGATAGAAGCTGAGCTGTGCATTCTTTGTAGCAGCTCAGGGTGAAATAAACGCTTGTCTAATGCTGTATGGCTCAACGCCCCTGTGTCATATCTATGCATGCCATAAAAGCGGTGATAAACATGATATATTTTTATGACTCTGAATGCTCTGTGTGTCAATAAAATATTTTTTTTAAACTAGATGAAGGCTGCAGTGAACCTGCCGCCCCACTGAAGTCCTGAGTCCCAGTGTCCTGGGCCTGTTTCAGCCCGGATGGCAGAGTCATCAATCATCTGTGATGAAATTAGGTACCTAGTGCTTGTGGCATATGCAATGCTTTAAGTCCTTACGGTCTAAGAGATTTTTTTTTTCTGATACATATTGAGAAATGCTTACCTGAGTTCTCATTGGGGAAATGGATCACAGCTATAATCAAAGAGATGAGCTAAATGTCCTTTCCTTATTTGAAATGTCCTGGGATTTTGCAAGAGGCAAAGATCCATACATGCAAAAGAAACGGCAATGTAAACTTTCAAAGGCACTTTTTAATAGGCTGCTTTAAAAAATATAATTAAAATGTGCAGAAACCTTTTACTCCTATTAACTGAGTACACTTTGCCTTTCAATGCTTGCAGGAAGGCACAGCGTTGCTTATTCTGTAGCAAAAGAATGAATGATGCTGTTGACAGCATTACCTCTGTCTACACAGTGCTCGGCGGTTGCTGAAACATTTTTTGTTTAGTGCTTGCGATAACATTTAGAAGAATGAGTATTGTCCTATTCCATTTTATAGTCCATAGAGCCTAAGAAACTTTATGTAGTAAATAAACACTAAATAGTAGTAGGAGTAGAGCCTATTAGGAGAGGTTAGATCAGGATGGGTCTTTCTGCAACCCTCACACCTCTCCTGAGTACTATAGAAAGAATATAACAATCAGCAGTCAGCTACTCTAGAAAGAAATTATTTTGAATATTGCATAATGAATAAGAAAGCAGACTTTACATGGTATGCTAATCAAAGATGCCACCCTCCTTTGTAAGTAAAGGTCAGGGACAAACATCAAGCCGTGCTTTTGGAAAACCTGATGAGGACACTTTCTTCTCTAAATGCAGAACATTCCAAAATCGGCTGAATAAGAATACTTTGTCTGCATTTAAATATAAAGTTTGCATATTTTATCTTTCTGTTAGTCACCTCTAAATCTAGGTCCTTGTTGATTGTTTGGGAATCATTGGTTTTGTTTTTATTTTGCTATCATTAAAGAAAAGGTTGTGGCAGTGAAAGGAACTAATATTCTTTTGTTCCTGTCAATGGAATATGATTCTAGACCCCGGTCTAGGTACTGTAAGTCTATTAACTGTTAGTCACCAAGCTTCTTTGTAAGTTGACCTGTTTTCTAATCTTCTGATTCATATTTTAGATGGAAAGGAAAACCTACTCCTTGGAATATTGCACATTAGCATAAGGTTCTACATTGCAAATCTCTCCAGAATTGCTGGTATTTACATACTTATTTGACATGCATTAGAATTTTAAGGGTCGCTGCTCTAAAATGTGAGTTCATTGAACACATGAACTAGAATCAATCTCGTAATGTTAACATTGCTTTCTCCTTCTATTACATAGTGTTTTGGTTAAAGTTAAACTGACACATATCTGCCAGTTCCCTTTTTTATGACAGCAGAATGTCAAGTACATTAAAGTGAACATTGGCATGTGACAGATTGATGAGAGATCAGTATTAAAAAGGCCTTTGCAAAGGACCAGATTATGTACTCAAATGAGATCAAATGAAATTTTGCAAGAAATGAGGTCAGGGCATATTTTAGGTTCTGGCTCTTCCTAGTGGTCTCTTGGACAACTGTTGATGCTGTTTGCATTCCGTGGTGTGATGATACAGTACCCTTTTTGAAAGGAAGGTGTTGGAGTAATAATGACATCTGTTGAACAAATATGCCTAAGGTTCTCAACATTATGATATATATCTGTAATGTTATTTACAGATGTACAGTAATGTACATTTAATTTACTTCATTACTGACAATGAATCTCAAATATAGAGGAATCAAGTAACTTGACTTCAGCCTTAAAGCCAGTCATAAGCAGGTTGAGCAGCAATAAGATCATAGCCTGTTAGAGAACTAAGTCCTCATTTGCTTTTGGTCACTGCTCTGTCAGGGTGTTAACCATTTTCACATCTATTTCCTGAGTTAGTATTAAAGGGCTGGGTAGTGAAATGGTAAGAACATATTTTGCCCAGCTGAACTATTGCAGTGGGGAGCAGGAAACCTCAGTATATAACTAGGCTCCATTCTGAATCACCCTGCAAAACAAAGAGTGGGAACATATAGCCAAGGAGTAAGGAGTAGGGTAGAGGGACTGGGTGGATGGCAAATTACTAAGAAAGACCATTGGGATTGAGAGTGGTGGGTTCTGACTAAACTGATCTAACAGGAAATTTGCTGAAGATCAGACACCAGTGAGGGCTGATGCAAGGAGAGGAGGCTCATCAGATGTCCAGGGTGATCTGATCTCAGATGTGTTCATGAGATTCTGGATAAACTGATTTATAGAATTCTTGTTAGAACTAGGTTTTAAGGAGTCCAAGCCCTGCTCTATTCAAAAGCAGAGCTCAGAAGAACCTGAGGGAAATTTGTCTTTAGTTTTTTAATTATTTTATTTTATTCTATTTTATTTCAAAAATAAAAGGAGGAAAACATTAACAGACAGACAACATTTTACAAAATAGTAACAGAACAGTACAGACAATACAGAGTGACAAACAAAGTGATAGGAAATTAACAGTGCTTCTTGTATTACATATTGATATCTTCAAAGTGGTTTCTCATGAAAACAGATAGAGACATGCAATGCTGATCAACCAAGGACTCATTGACAGTTTCTTTCAGCAAAGAAATAGTCAAACAAGAAATCTTGTCACCAGAAACTTTCAAAGTATCTTCAAAATAACAGATATCACTAAATTGAAGAAAAGCCTAGCTGATCATGGTAATCTTGGCTGATTTAAAATTATTTGAAAGTAAACTACTTTGTAGTAGTTGGATTTAATACAAAAAACTTTTTAACTAGATTTCACGTTACCCCAATAGTTTAGTAAATACAGTATTAATGACACATTGATCACTTTTTCAATGACAAAGATCTTAAGAATTTGCTATATTATAGGTGAAAAAGCTGAGCATTAAAAAGATTGAACATTATGCCTAGGAACAAAATCAGAACTTGAAATTAGACATTAGGCAATGTGAGTTCAGAGACTAAATTAATTATTTTGTAATATATAACGCTACCTTGTTCATCACTCCCCAAAAGGTAAAGACAAAGTTAAATAGCTTCTATAAAAATGAAGACAAAATATATAGAAGTGTTAGAAATCAAAATCAGGGGTCCTTACTGTTTTTGTTAAAGATTCTTGATTTGAGAACCAGGACAGAATTAGTGAGAGAGACAATTTTATATCATTCTATTTTTCTACTAGTTATGTAAGTACACACTCCAGCAATTTCTCACCGCTGATATTTCTTGCTGTTATTTGCCTTGCAAACATATGGAATTGGCAATTAGCAGTTTACATTCCTGATGTTTCACTTTCACTGTCATCTGAGCTTTTTCACAGCTTAGTACTATAACAACCTGCCAGGTCTATAACAAGCTTAGACAAATGCAGCGCAGCACTTGGACTGACATGATGATCCGATCTGTACGGTGTGTGTGTCAGCATGTCTCCAGTTTGCTGCAGAATTTCTCTGCATCCACAACTTTAAGTTTGTTTGTGTAACTTGGCAAAGCATCCTGGCCATGGTAAGGGGCCAGACTGTCTTCTCAAAATGTTGAAGGCTGCATGAGTGATTCAGGTTTTATGTAGTAAAGAATTTGATCTTACCCTGAAAGAACTCTGGCTTTTGGCCGCAGTTCTAGGAAATAGTTTGGTACCCTATGGTAGGGCTTTCTTTAGGGCTAGTGGGGTTAATCATATCTGACAGTGTTAAGGTAAAGTCTGACCACACTAGAAAAAGTAGCCATGGGATTTGGAGAAGGATTTGGGACCACAGATAATCAGTGTACCTCAAGGCTGAGTTTGACTACATAGGCAATCAATTAATCCATCATGCCTAGGTCATAAGTGTCCAATAAAAATTCTTACCATGGAAATTCCCTGGCAGTTGTATTGTCTGAGCGGTGTGACACATCTTGCTGTGAGGATAATGAATTCTCTTCATAAAGGAGACAATGGAACATTCACATTTCAAACCCTCTTGGTCAGGGTTTCTTGTATGTTTCTTTCTTTGGCTAATTTTCTTCTAAATTCTTTTCCTGTAATAAATGGTAAATATGAATATAGTAGCTTTCAGTCAATCTTGCGGGTTCATATAGTAAGTTATTTAAACGTAGTTTCATTCTGTGGAGTTGTTGAACTTGAAGTTTGTAAAAACACAATTATTTTGCAGACAGAGTTAAAAAGGAGGGGGGGGGCTTTAAAGTTTATTATGTCCACATCTTGGATCTCCCCATAATAATTATGTCACATTGGACAACTGATTTCAACTCTGTGTTTTTCTGTTCAGCAGTATGGGAGTTGATATAACCTATCTGGCAGGATTATTGTGAAAATCAAAGAAAAACTATTTACAATATTTCTTAGTATGCTGTGTGACCTTAGTGGGTGCTTCATAAGCCTTACTTTATTGTTTTAAAATTCATAAAGGGCTTGTGGAAGCAATTAGAGGAAAAGACTCCCTTCTAGATCAGTGTGGTCATTCCAGACAGACTCTTAAGAGTGGTGGAAGAGTTAGGTGGAATGGGAGATATGCGAATTGAAGGAGTGGATAAATGTGAAGCAAGTCCCCATTTCATATAAGCCACAAAGAAATAATTCAGGAAAAGATTTAGAGAACTCTTCTTACTCCCCGCTTCATTTTCTCCCAAAAGAAATAATCCAAGAAAAGATGGATGTGAATTTTTGTTAGAAAATTGAAGACTATGGATGTAAGGATTATAAGAATCTTGTTGGATAATCACAGGCTGGTAAATGTAGGAGGCATTTAAGTTTAACCACTTACTCTTTAGGAAGATTCTTATTAAAAATTTTCTGTGATCCATGCTCGGTTCTAAAAGCTGAGAAATTAGCTGTAAGCTGGCAAAATTCCTCTTCTCATGGAGATTGAAGTTTTCTGGAAAACCAAAACTAAATATATCTATAAAAGAAAAATCAGGTAGTTATAATTGCCCTGAATAAAAATAAAATAAAGGGATGAAGTAAGAGGGCATACTGCTATTTGACAATATGTAGCTAGGAAAGTTCTTTATGAAAAGATGACATTTGATTAGACACATGGAATATCAAAAGGACAAGCTATGTCCATTCTGGGGAAAGACAGTCCCATGCAGAACGGAACTAATGTGGAACAGTCCCATATATAAGTACAGCAGGGGGAAATCAACCTGGTGGTGGCAATTTTTTTAGCCAATTTATATAGTTTGATTTCATTTCATTCTATATAAATTTGGAGAACACTATATCTAATAGACCTGTGAGGGAGCATACAACTGAAAGAGATAATGCAGGGAGACTTCTTCAGTGGGATATTAAGAAACATTACAAAATGAAACCAAACAGAATGTAGTGAAGACCCGAGAATAAGCATCCAAATTATTGTACTAATAAGAGCAGCTTGGAAATGTTCCCTGAAATATGTTAACTAACATCTGATACGATTGTACAATCGTAGGAAATTATTAAATTGTAGTGGATAATTTAGAAAACAAAATTAGGGACTCCCACATTTCATTGAACAGAATATTTTTAAGATGAGTTATTTATATGAGAATGCAAGCCACAAAAATAACAAAAAATTGTGAGCTTGTACTTACACAATCTTGGAATAGAACACTGCTGGTAATATCTTTAGCTACAATAGAAATTGTAAGAAATACACCTATTAATATATAATTAAGACTTCCCCCTCCTTCCTGTAATAATTTTTAAATCATATTTAAAAAATAGTTGAAGGTGAAAGGTAAATAGATATGTCAGACACTTTCTGGTGTGTCAATATTCTTGTATTTTTCTACTTCATTTCCTAAGCATAAGGCACTAGGTTAAATTTGACATTTTGGATAATAATGTTAGGTTTTAGTCATCACAATTCTCAAATTTAACATTATATGCAATCAATTTATGTCCAAACATTTTAAAAATACGCTTCTTCAGGTAAAAAATAGAAGAGTTTAGATATGCTTCGAAAAGTAATCATACTGTTCAGACACCTGTCCAAATTCTTTATGGACTCCCTGTCCATCCTAATATTTCTGCAGACCATAATAGAATACCCTTCCACAGAAGGAGACATTTGAGAACATTTGGATTTCACTTTGAAAGTAGGATGTTTTATTTTCCCCTCCATTTCACTCAAAATCAAAAACATATGGAATGTTTTATTTGCGGGCTACAAAAACAACGCAAACAGGCAATTCTCTGTTGGAAAGAATTTATTCTGCCTGTGGATCACGAGTCTAGCTCTGTGTCTCAACTTTCAAGCCCATTTCTTTCTTCCCACAGTCATCAAGGTTAATAACACCTTCTGCATCCCTGATATGGTGTCTGTTCTGGGTAGTGTTATCAGGGAGACCTCATTTCCCCTCAGGATATTCATTATGCGGTCTTCTTTTATTTCTTGGAAATGTGTTGTTTTACCTGATTTTTGTCAGTTGCTATATCAGGATTGCTGCTTATGTGGTTTTTCTGCTGATCACTTTCCTTGAGTCTCTTAGATCTCTATCTGCAGGTATTTGGTGTTGATAAGCATCTCTTTCCCACAGCATTTTGATTATAAACTAGGCAGTGAAATGAGCACACATTCGTAGTCAAACCCTAGGTGTCTCTCCTTCCTCATGAACAGTAAGGAGGTCCTGAAAGGATATGAACCCAGTTTTATCGGGATAAAATTTTCTGCAAAGGAACAATATAGCTGAATAAAATGAAAAGACAGTGACTGTCTTTTAGGATTAGACACAGTTTATGTATGAATTTCCGCCCATGGATTAGATCTAATTACTGATTTCTGATGTGATTTGCACCTGGAGATCTCTTTTATATCTGTATTTATCAGCTTTCCAACAAGATTTGAAGAATCTAAACTAGTTGGTTTGCTAATAACCTTGTCTTTTCCTCTTTTTCCGGGGACCACTTCTCTGTAGGCTTCATTTTAAAATGAAGAATGTAAGGAACTCTGATCTTTCTAGCCCTTTCTCTATCTTAAAACCATGTGATAGCAACCATGAAATATGTCCTTTGAGGTTAGAGAATAGTGATAGCAAGCCATACAAGAGTGACTGAAGAAAGCATTTGTGAGATAGATAATTTAAGCATGAAATAATAATGTGTCAGGGCCTATATCTTATTTACTACACTAGCACACTGGCATGTGAGACAAAAAAAAAATATGTTCTGGAGCAGTACCTTTGCAGTGGGAAAGGTATATACATGACAATTCTCAGCAAAGATCTATAGATTTTTTAAAATAAGATGTAGAAACAAAACCAAAGGACTGCCAAACCTTAAGAAGGTATTCACATATAGGCATATTAGTGTGAATTTTAAATATACAATTAGGCTTAAAGAAGGCTTTCTTTAAGACATTTAAATTTCAAAGCTTTAGAGCAATTCCAGTTCCACAACCAAGTTCATTCATGCAAGTATCAGAGTAGAGAAATAGTTAGTCAGTGCAGGTTTAAAGTCTGGCTGTTCATATAGACTACAGCACTGATCTTTCTGCTGCATATGCTTGCCTTGTATAGTACTTGAGAATGCTGACTGATTTTTCTCCCCCAGCACAAAACGTTTTAACTTTTCTAAATTTTTCAAATGGCAAATGAACAGAAATTCAAAAGTTGCAAATTCGCAGCTGCAGTCTGTAGGGAGAGAAAAACAGCATCCATGAAACCTACAAAATATACCAGCATGTAAAAAAAATCAATTGATCGGCAGATGTAGATATTTACATCTCTCTTTAATTGCTTAAAATCAGCAAGTTGGGAGACTTCAGTAGATTTGGCTGCAGTTCAAGCTGAGTACAAATGCTCTTTCGGTAGGAAGCTAGAAAGGATGAAACGTGTATGCTACCTTTCAAAAAAGCACAAAGAAACTAGTGGAGATAATGAGAAAATTACAACTAGAAAAGTTGAAAGTGTTTCAGTGTCTTGGTCTTAGGGAAATTAAGGGATGAAAAAGTCCAAGGAAGGGAGAACTGTCGTCACCAAATGCACAGTCACTAAGTATGACAGAGTGGTGTAGATTAGTATATTTTAAGCACAAGTTTTTTTAAAAAAAATATTTTAAAGAGGGAAAAAATCCAAAGCAATAAAAATGATACAGAATCTCAAAACAAGATGATAGGAAATTAACAATGGTTATTACATTGCATATTGTTATCTTCAAAGTAGTTGTTCAGATTGCCAGATACAGGCATGCAAAAATGATCAAACAATATAAGCACTAACTGTCCTTCCAGTGAACTAACAGAAAGTAGTAGTACAATTCTTAGCTATCTTGTACCTATCTGTCTGTCTATCTATCTATCTATCTATCTATCTATCTATCTATCTATCTATCTCTCTATCATCTATGTGTTTTCCCTTCCTTCTTTTCTCCTTTCCACCTTCCCAGTTGTTCTTTCCTTTTGAGCAGTTTCTTTCCCTCTCTATTGTACCTTTAACTATTGAACATTTATGAGAATATAGTTTAGACAGAGTTAAATGCTACTACTAGGAACTCACCCAAACACTATGCACTTGATTTGCTAAAAGTCATGGAAAATTGTTTTTAATTTTAAGGAGATGGAATTTATTGGACCCACAACAAGCTACCTATTTTGATTCTCAGTTATCCATAACACTGATGGTCATCACAGTTTCTTAACTGGAAGTCCAGGTCAACCTCAGTGCATCCGTGACCACAAGTCTACCTATTGCTGTGGCTGTTGGGATGGTTTCTTATTTTCCATCTTCAAAATATCATGGGATGCCTATTGCTGGTCGATTTAAATAAGATTCTGCTGACTAAGAGATCTGCTATATGGTTTTGAAGATTTTTGGCCAGTAAAATTCAGAAATAAAAGGAAGAGATAATACTGATCCTCACTGAAGAAAATTTGACATCAACACCTATAATAATGAGAAAAGCACGTGAATAGGTGGAGGAGGCATTAACATTTGGATTAGAACTTGCAAGTCACTAGAGGTAAATTCAGAAAGCTTGCTGTTTTTCTTGTTGGAAGAAGAGAAATCACCCAAACACTATGCACTTGATTTTAAATGAATTTCAGTAGGTACAAGTAGCATGATTATATAGTAGAGATAAGTAGCATAATATTAACAAGGTAGTTAAAGAGAAGAAATGTTAATTTTTCCAAGATTACATGTATACCAAGTGTTGTGTTCAAGATTTGATTCTGTGTTTTAGAAATGCCTGCGCCTTCACTCATGTAATGTTCTCCACTAGAAAATCAGGAAACCAAGATTTCCACATTAAAGAACTGTGTACAATATACAGAGAAAACCTAAGATTACAGGAATAATTACAGTGGGAATTTGTGGAATTGTTTTAGTGCTTTAAAATACGAGAGACTTCCATTATCAGAAACTGTGTCTACAGAGTTCTGACGTCTGTTATAGGAGGTAAAAATAAATCATTTTTAGATTTTCTAAATTTTTTTTCTATCAGTTTTTGGATTTCTCTTCTTCCAACAATTTTTGTAACATCTAAATCCTGAGTTTAAAATATCTTCCTTTTCTTCATTCTTATATATTCTTAAGTGAAGCCAAACCTTTAATCACAGAATTTCATTTTTCTATTGTATTAGCAGTATTAACTTACATTCTTATAGACTGTTATTCTAAGATCCTTCAGTTTTGTTTCCTAAATTGTCTGGTATGTATTCACTTAATTATTCAGATTAAACCTAAAATCTTATTCTACTCTCTTGATTTCTAAATTAAATTCTCAATTTAATTACTTTCTTCAGGATATCTTCATAATTCTTTATTTACGAAGATATTCTTGTGTTCATTAATTTGGTTTGTATATCTTTTCAGTAGATTCCTGAATTTTCTTTTCAAGTTTGTTTATAAATATATCATAATTTGGTTAGTTTTAACAAGGGTGTTTATTTTATATTAAGCTTTAACAATTTTTTTCACCAGTTTCACACAAATTGCTAATTTTTAAAATGTTTTTTGCAACTTTTTATACACATAATCATTACACAAATTTTAGTAGCTAATTTTAGTCTAAGTATACAATTATATAACCTGCAATTAGTTATTATTCTTTTATTTTTTGAACTTTTTAACTTCATTTATTTGCTTTTCCTTCCTCCTCTCCTTCCACCTTCCTTTCTCTTAACCCTTCTTTCTCCTATAAGTCCTTCTTTTCCTCCTTCCTGTCTCCCCTTTCTGCTCCTTTTTCCTGCTCCTCCTTCTCTTCTTTTTCTTCTTTCTTTCTTTTCCTCCTTTGCCTCCTTCAATAGCAAGAACTAGAACTTTCAGAGCATTGAAGACAGTAGGGAAGGAGAGTAGTCTAAATGATAGAAGCCTGGTCTCTGATTCTATTAGAAATGACTTATATTTAATTCAGTGATCAGTTCTACTTTACTGTCCTCAACCTGTGTCTGGAATATTCTTCCTACAAATATACAACTAGATGCTTCATCTCATTGTGAGTCTTTATTCAAACTCTACCCTCCACTTCACGTAAATTCTATGAAAGACAAATACTATCCCTCTTGACTTTTCCGAAGTTCTAGGGGGATCTTAGTAAACATCTATTGAATCAGTATTGTTGTATCATTGAGAATCAGTGTTTGTTGATAGCTTGATTTAGCTATTCTTTATTGTGTTAAGGAAATTCACTGGATTCTTCATTTCCAAAGTTTGCTTGGGCCCTGATTTTGAGTTTTACTAAACATTTTAGGATCTTATGAAGTAATAAAATTGGTTTACTTTTATATTATTAGATTTTCTAAAATTAAACAACTTATGCAATGTTATAATAAAGACTACCTTTGGAACATATTATTTTGAATATTATGCTGAATTTGATTTGTCAGCATTGTATTTACATTTCACAACTAAATTTAAAAGTCAGAGTTTTCTGAAGTTGTATTTTTTTAGGTTATCAGTATTAGGATTATGGGAAGTTTAGAAATAGAAATGGAGATGTTTATTATATTTGATAACCACACTTTGTCTAAATTCTATGTTTTACTGCTTACTTACTGCCAGTCTTTTTTTTAAGCTTTTTGAGACAGGGTCTCGCTATGCAGTTCAGGCTGTGAACTCACTTTGAGCTCACTTTGTAGCCCAGGCTGGTCTCACACACAATGATCTTTTTGCCTCAGCCTCCCGAGTGCTAGGATTACAGGTGTGCACCATCATGCCCCGCTAACAACATCTGATATTTGCTGCTTATCCATCTCTTATTAAAGAAAATTTACTTAAAACTTATGTATCTGCTGCCATCATTTGCCAAAATGCTACAAAGTTGATTTTCTTTAAGAATAATCAGTCACATAAGAATAACCACTTAAGGGGCTACTTTTGCTCATTAAAATTTATTCCAGAGCCTTCTATAATATAGAATTGGAAATAAATACGAAGCCAGTCTATGATTTTACCTGCATAAAGATACTTCTTTCTGCCTAGATGTAATTTGAATTTTTCTTCTTTGCAATTTCAAAACAGTTTTTTTGGTATATTAAAAACATTCTATTTTTCTCCACAGAATCATTACTATAATGATGGTTGTTATCACTACTTAGTTCAGTTAGGGTTTGTTCTGTGACTTGTATTATTTCTGCTGTTCTATTTTTCTGGGACTGCCACATGGCCAAGTCCCTAAAGACTGTTTCTCAGGAGGTCAGTCTTCTATTTCAGTGGAGGGAAGCAATCTGCACTCCTTGCCCCTGCGAAATAAATTTGTCAATATTTATGCTATATGGAGCGTATACTTTACAGGTTTTTAGGATTTTTTATTCCTCTAAATTCTGTAACTTGAAGGGAACCTGCAAAGAATAAGCATTTAAATTTGAGTTAGAATTTTTGTTTCAATTAGAATTCTTGTGTGGATCAAGTGTTTCTGTATTTTTAAAATTTTGTGTAGTAAATAATGTTTACCATTCTTGTTGGAAGTTTGTACATTTACATAACATATTTAATTATTTTTTTCATCCATTTCCCCTTCCCGCCCTCTCCTCTCCACCTCTCTGATAATTTTCCTCTTCTTGTACATGTTTGCAATGCACATATTTACATGCCTTGCATGGAGTTGGTACATATAAATAGCTACCAATAATGCCTCATGACTAAGAACTGTTCAAATCCAAAAGGAAATGAGAATGGATGATGAAAGAATTCAAAAAATATTTTTTAGATAAACGCCATGAAAACCACAAACTATCCTGAGTACTGTATTTAGGGAGTGTAGAAAAACTCATGAAGGTATATCACTTTTGTGATGATGACACAGATTCTTTCAAAGAAAGAAAGGAAAGATAGAGACACACTCATGGTTCCCAAATCCACAGAATTCTACACTTAGCCATCCTATTATTACATTACCTTACCATAGTGTTACTCTACTCAGAATCTCCATTGGTTTCCCGTTCTATTCAGAATAAAGTTAAAGGCTTTGTTGCCCCTTCAAGGAATGGATGAATCGGTCCACCCTTGTTTCACTGAAGCACTTCCTGTTGATCCCGCCCATGTGCCCTCTTTGTTTTCCTTAGTGAAAGTGGCCCTGGCACATTTGTCTTTCCCTGCTCAAACGCAAAGGCACCTGCAAGTCCCTCTGATTGGAATGTTCCTCTCGCAAATAAACGTAAAACTGAATTCTTTATCTCCTTGTGATTCTCGGTTGTAAAGACAACCCACCTAAATTTTTCTTCTCCCGTTGGGACATCATAACCTCACTTCTTGACTCACTTATTTTGTTTATCATCACATGAAATTTTTTCACTTCCTTCATGTATCTTATTTTTTGTTGGTTTCCATTATTACATTATAAGGATATAAAGGTGGTAATTTTAATACTCTTTGTGTACTACTGACACTCTAATTTTTAGAGCAGGGATTACCCTATAATAGGGGTTTAATAAATATAGTGAGATTTATTAACAAAATTGGCAATTACCTAATTAATTACAGAATACAATTGCAATATCCAGATTAATACTGAAATTCTCACCTAGAACTCCCAAGGAGTTAGGGGTCTCATATGAAAGACAGGAAACTGTCAACTTTTAAACTAGTTTCTCTCCTGGTAGCTTTTTGTTTTATAATAATAAATGAAAGATGTGACAAAGAACATTAAAAATTATGGAACTCAGGATAATAGCTCTGATGCTAATAGTATATACAAAATGCATTCTTTTGCAGAACAATTTCCAGCCCATGCTGTATTGATGTTATGTTCACAGCAATATTCCTAGAGCTGACTTCTAAGCAGCATGTCTGCCGGTGTCCATTCTGTTTGGATGTTAAATATTTTTAGTGCCAGCCCTACTTAGAGGTTAAGAAACACCTTCATTGTTGGAATTCTTTCAAGAAAAAAAAAAACAAACAAACTGTTGCTACAGGTCTGAGGTATTCACCCCCTCGTATTTTCTCTCTATTTAGTACTTTTTAATCTTGGTTTGTTAAAAAGCAAAAAGATGTTTCTTAGAAATTCAATAATGTTAGAATTCAATACACTGTAAACTCCTAAGATTTCATGGGTAACTTTCCACTTGCTCTTTCCTTTGCCTAGAATGTTCATTCCTGTATCATGCATTGTAGATATCTTCCTGATATTTATATCTCTGATCAAACAATACTGTTACAAAGAGGTCACCTTTGTCCACACTATCTATTGTGACTTATATCTAGATGTACCCCAAAAGCCCCGTGTGCTCATGAGTGGGGCTTTGTGGACTCACTGGTTCATGAGTATGTGATACTGGCTTATAGGTGTGTGATGCTGGATTAGATCACTGATTGGTTTCGCATAGTTCTGAGTTGAATTATGGACTTACTGAAGAGGGAAGACCTACCTCAGTATGCATGGTACCAACCTAGATTGAATGAAAAGGGAAAGAAAGAAGAAGGAAGTAGTGCTTCCTCCTGCCTGAGCTGCCATGGACTGTTTCCCCTTGGCTATGTCCCTCCGCCATGCTACCCTACCTTGGAACCAGTTGAGTATGGGCTGAAACCTCTACAAAACATAAACTAAAATGTACCTTTCCTGCTTTAACTTGTGGGTATTGGATATTTTGTCTGAACAATGAGAAAGTACTTAAAGTACAATCTAAGTTGCTCACTGCAACAGTCTCTGGCGTGGATCTTTTTTACCCTCTTCTTATATGTCATTACCTAAAATTATCCACTCTGCACTTATTTATATGTATGTATATTTAGTTCTCTGCTTCTTCACTGGAATAGATAATAAATGATGGAATGATCATGTCTATTGTTTTGGTTCTTGTCAATTTTTATTTTAAAGAGAATAAAAACAATAAAAATAATGCAGAGCTTCAAAAACGATGACAAGAAATGTTTGTTGTGTTGCATATTGTTATCTTCACAGTAGTTCTGATTACCAGATATAGGCATGCAAAACTGATCAAATGATTAGGCATTAACTTTTCCTTTCAATAAACTAATAGGAATTAGTAGTTCAGTAATTATATTTCTAGTCCATAGAATTATTTCTGGTATACATATTACCTTAAATAAATGGTTTGTTAAAAACCTGAATTAATGCTGACTTACTGTACTAGCTTGATCATTAAACCACTGAATTTGATATTGGAGCTGAATCATAGGGCAGGTGTTATAGATTGAAAACAGAATATATGAAGAGTAGCAGGCCAAATTCTAAAAGGTCACCGTGTAGCCCTGTGTATTATTTCATCACATGTGGCATCTGGAAGCTCTATTCTAATTTCTAGTTCTATTTTCAACAAGCTGGTGCTACACCTATTGGAAGGCAAGCACTTATAAGCCAAGGCAAAAAAGTTAATTTTGAGTTTTCTTTCATGAGAAGAACTGAAAAATACAATTCTGAAAGACAAAATGTCTGGAGGAGGATAGGTGGAAGAATTATATGATTCAAACCTGAAACTTATGTAAGGATAGAATGTGGCCCTGAATGTTACAGTTGTAGTTGAATTTTGGAAAGTTGAAGTGATAATGCTTGACTGAGCTGTAGGTACACTCTCTGGTTTGTTTTGTTTGTTTGTTTGTTTTGTGGTACCAGGGATTGAACTCACGACCTTGCGCTTGCCAAGCAGGTGCTTATGCCACTGAGCTATATCCCCAGCCCTTGTAGGTACACTCTCAATTGCATTATAAGATTTGATTTAAATAGAAAAGTCTGTTTAAATTCTTACTTACATTAACACTAGTCTAAAATATCACCTGCAGGTTGTATTTTTAGAGATATATCAAAAATTCCCTGCTTCTTAGACAAAACTAAACTCTGCATCTTTCATTTACTCAGAAAACAGTTTTTAAGCCTAAAATATCTGTGTCAGATATTGTAATAGGTTCTGGGGAATTCACATAAATACAAATCAATCTCTGCCCTCAGGTTTCAACCTTAATTCTATAAAAATTGCTCTGCTTTGTACTTGTGAAGTACTATAAAAGACTAGTGTGAAAAATTAAATGGCCATAACCACCTGACTAAATATATGACTGACCCTCAGTAGACATATAAGAAAAGATCATTACAAACTTCCAAATTTGGGTGTTGTAGTGGGGTTGTCGATTAGACGAAAATACAAGTGTGGAGAGAAATGATGTACAGACAAACAATACAAAAGCTGGATGGCCAGTGTTAAGTGGGGATCTGTAAGTGTCCCAGAGATACAAAGAAAGAACAGAACATTTGCCCTAGCTTATGCAACTTGAAATAAACCTTCAGAGATTATTAAGAATGAAGTAAACAGGAAAGGGATGGGAGCTATATTATTGCAGATGATGACCAAAACTTGGAGGAATTGGATTAAATGATCTTTAAGGTCTTTTGCAAACTGGAAATTTGTGTATTTTCTTTTGAGCACTAAAATAAGGAAATGTTAGATAAAGTAACAAGGAAGATCAAGAATATTCTTCCAGGTGTTAGTTCTCCAAATATGCTCTCCAAAACTACAGCATGAATACTACTTGAAATGTTGCTATGAACTTGAACTCCCAGACCACATCATTTATGTTTAGGGCCCAGTAATGTATGTGTTATTGAGGCTTCCTGGATCATCATGTTCAGCAGTTGTATTTTATATCTAGATGTCTCCTTCTAAAAGAAACATATTTTCTCCTAAGTGAGGCTTTGGGGAGGTGATCGGATCACAGAGGTGTGATAGTCACTAGTGGAAGGTCAGCTGCTGAGTTCCTGACTAAATTTGATGTTTAGAGCTGAAGTGTGGTCTAAAGAGGTGAGTTGCTGGGGATGTTGCCTGAAAGGGTTTATCTCTCTCCCTGCTTCCTCCCTTCCTCACTCTCTGCCCCCTGCCTTCCATGGTATGAATAGTTTTCCCTCTGCCATTCCTTCCTGTATGGAGCCAACCAACTCTAGCATGAAGGCTCTGAAAATTGTGAAATAAACCTTTTCTCCTTTAAGTTGTATATGTGGGGTATTGTGTCTCAGAGTTGAGGAAAGTGACTGAGACATCAGCTAAATAAGCCACACTCAAAAGGACGAGTATTGTAGGTTCTCCTTAAAAGCTAAGAAAGATGTCATGAAGTAGAAGAGAAACTGTTATTAGACCAGAGGAAGTCCATAAGTGAGGATAGTAAGGGGATGAATATGACCAAACTATATTATATACACTGAAACCCAGTATTTTGTGAAATTAGTAATTGCTAATGAAAAGTATACCTAAAAAATAAATGAAATAAATCCTCCTGGTGATACTAAGCCAACTCAAGTTTGAGAACTACTGTTCTAGGACAAGGGTATAGAAGGGATTAAAAAACAGCAAAAAGAAAACAAAAAACTAAAATTCTACAGTGATTAAGATTTGGGTGGTTAGGCATGTAAATTCCAGGTGAGGATCTTCACAGGCTCTGGACTACCAGATACCAAGATGATCAGGTGACTGAGTAGCTTATTCTGGCTCTTTTTAGGTCCATGTGTTTGTTTTGTGCTTTTTCTCTGTGGTAAATGCTGCCCACTGGCTGTAACTCTGTGTCTCTATCTATGATCCATTCTTTTAGAGCCTCCTTACAATATTGAAGACCTTCCTTTACTTTGAGAAATATATTCTTTAGTACCATTCTTGTCTCCAAAGTTTATTTTCACTTCTTTTTTTATTTATACTTTAAGCTTAATTACTGAAGAATAATATACATATGAAAAAGCACAAATATGGTACAAAGTTAGCATGAATAATTTTCTGCAAACCAAATGCAACTGTGGAAAAAGTACCTATATCAAGAACAAAACATTAGCAGCATCCAGAAGTACTTTCCTGCACCATCCCACTGGCCACCTATCCCTGAGTGAATGAAATATCTATTTTATTATTCTCAGCACATATTAGTTTTGACAGATTTATCTATATTTGCATGATTTGTTCTCATTTCATCCAATCACATTATTTTAGAGCAGAGTCTGTTTTATTGATCCTTTCATTAGGTTGCTCAAATATCATTAATAGAAACACTGGTGTTGAAATAGCATTACTAATAACACTGTGATTGGTGAATTTCTGAAAAGTCTATTGCTCAAGGTTGCAAATTAAAAGAGAAATGTACACTTTTATTAACAGCTTCCAAACAGGACAACAAAAGAAGAACAAAGGTGCTGAGCAAAGTTAGAAGGAACAAGGCTTCTCGGTTTCTTCCTCTTAATGCCTTGTTCCTGGACATCTATCTTACCCTCCAGTTTTTCTCTGAAGCAACTGGCTCAAGAAAGTCTTTCGTCTCAAAGCACCACTCTCTTGTATATTGTGACCCAGAGAAGAATACTCCAAAATATGACCCTTTGAAATCCTGAGTATTCTGAACTAAAGTACATTAAAGTCCCTTTCTAATCTCTTGTCTTTCTCCCATCTTCCACTTTTGCCACAGAAACTAGCATTTTTTATACTGAAGATGGGCAGTGGAGCCAGCCGTGAAATTTGGAAATATCACGCCAATCTCTCCCTCTCTTTTCCTATAATGTAGAAGTTCTAAGACATATCTTGCCTGGCAGATCATGCGGTCCTCATTCCAGGAGTCCTGTTCTGTAGCCAGAAGGGCTGAAGGTGGTACAGACAAGCCAAGTAGAATCCCAACAAACAATCCTTGCCGCACTTCCTCTCTTACCTCATTAACAATAATCTGACCCTTTTCATCCAATCACAGTTCTATATGACTGCACGTTACATCAAACCTAAGAGTAAAAAGAGCATATTTTTTCTACCACTTTGGAACTTCATTTCTGAAGGTTCTTGGGTCCCATGAAAGCTTTAATAAAGCTTTTAGGCTTTTTCTCTGATTAACCTAGCTTTGATGAAGAGTGTTAGTGGCAAGTCATGAGTAGTGGAGAGAGACATTGTATTTTTCTACCCCTACCTCTCATGACACACTCTTACTTAGCATCACCTCCTTGGAGTACTTTACCCTCCTCTCCCACTATACTCACCTTTTTTGGGATTGAGGTTGGCAGTGATTCCTCACTAACCTCAAGCGCTGGCATGTGTGTTATTTGACATTCACAATTAGACATTATAATATTAGCTGCAAAACAGCAGAGATCATTGTCTTGATTGTTATTGACGAGCACACACCTAAAGCACATCCTGGCACATGGTACATACTCAAAAATGCTCACTTAAAATAATGAATTTTATACAGGAACAGTAATGTTTTATTTGTATGAATACTTAAATCAAGGGATTTTTGAGTTCAAAATTTAATTTGGCTTTGCCAGGGGCTAACTTTTTGAGTAGTCCAATCATTAATTTCTCTGTGTTTCAGGGTTCTACATCATAGAACCTAAGGAAATTATCAATTCTCAAACTCAAACATGAGCCTGCAGGAAATATGTTGAAGGTATGATTATAGCAAATGGACTTCTGATGGGGAGCCTCCACTTAGCTCCACTCAGTACAAATAAGCTATTATAAAGAAGAAAACACAGCCAACACTTCAGGGTGCAGTATTTCCAGAAAGCTGAGACTGTGTTTGTTTCTTCATGAAATCCCACAAGAAATGTTCACAGTGAATTCAATCAAGAAAAATACAAGTATCATGAGAAGTTTCACATTTTTTTATTCCTTAGGGTAAGTAAGTACTAGCAATATTGCCTGGTGAGTCAACTCTTCCAATACTGAAACACAATACCTGATGCCTACAATTTAAAGGAAGACAGGTTTCATTTAGCTCATGGCTTCATGCCATTCAGTCCACAGTTGGCTGGCTCCAAGGAACAAACCTCATGAGGGAGAGAAGAGGAAATGGTTTGGTTGGCAAATATGCTTAGTTAATGGCATCCAGGAAGCAGAATAGAGGAACAGGGAGTGAGAAGAAGGGGTGAGGAACCAGATACACAACTCAGGGACACCTCTTTGGCCTATCAATAAACCCACAGTGTGCTTTACTAATCTCTAGGGGCTCCAGAGCCAGTCACAGTGGCAATTAACCTTAACTGCCACATCTCACCCTTTGTCAACTTGATGCTCAAACACATCGCCTTGGGCCACAGTTAATCTAAAATAAAAGCTTGATAAAAAATCCCATCTAACTATTCATGAACAACCAAAAAAATAATAACCCTTTCCCCAAAGTCTCCACAGTCCCAGCACTGCTAAAAAGTCCAAGTCCAAGTCTCCTCTGAGATCTATGGACAACTCTTACCTATAAGTGCCTTTAAAAAAAAAAGTGTTGCATAATTTCAACATAAAATGACACAGGATAAACATAGCCATTTAAAAAGGGATGAAAGGGGGCCGGGGATATACCTCAGTGGCACAGTGCCTGCCTGGCAAGCACAACATCCTGTGTTCAATTCCCAGTTACCCACACACAAAGAATTGATTAGCTAATTACTACAAATTAAAAAATAAAGGCAATGAAAGGGGTAGGAAAGAATAGGTCCAAAGAAGGGCCAAAACCAAGAACAGCCAGCACTGGGTGCCATGGCAAACTTTCTGACATCTAAGGCACATGACGGTGAGAAGAGAGTGCCAGAGAGCTTGTTGCTTCAAGTTGATGGTTAAGCTTAACCATTTCATTCCTGTTGATCATTTGATCTTTCCTAATCCAAACTATTTCCAACATTAGATTCCTTAAATCTCTCAAGATTTCTTAAAGAGAAGAGACTTTCAAAGTGAAACATTTTATTTTTCAAACTGAATGAAAAAGCTGTCACCATTTGAAAAAGTAGGAATTGATAAACATAGGAATAGTAATTTTCCTTTGAAAAAATATCTCCTTTCATCTGTATATATGTCTGTATTATAGCATTTTGATATAACAATAATTCTATGTAACTTGATAACAAAATTGTCACTGTTCAACATTTAATGGCTATTGCATTTCCAAGAATTTTAAATAATATGAGTTCTAGTCCACACATCTATTTATGTTTTATGAGATAGTATTTCCTATATATTTAAATGTAATCAGTTATCATAAATGTTGAAAAAAGCTGGCTAGAAAATACATTCAGAATTTGAATATGGAACAATCACATTAATAGAGGGGTTATTAAGTAATTTCAGATGATAAAATATTGAGGTCCTTAAAAATAATAGTAACTAAAACTCTTACAAAAATTATGATATAAGTATATCTGATATTAAATAAAAATACGAAATGCTAAATGATATTTGAACTATGAAACCAATTATTTTTTTAAAGTTACTGAGCCTGGACATATATACATGTACACACAAACACATGCAAAATTGCCAAGATAAAAATACTGGTTCCAGGGCTAGGGTGTTGGTCTGTGTTGACATTCATGCTAAGCTGGCACATGGCCCTGGGTTTGATCTCTCACACTGATAAAATACACTGGCTAAAAACATGCTAAGAATGAAATGAGTCATAAACAAAAATAAAAGTTTTCTTTTTCTCAGCTTTCTGGATTGTGACTCCATCAATTAAAATGATTTTGTATTATAGCGTCCTCTACCAAATTTATTGCATAATGTATAACACATATTAATTAACAGAGGAAAATGAAGAACAACCATAACATCACACTGGCTCTTCTCCTAATATACTCATGATTTTATCCTGAGCTTGATTCTCACTGAATTTTTACTCTGCTCATAGACATGATTTCCCTGCAAATTTAGATGAAGGAAGATTTAAAATGAGACTGACAATAATTTCCTTAGCATCTTCTTTTAGACAAATAGCCAGATGCTTCCTCGGTGGGGAAAACAAGCTGTCGTAGTTATCACAGAGATATGAAAAAAACATCTAAACAAACATCTGCAAGGGCATGTAAGAATTAATCCATTCCTGGACAGAGCTCCTGTGGCAGGACCAAGCCCTTGCAGGGTTATCTATGGTCAGGGCATCTGTGCACTGTGCCTTTGACTTCCTGTCAAAACAGAGGTTTAGAAGGAAATGTCAGGGTCAGTCCAGGGAATTCATTTGTTGGCACAGCTGCATTGTACTGCCCCAGGGACAACACGATGAAACTATGTTGCTCAGAAGTTCTATCTAGAGTTTAGAGCATATTAAAAACGTTAAAATGTCTTGTTTGATCAGTTTTTACATGCTCACCTTCATATAAAAATGAAGGAAAAGGGCATGTATTCCTGGAAGACTGCTACTCTTTTTTCGGATATTTTTTGATCGTGAATAAGATAGATTCAGGAATGAAAGAAAAGTTCATGCATCAGCGGGTGTGGGGAAGAGGTATGGGGAACAATAAGAGAGAGATACACATACAGAGACAGAGACTGAGAAAGAAGAAAATACTTGACAATTTCAATCGCTAAGTAGCTAATAGAAATAGTAAGGCTATTAATGACATCCCGTCCCCAGTGGGAAGACCGTTTGAGAAAGAATTCCAGACAGAAAGTACAGTGCAGTGTCATAAGGTGGGAAGGAATTTAGTGGTTATTCACCAGAGCAAAGACCACGGGGCTCTGTTAAGTGAGTAGGGGGACCTGCAGAAGATAGCTCCACAGAGGAAGGCAAGCCAAGTCAAGGACAAACTTTTCATTCAGTCTGAATATATTTTCTTTCACACTTAGGAAACCATTGAAGCTTCTTACATTGGCGATTAAGGTGACCTGATTGCCATTTTTTTAAAGATCTCTCTGGTTTGTGATGACATACTTTTTGATATTTTCCATTTACATTCTTGTCTTAGAACATCCAGGCTGTAATCCAAGCCAGCAGACACAAAATGGTGACATGATTAGGCAAAGGTTCTCTTTATAGTACCCATCCTGGACCAATCTGTAGCTTTTATGTGCACATTATCATTGCCCTGGAGCCATAACAGGTTTGAAATTGGAGGCAGCCTTCCACCTGAGTCATCATCCAAACCGCTTTATGAAGCCATCTTCTGTACAAGTCTCTAGAGGCTCATCCAATTACTCATAAGAGTCAACTTCTTCAACTTCTCTCAGCTCAGTAAGAATATCAACATAATGGATATGGACATTCATCTAATACCATTTGAGGATTTCTATTACATAAATAATCACCAAAAATCCTTCCACACATTAAATGTACCAAACTGAGCAACAATGCAAATAGTCCTGTAATTCAGAGGTTTTTTTCCTTCCCCTTTTTTTTTTTTTAAACACATTCATCTCCTAACTCTTCCTTATCTTGGCAAAAAGCAAAGAGCAGTATTTTTCCAGGCTGATATTATTTTAGCTAGAAGAAACAAGCTATAAATTTAAAAGTAAGTCTTGGGAGAAGTAAGAAGTTTATTTTTAACTAACCTGCAATGACCTCAAACTTAATATGTGTATAAATATTCTCAGATCTCCACCTCCAAAACCTGTACATTGAGAACGTTCTTTCTCCTCAGTTTCCCCGGGCATTCAGCATCCTCTGATCCTTGCCAGAGAAGTTTCTGGACTTGTATGATGCAGCAATGGATATGAGCATAAGAAGGGACAGAACCGCTGGAGGAGCAGTAGAAGGGCATAAGAAGGTAGGGTTTATGTTCGCTTAAGTAGTAGCTTGAGAAGGGATTGCAGACATTTATGTTTCAGGCAGAGCCATTGCATCTAAACTCTGGAGAATGTGGTAAAAGATGAGGGGTTGTGGGGAGCAGAGTGAGCAGGGGGAAAGTGAAAGAGATTGAAGAGAATGTGCTGGCAGTGAGGCATTGGTTCAGAATTCTCCCCTCCCTTCCTTTTTAGTCAGTCTTTTGTACAAAGCTTCACCTACTTGGGGGAGGGATTCCAAAGTATACAAGTGCCAGTCATTTGCTTTTTACTTATTGGGAAAGAAGGAAGTAGAAGGGGCAAAATGAAGAAAAGAATACATGTAGAGAAAATGAGTTTAAAATAAAGCAGGAAAAAGTAATCACTTATACAGTTAAGAATTTCATTTCTGATTTTTTCAAACTTTGTTTTGTTCCTTTCCAAAACCTGGAACGAGTCACTTTCTTTCTTGGTCATACTGAGCGGCTGCGTCTGCTCAGTTTGGAGATAGAGATGCTCATGGTCTGGACTGAATTTACTGCTCTAGCTGTTTCATCTTTCAGCACCGCCTTCCCTTTTCATAGAGCACATGGGATTTTTCATTGTTCCTTTACTCTCCAGTCCTTTTTGACCTTCTTGTTTTCTCAACTCAAAAGGTTTCTCCCTTCCTTGCCCATTGAATACTTAAGCAGTAAGTTGTCATGCACATTCAATGTATAAGTGGTTCCAGAGAGCGTAATATTTATGTTCATTGAGAGCAAATAGTCCACCTACCATTTCTCCAGATTGCTTTTTGAAGTGAATGAAAATAATTTTAAATTATGTGCTACATTCTCAAGGATATATATTCAATCTTATACTGATTTCCTTAATCTTCCAGTCTTTCTCTTTGTCGTATAAAAAGCACAGATCCAAAAATGACAGATATACAATTTCATATTCTTTTTTTTTACAATTTCATATTCTTTCCCTTATCTTGTACTCAAAATAAGATAACAAATTATTGTTTCTCAAAAATTATTATCTATCATTACACTGAAAGCATCCTAGTCCTGTCTTGGAAGTGAGCAACTCTGTTTAAAGAAAATTAAAAATAGTACAGGTCATCTCATCATTCAAAATGAATTCCTTGACTTCTAGTTTTGGAATTGCAGTAAATCCACGGATATTGTCATTTATATGTATGTATGCATGGGTGTATAAAAGAATATTCTCATAAACAGTCTTACTTATAAGTACCTTAAATCTCTACAGAATCTTAAAATTGCAACATAAATTATTAAAATTATTAAGAAAGAAGATAGGTTTTTCAATTATTATTCCAATCATCTAAGGAAGTTGTAAATGACTAAAAAGCATTAACTAACTTTAGCATAATCACATAGGCAGTTCATTCATACGACAAATCAAACACATAAGCTAAGAAATCTAACTGCATGGTAGGTTGGCCGTGCACTGAAACTTGCTGAAGCTCAAGAGAATAATTGCAGAGGAATGATTGTTACTGTTCAGAGAAAGGATACCCATTCCCGTGGTAAATGAAATCCTAAATCATTTCTTCAGTTTGATGCTTAAATGTAAAGTAGTGAGAACATTAGTTGATTGAGCACTTAATTTTATGGAGCAGGCTTCTTGAAGAAGAGGAACATAATGATATCAGCATTATAATACCAAACAATGGTTTTCATTTACAGAGTATACCAATAAAAAAAGCCAAAGCTATTCAAGGGTAAGCATGAATAAAACACTTTTTTGAATTAAAAAAGAATTGCATGAAGTATAGGAAGTGTATTATTGATCACATTTTTGGTCAATGGCAATATTTTTGTGTCTTCATTAAAGACAAAGGAAAGAGAGAAGCAGAAAATATCAGTAACAGAAATAATGCAGTGCTCACTTCCATGGCTGTTTCTCCAATCACATATGAGTAATTATAAAATGTGGATAGGACTTTGTTATACACATATCAGTGACTCTAAAATAATAACTAGTGATTGTGATGAAGTATATTTTGGTAATTATTTGGTTTCCTAAGTGCCAAATGAAAGAGATGAATTGAAAGTATGCCCAGTTCAGCACTCTGTCCAACAGAACGCACTAGCATTATCATTTGAGTGTCAGTTTCTAAGTCAGGTACTTATTTAAAATGAAAACAAAAACTAGGGATCCATGTATATTATTGTTGCTTCCTAGAAATGTATCAGAGGTAACATTTCAAACTTTTGCAAAAATTTCAGAAAGCTTTCTAGACTTTTAATGTTTTCTGTACAATTGTATTGATTAATGGGTTATTTTGCGTTGTTATGGTTTGATTGCTAAAGGAAGCAACATTCTTATTATATTTATATAAAGGTGGAAAAGGGAGAAAATTAATAACAAACATCTTCAGTAGGAGTAGTAGAATTAATGTTGAGAAACTTAAATTTTTGTTGCATTACACTTCATGCTTATGCTATGTTCAGAAATTCACTACTTAACATCATCTACTGTGATGAAAGCATACAGGCCACAGTATGATGAATGTAAAGAAAATGGAACAGCAGGTAAAAGTGTATGTGTTTTAATGAGAAAAGACAAACAGTTACTATTTTAAGTGTTTTTTAAAAGACTATTAAAATATAACTTTTACCTTAATCCCAGAGAGTGCCTCAGCAGGAATCTACAACTGGAAAAAGAAATGAGTGAGTAAGCAACCAGCTTTGGAAAGATACAAATCATAATTTGGATTGTACAAATCTGAAATATAGTGAAAGAAAGAAATGTAGTAAAAGCAGTTCTGTCAACAACCACCCTCCTTTTTGCCCAACAAACTGAAAGAAGAGCATCTTCTTTGGAGTCGTCTTGCCAGAGATGCCCTTTCTACCAGAGGAGGCAGCCGCTCCAGCACATGAGCAAGGAGAGGAGAGCGCGTGGGGAAGGCCTCACCCTTCTCCCTGTGCAGAGCAAGCACTGGCCGAGGAGGTCTTTGCCCAGGATCCGGGCAAGGCTGCCTGCTGAAAGGTATTTTGGTGACGTAATATGGAGTTGACGCAGATACTCTGAAGTTTCCATTTTTTTAGTTAAAATATTGGTTTAGCTTTTTTCCTCTCATCCAGAGTTCCCAATTCTGACAGTTTTTTAGGTTAAAAATTTACAGTAAATCCCTGAAAGGAGCAAAATTTGTTTATAAAGTAAGAGACCAGGGCCAGGAAAATAGCTCAGTGGCACAGCACCTGCCTGGCAAGTGCGAGGTCTTGAGTTCAATTCCTGGTACACTATGTATGTGTGTGTGTGTGTATATATTCTATATATATAATATATATATAATGTATATATGTGCATATAGAGAGAATATATATATTATGTATATATGTGTATACATATAGAATATATATATTATGTATATGTGTGTGTATATAGAATATATATGTATGTATATGTATGTGTGTGTATATAGAATATATATGTATGTATATGTATGTGTGTGTGTATATATATATTCTTTCTAATTGCCATACCCACCTCTTTTTTTAAAGAGAAAAAACAAAAACAAAATAACCACAAAGACAAAAAATTATTACACATATATGTAAATTATTACATATATATGCAAAAAAGTAATAGACCAGGTATTATACCCTCTTCTTCCCCCTCTAACATCACTTTCATATTTTCACTCTCTTCCCCAGCCCTTTCTGCAAAGGTCTGTTAATACTTCTGGCTGCATACATTGGTATTTCACTTAGATGAGCATGGCAGAAAATAGCTGCCAGAAGCATTATGGCATTCTTGTGGAGAAATTAAGTAACTGATAAAAAGATAATAATTAAGGCAAACCATAAAATTCATAGACAAATTTTAGATAAATACATATAAATAAATATATATGTATATATCATTAATAATGTCTAGTGAAGTTTCATTTATTTTACAGAATTAATGTTAAAGTTTTAAGTAAACTGTTCCATGTAAATTTTCACAAACACCTATAAACATTTCACCTAAGTGGAAATCCTCTCTCATATAGAGTATGAAATTAAATATTTTAGCTTATGAAGTTAATGTTTTCTGAATTCAAGACTCTATCATTGTTCATGCAACACAATAAAAACATAATTCATTTAATGATCTAAAATGTAAACATTCAAAATATTTTCAAGTAAAGTAACACACACCCAAATAGGGAAAGTAAAATGGAAGACTGAATAATTCTCTGTTGGATTTATCAACCACAGGTCATGTATGAGATAATAATTCACCTTGTTGCCTGAATACTCTGTTGTAGCATTTTTGAAGGGCTGGGGTATCAGATGTGCCATTTGAAAGCTGCATTTATTTTGGCCACAAGTGCATTGCATTTAGAACAAGCACTCTTTGTTGAAATTGCTGGAGTTCCCATGTCGGGACGTGACACAAGTCTGTTTGTGCTGGCCAAGTCTGTGTGGCAAATGGTCACCGTGGAATTATTATCAGTACTGTCACTATTCCAGTTAGCGTGTAACCAGTCTAACTTTTCAATCACTATTCACTCTTCCAAGTATATCAGCATATCTGTCTTGCCTCAAAAAGGATTATTCATTGCTCTTTTACTTGTTGGTTTTGCCTCTGCTTATGTTTAATAAAAGTCTGTATACTTAGCTCTAACTTCAAACTTCCAAAACTTCTGATGCACTGAAAAGCACTAAAGCAATTTGAATTTCCAGAAATAGCAAGTCATCCTTCTGTGATATTAAAGACTGTTTTAATACAGAATGTGTTTATTTAAACTCAAAGCCAAATAGCTCCTCAGTGGAGGGTTTCTGCTCGTATACAAAGGTTGAATAGGCCATAGAGAATATTTCTAAAAGTGAAGGAGACTGTTTTATGGCAAAGTCCTCCAGAAAAGAAAGTGCCAGCAAAGTCTTCACTTTTGAGGAGGTAGGGGTCCTGTTCACATTTCTCATCACCGTGCCATTAGCTTTGTCAAATTGTAAGACACCATCAAGTTTCCATAGGCAACCAGAAACCCACAATACATTTCTGCTTGTTGGAATGGAAGAAATATACATTTTCATGTTATTAACTCCTTCGAAGGCAGATGACATAGCCAGTAAGGGGAGCACAGTGCTCAGAGGAAGGCAAGTTTCTTTTTCTTTCATCGTATCACATGCTAATAATTTCATAGTCATTTGTGAAAATAAGAGAGCATAACTCTTTAACACTGCAGAAAGAAGACACAAGTGCACGGTATAATATTTTTGAATGCACACAACACAGTTGTTGGAAAAAAACTATGAAGAAAAGGACAATTACATATATTGACCGTTGAGGATAAGACTCTCTTATGATTTAAAAATGAAAGGATTATTCCACAATGAATAGGTAAAATGGAGGAAAATGTATATTTCTTTTCTCTCATGTTCCCCCTTAACAAAACTAGTGAATAGTTTGAGTGCTTTTATTTAGATGTCTTATCAGAGCTCAGGCCTCCTGACGGCTGCCTTGGAGAAGCCACCTGCCTGTGCCAGCAGTGCCTGCTCCTCCTTTCTGTCCCCTGGCTGATTTGCATGCTCTCTCTGGTGTCCCCAGCAACAGGTGTCTCATTAGCACCTGAGCTGTGCCAGCTTCTGAGGAAGGCTGTGAACTGATTAAACACATGCTCCATTTTTATCTCTTTATGAGTCATTACTTAAAGGTTTTATCACCAGATTGCCACACTTAATTATGTGGAGCCATAATTAAATATGAACATTCTTAGGACTGCTTTTTAAAATTTTAGCTTCAACGTCAGTGACATGTTTTGCTGTTTGCTAAATTAAAGCCATGTTTTAAAAGCCGTAGAAGGAGCTTTTTGAAGAAGGTAGAGTAGTAGAAGTGCTTTATGTCTTTACTCTTTCTTACTCCAGTTATTTTCCTTCTCCCCTCAATCTCAAGAAAATCCTGCATTTAAGGGCTTAGAAAGAATCACTAGAAATAGAAGCAATTAAATTAGAGTGTGCTAAATTTGTTTTTATAGGGTGCAAGAAAGTACAGTGTCGCTTGCCTTATAAATCACAGTTTAACTAGGACACTAGGAAATCTCACACAAAATTCCTTTATCAGTTCCACATTTTGAAGGCATGTTAATTGGATCAGATAATGTAAAACAAAATTATCCATTCTGTCTAGAAGATTATACAGAGATTTAATTTTTCTCTTGATATACCTGTATTCTACATATGTATTAGGCCAAAATTACAGAGTTAAAATAATTTCACATTTTCTTTCCTTGTACTGGTCTTCAAACTGTCCTATGGATATAATCCAGGAACTAGGGTGGGCCCCTCTTTAAAACTGTCATCTGTTAATTCAGGAGAATCAGATTTGGTTCTGTTGTCCTGGTTATCTCTGGCTTCTCCAGGACACTGCTATGCATTCACAAATATTTTGGTATTTTCTGAACTCTCCTCGGTTGTCCACCATAAAAATTAAGATTCATTCATTTTATATCCTCCCTTTATCATCTTGGAGTCATGAAAACAGATAGGCAGCCCACCCATTTCTCCCTGTATTCTAGAAACCAACACACTAGATTGTGCAAGCCACAAAAGTTGTACAAATTTCTTATGAGAGATTTAGAGAAATCACATAAGGGGATTATGAAGAAAGGAGAACATGGTCTTTTTCCTTGACTGTTGCATGAGAAGATATCTAAAATATAAGGACACTCTCAGAAGGATACTTTAGAAAGCCTTCCTTCTTTCTAATTAGCATACCCACCTCTTTTTTCTAAAAGAGAGGAAAAATGAAAATAACATAACAACAACAAAGACAAAAGCAAAACAACACAAAACAATAAAAGTGATACAGAATTTCAAAATACAATGATAGGAAATTAACAATGGTTGTTACATTACATGTTGTTATTTTCAACCAAATTGCTTACCAGATGTAAGAATGCAAATTGATCAAAAAACTAAATATTAACTGTTCCTTTCAATATACTACTAGAAATTAGTAGTACAATTATCGTAGCTATCATGTGTGTGTGTGTGTGTGTGTGTGTGTGTGTGTGTATTGTCCTTTCCTCTTCTCCTTTCCCTCACCCCAGTTGTTCTTTCCTTTAAAAAAAAGATAAACATAATAATGAAACTGAGTTTCAAAACAAGTTATTCAGACAGTTTCAATAATTGACATATTGTGTATTGTTCTCTTCCTAGTAGTTATTCAGAGAAGAAGATATGTGCATGCTGTCTATTCAATATTAGCAGAAAACTTTCTTTTTAATAAACTAAGAGAAATTAGCTGTATAACAATCTTAACTATCTTGTATATACATGTACTTTTTCCTTTCTTTATTTCCCCTTTTCTCATAATAATTTGTCTTTTCTTTTGAACAGTTTCTTCCCAATTCGCAATATCAATTGGACATTTCGGATCTTATTTACTTGTTTTTTTTTTCACACTAGTGAGACAATACGAGGTTTACACATATGGGTTTGATTTATTTCACTTATGAGCGTGGTCTTGAGTTGCATTCATTTACCAATAAAAGACTCCAGATACCCATCTCTTTTAAGCACGCTGTTCTTCAAGGATCACAGCATAAAACTCAGTCCTCCTCCATGTAAAATTCTTTCACTTACAGCAGGAATTGTTTTCTCCCTGAATTCCTCGAAGTTTGGGCTCAAAAAATGTCCTGAGCATCGGCCAGATAGAGTCAATGTTTCTTCTGGCTTGTTCTTATCATAAACTCTGAAGAATAATGACAGAAGGGGGCTGGGGATGCATAAACAGCGGTCCTCCTATGAGACAAATTTCCTGTTTTTTCCATTGTTGGCCAGAGAGGGACTTCTCTACTGTGCCTCTGCCCTCTCTTTTCTTCGGACCCCTCTTCCCCTACTGGCTGGTTCAACTTCTTCAGTGTCCTCCCTAGTAACCCAGGGCTCACTCTCCTGCACTCCTTTCCTGCATGAATGCAGATGGACTCTCAGACTATTGCCCTTCCCCACATAAGACTACCTGCTGCCTCTTTGAAGAAGTGGGAGGAGACACTTTGGCTTGGCTGGTATCAGGGAGGGAGGGATCTGGGGCCATTGTTAACACTCCCAACCCCTCACAGTTAGTCTTCCAGAAGATTCCCTGATTTCAGCCTTGCTCCCTCATTGAGTTGTTGAGCCTACAGCTGAGGCTGTCCTGGAGGCTTGCACCCACTTGGACCAATCAAAGGCCTGTATTTGGGCTACAGGCCTGCAGCTGCTATAAAAGTATCATCCCCACATACTACTCTGGTTATTTCTGGAGGGCTCCCTCCAGTGTATTGATCTCCCTATTTCACATTTCAGGCCCTGTTAAAATAAAGACTTGCTTTGGTGGCCCTGTAAATTGGCTCAAGGTTTATCTTTCTGGTAGTATAGGCTCCAAAAGTCCTATAAATCAGCTCAGGATTTCTATCTTGAGTAGTGTGTGTAGGGTGTTCTTCTTAAAAGAAAGAACAAAAATTTCTAGGGGATATTAGCAGAAGAGTTCCAGAGACAGACTAGCAACCAACAATTATCAGCAGCAGAGACCAGTACCCAACAGCACTGACTTATGGCATCTGGCCCAACTCAACACTGGATGGCGTCAGCTGGTAGCAACAATGATCAGTAGCTGACTATGTTAACTGTTGGCATCGCTCTTCATGCAGTGTAACCTGGTGATATCAGGACTGCTAGCAGTGCTGCACTTTGCTGGTTCCCATTATCTATCTGAAACAGAAGAACCCTGAAATGATTGACAATGTGTGGGCTCTCCTTGGACACATTTTTATTTTTAATCTCCCTACAAGTGAGAACTAGAGTTTTCCTTAGTTATTGGCTGACTACAACAATTTGGATGCATGTTGCAGATGTGAAATAAAAAGCAAAGCAAGAGGAAGCAAAACACAAAACCCCTTAACAATAAATGGATTCAACAAAAGACAAAATAGATTGCTTTTCACTTATGAGAAATCCAAGAGTAGTTCTTGCTTTGGCCATGGCTTGATGGAAAGTGTTTAACATTATTGCAAGGACCTGCAGTCGTAACTGCCACTTCTGAATGCCTTTTAAATTAGTTCCACCCAAGCTGTACGAACTGAAAATAGAGAGGATTTTCAAAGCAAAATGCTTTGTTTCTCCCAAAATAAGACTTAACAAGGGATCAGTATGCCAGTCCAAATTAGCCCAACCTTGCCTCACCTGGCATTATGGAGTAGCCCCTGAGTAAGAACATGGGGAGGTATAATCTTCTGCCATCGCCATGGTTATTAATTACAGCTAAAGTTTATTTTCTATTTATGTCTCATTTCAGAGAAATTGGGTAACAGCAGACAGAGTCAATCAGACAGGAAAGACTTCATTCAAGTCAACAGCAGTAGAGGAGTTAGATAGAATTCAACTCTTGTGAAATAATAGGTGTGTGAGAAGGTAAGTATTGGGGTAAGCTAATAGAAAAACACCAGAGAATGTTAGTGGGGAGGTCAGTCAATGGGATGAGACCTTCTGTATTGCTAACTGCCATTTGTAAAAGTCAGATTGTACCCTCCCAGCGAGATCGACAGGCAGTGTCTCTATCTTCCATAATGATTGAGATGATTCATTTTTTAAAATAGATGTTCCCTGGTTTTTGAGAAAGACATTCTCATGTTCTAAAATCAGCAAGAATCTTCTTTCTGAAGTTTTCTGGTTTTCAAGTTTTACAAAGGAACAGAGAAAGAATATGCAATTGTAAGTTTTCTGAAGTAAACACTGAGAAGGAACTGCGGATGTGTATAGTCAAGAAGAAATTTATCTAATGTTTAGCCAACCCAAATGGAATGTTAATAGTTTGGTCATGATGAAATTCCAAAATGGAAGTCAGAAGCTTGGAAGGATTGTACTGAAGATATACCAGTAGCTAACTGATACCGTGCTTTCCGCAGTTCAAGCTAGTGAGGACAGAAGAGTTATCCAAAGAGCAAGGCTCTGGCCATCTCATTACAAATGTTGGCTTCCCAGTTCTACACAGCCTGCATTTGTTCTTTCCTGACTTAGCAGCCGGCAGCATGACGCTTCAGCGTCAAGTGGGAGGATATGTATTTGTTCTTCAGTGGATAGATACAGGAAATATAATACTAAGAAAATCAAACAAAAATATTTCACTGGGATACATTCTTGGAAAATATATTTGGAAAATATTTTGACAAATTTTTGGAAAAACTTTGGTCTGCTGTCTTTTTGGTCTGGTATCCCTTGGATGATATTCTTCATTGCTTCCAACTCAAAGTCATGACTGTTCACTAAAATAATTTAGCTTAATTGTTTCTGTGCTAACTTTGGATTCCAAAGTTTAGATCACGACTTCTAATTTGCAGCACTGAAACTCCAGTTTCCTGGAGTTTGCTTCTCAGTGCAATCCTCTCGTCCTCTTTAGGGACCACTTGCTTTAAAGGTGTTGTATTTTTTGTCTTTAGAGTCATCTTTCTCCATATTGCATATTGTTCCTTTCTTAAGAGAGGAGATGCCTCATTCACCATCTTAGAACTCCAGTGTAGCCCAATTCTTTACACATATATATTGATATAAAGAAACTCAATCTTCAAGCACCAAAGATTGGCTCTCCTTCTACCTAAATAAGGGCAACATTTTCCTCACTCATTTCATTGAAGTTTCCATACAATGAGAATAGAAAAGAAATTCTATACTTCTATAGAGTATCCAGCTACATAATTTTTAACTCACTCTGTCTTTTACCTAGGAAATGGCTCTGGCTTCAATTAAATTATTATAATTTATATTTTCACTCTAAAGAAGTGGATGAGATAGGATACATCCAAGAGGAACTTTCCCACCATTTATAAGACTATGATCACAAAGTTTATTTTTCATTAAAGTGGGAACATTTCTCACTGCTAGATTTACACTTTACAGTCCCTTTTATGAATTTAACTTTTGTCATTTGTATTAAGTGCTTTGGCAAAAGAATAAAGACAGAGGTTAATCTGATGACACTCTACTACAAATTCTTTCTGGAAATACTGTTTTTAGGTCTCCGAGAGAAGTGTAAGGCAGCATTCAGAAAAGTAAAATATTCACAAAATAGTAAGTATGAAAAGAAGTAGGTGTTAACTGAAGAGTGAACAACTAGGAAAGGAAAAATATTAATAAAGAATTCAACACCATTTGAGAAACATGAAGTGAAATTATTCAAGAGAAATAATGACCATATATTAAGTGAGAATAATAAATTAGGAAAACTATACTTTTGTTTGTTTCTGTCTGCAAAAGGCATTTTATGACTGAGCATTGAATGGGCTAGAATATGGCCTTGTCAGATATGTTTGTAACTTACCAGTTATTCTTGTATGGCAATTGTGTAAAAATTCAACAGCCTACTACTTTTCAGAACCATCACTGGAATCCAATAAATGTTTGTGGAGTATACATTTTTTCTTCTTCAATTCATCTTGATTTTAATCTTTGTTGGTAGATTTTTAAAATAGCACCTTTTGTTTATTACTATGGTGTTTAATTTAAAACAGAAATAACAGATTCAGAAAAACAGAAAAATGTACTTTTTATAGCATGTACTTTCTTTATACAGCATTTATTATTTATTGTATCCTTGGAGACAAAAGCTTGGTGTATTCAATTGCTTATTGTTGGCTATAAACAACGCTCATATTTCTACCCACATCTGGAGGTCTTTTGAAGGAAATTCTTTGAAGAAGTAATATTGGAATTCAAACTCTCATATTTATCCATTAAGAATTTATATAAAGATAGACATTCTGAGGAATTCACACTGCTTATGCCTACCTCAAATATAGGCAGCAAGAACCCATCAGGTATATTTGATCTTATAGAACATTTTGTTCTTAATTTTTAAATATTAAAGAAAAATGTGGCTAGGAAGATAGTAAATCTTTTTCAAAAACTACTTTTATCTCCTTTGAATGTTTTGAAGTTTGTTAGAAAATAACTATGAAAGCTGTGGAGATAGACATATGGATATTATAGTACTTTTTGTTCTTTAATATTTAACTATTAGAAATAAAATTTAAAAGTAGATAAATCTTTGGGATATTTTCTTTTATTATTTGTACAAAAAGTTCTAGAATACCTAGTAAGGAATAGGGTAAGGATAATTTCTTTTGGAAATGCAAAGGAGTACAAATACTATTGCAAGGTGCTTTTCCAGTGTTATAAAATCTCTGTAGATCCTTCTCTACAGACTGTTTTTCTAAATAGTTTTCAAAAGTTTTGTTGTTAGGATGACTTTACAGTCTGAAAAATTTATGGAGAGCAACAGACACTCTCATATGTAAATTTTATATACTGATAATTGCTGCATTCAAAATTAAAACAGAAACCTTGAAAATACAGTTCCCAAAGTCACATTCTATTAGCCATGAATATAATACCATGCTGATGGCCTTTGGAAGTCCCCATTATGCATATGGAAGGGTATGAAAGTGAAGACACAAGACCTCAGTATGATTGCCACCCAAAAGATTTTGATCTTGGGGGCTGGGGATTTAGCTCAGCGGCAAAAGCGCCTGCCTGGCAAGCGCAAGGTCGTGAGTTCAGTTCCCGGTACCGGAGAAAAACCAAAAAAAAAAAAAAAGATTTTGATCTTGCAGATCTCTCGAAAGCCCCCAAGGCCCCCAGATTGCCAAAGATCACAGCTGGGTATCCAGTGTCCAAGAAAAATTCACACATGTGCATCAGGCTACTCATACAGGGATGCTATTAGAACATTATTTGAAATAGAAGAAATTTGAAAAGAAAATATTTAAGTATAGAAGTCGATTAATAACATTTATTATGTTTCAACTTTGAATCCTGTGTAGCTCTAAAAATACATGTATGTTATGTGTTGTAACAGTTTATTATGAAAATTTAGAAAAGTCAAAAATGCATTCAAGTGAAGAAAGGAAATTACTGAAGGAGATCTATTCTTTATGCTCTACACAAAAAAATTAAAATCAGACCTAATGATACTGCACATAGTATTTTTATACCTGTCTCTCTCTCTGTCTGATACACACACACACACACACACACACACACACACACACTATAGGGGCACTAATATTTTTCTACAAGATTAGGGATGTAAAAACAACTGGAAAGCCAAAACTAATCAAAACTAATTTAAATTTACATGTAGAAATATCATTTTAATTTAAATGTTTTTAAAAAGGAAAACCTGTGAATTTGCCTTTTAAACCTGTATGTTTATTTTTAGAAAGTATTTGAAACACTGCTTCATAATTTTACAGAAGATTGTCTTGAGTCAAATGAGTAAAATAATTGCTGTATTCCTACATAATGTTATAGCCCCAGTTCTCAATAGATACATCATTATAGTAAAAATTAATCTGAAGTGCTTCCCAAAATACTTAAAATGAAAGTTTAGATGTACTGAACTTGTAAATACCTCATTTTTCTTGAAAAAAAATTCCATTGGTAATTTGTAATCCTTTGGCAGAGGGGAGGGCCATGTGTAAATGCAGTAGATCACTTTTACTATGTAACAGAGTTGATATTAAGAACATTTATCTTAACTGTAACCTTTGTCTGTTTATCCAGTGAACTGTTAATCTGAGAAAAATCTGATTAGTTCCACCCAGAGTTCAGTTCCATTCTAGTGGAGACAATGTTTGCTTCTAACTGAGTGGGCTGAACTGTACCTCTCTTTTATACATTTGTCTTTCTTCAGTCATTCTTTGCAAGTTCAGAGGCCAATGTAGTCAATTTAATTCAACTGGCCTTAAAATTAATGGCAAGAATGATCAGAATCCTCATTGTAGTGTAGGGCATGTCTCCTTATATATTTATTTGGTGTTCATCTGTTTGGACAGAGATGGATAATAGTGTATCTATTGCAGTTCTGCCCCAAAACATCAGTTAGAGGAAAAAATCAATATGTATAAAATTGGTCTAAAACATGAAAAAAATACCAAAGATAAATCAAATAAATACAAAAGATTTTTAAAAGACTAGGTTTTTTTTTTCTTTGTTTTTTGTTTTTTTTTTTTTCATGGAAACAAACAGAAAAAACTTTGCTCTTACATAAAAATCAATCTTTCTGTTTGTTGGGAACACAAAGAGACATTGTAAGCATCTTTCAGCCATTCATTTTAAAAACTCAGTCCATCCTTGGCAGACTAATTGCTTGTTCAGTGATGAGAAATCCCAAAGACAGATAATGATCCTCTTTGGCTGAACAATCCTTCTTCTGGTGATCTCATCCATCCTGGTGTTGAAAGGAGTTTCTGAACTATGTCTTCCACTTAAAAGGCACTTCATTTCTGATGGAAACAGCAATTTGTCCCCCAGTCCTTATTAAGAATAGTAAAATAAATATACATTAAGAGACTTTATGGCATGGCTACATTTTTTCTACATATTCAGTTAGTCAATTTGAAAACCTGGGTTGCAACACTTTCATTCCCAACTTTAATTATTCATCCATAGACAGTGGAATACAAGGGTCCCATCAGTGCAACAGGAAACTCATATGTTGTTTTCTCTCTATTTAGGGATTTTTGCTTTCTATCCCATTATAGATCGAAGATCGAACTACTCTACAAGGCACAGATATAGTGAGTTAAACAATAAAAGTATGTGCTTCCTGACACTTTCTCTTGTTGAATGTAAAGAAAGTCCCCCTTTCTCTCACAATGAGGGCAGCTATGGCTTAAATAATCAGTCGCTTAGATCTGAGGACATGTTTAGCTCTGAGAACAGACCTCAGGGAGAGTTTCTGGGACAACCATGTTAAGTGTTGGTCATCACACTAAAAGCAGAAAGAGCAATTGTGAAGGTCAAGAATCTGGACTCTACCTAGTATCTGGATCTCTTGAATAATCTTGACAAAGTTGCTGTAGAGGAAGAGAAAACAATACATATATCACACAGGTGTGTTGACCTCATATTAATAAGAAATGACCATGTGTATAAAGATTTCTGTGCTCTGCTGCCCATATTGAAGCTAGGACAATTGGGTGAATATTATGAAGAAGAAATTTTTACATCAACACATGAAATAGCTTCCTTGCAGCCTGAAGATATAACTGTTGATGAAATGATGAATTTACTGGCTCTCATTTTATGTACAAAGCTAGAGAAAGATCTTTCAGAGATATCTTTGGTATTTTTCAAGTATTGGAAAAATAGAACATTTTACTTTCATGTCTGATTTTAGACATCTAATTTGCTCCAGTTGAAATGGAGCCTGAATCAGGCATTATGAGGTATTGTTCAATACATCTCCACAGCTATTTCCTTCAAGGAAGGGTTTTGAAGAAATTGATAAATATAGAAAAAAATATACATTTTTCTTAGAGTCCCAGTGGAACCATCATCACCAGGATGATCCACTAAACATTTAACCCAAATATGATATACTAGCTGCTAAATGAGAAATATGTGATACAGAGTTATAGCAACTTCATTCAGTTTCAGGACTTTGATTTCTTCATATATACAAATAAGAGTAAAACTGGGACAAACAATTCCTTTGAGAAAGGATGGTTTAATATGGCCCAGGTTGCTGGCTTAGGAATAGGAACCTCCATGGAGACTTTCTGATCCTTTTTCGAAGAACATATTTTCAGCCATTCTTGTTTATTTCATTATATTTTATATTTTACTTAATAGTTATTTGCATGAAAATGATAAATGTTATAGGCATCAAGGACAAGAGGTTTAAATTACTGGTTTGAGCAAAAATAGAGGCTGGCAAATCTGAAGTCTATAGGGTATGCTAAAAGGCTGGTGTACCAGGAAAGAGTTCATGCTGTAGTTCAGGTCTGAAGGCCAAGAAAGATACGAAGTTGAAGCTCAAATATGAGTGTTGGGAAGGCCTGGGATGAGTGACTACCTGACTCAGTTCAACTTCATGGACTGTCTAACACAGAATTTCTTCATTCTCAGGGAAGTCTGCCTTTTATTCTGCTCAGGCCTTCAACTGAATGGATGAGCCCTAATCCTGTAATAGAAGATACTATGCTTTATTTGATGTGCATCATTTGAAACGTTAATCTCATCACCAAACATTGTTAGGGAAAAATCCAGAAAAATGTTTGAGTAAACAAATATCTGGACACTGACATAAAATCATCCCAAACTGACACATAAAAGTAACTCTCCCAGGATGTAACATTTAAATGAAAACATTAATGAAAATGAAGAAAAGGCAGAGAATTTCAGTAAGTGGGAAGAATACATTCACACAAATTGTTCTATAAGAAACACAAAGAAAGTCAGTGTACTGGTAAAGTGAACAGGGAAAGTGATTGAGGATGTGTAGGAGAATTTGGCAGTGGTAAATTATGTAAGATGGTGTTTTTAAACTATGGTTCCCAGAGTTACCAAGAATGTTTTTAAAAAATTCTCTGGTGTTCATGTAAGGACAGAATCAGTCAGTTCTTGGTGTAACTCAAAGTGCTGCCAAAGTTAAGAAGCCCTAATATAAACCAGGTGCTAGGATTTTACTCCAGGTAAAAGAAGGTGTTAGCAGTAAGTTTTAAGAAGTGAAGGTATAGGATATGCGCCTTACTTTACAAAATCATGAAGGAAGCATTCTGGATAAAGTAATGGCAGGGCATTCTCTTTGATGACAATCATAAATCTGGAAAAGATATTGAAAAACAAATAAAACAAAGGTACAGGAAAGCAAACCAAAGCAGCCAGAAAATGGAATCTGACTCTGACAAAAGGAAAGTGCAGACACATAGTTTCTCCCTTGAGGATATTTCTTCATGTGTATAGTGCAGCTTGGCTAGAAATCAAGCGGAAAGGTGCAGTTTTATTCTTTGGAGGTAAAAGAGAGGAGACTTTTGGGCTGCTGGATAGGCTTGGAATTTGGGTGATCTGGGGTGAGAGATACAGAAAAGGAGCTAACCTACTATTCTTCAATCAGGTTCGACCATGCTTCAAACTGTACATATGTGAGGAGATCCCAAGAAGTAGCAAGCAAGGATGAATAGCTGAGCAAAGATTTCAGCTGCCCCACATAGCACATAAAAAGAAGTATAAAGCTGAGATTCACTCTAAGTGGATGACCTGGGTAAACTGGATTTTCTCTAAAATTCTCTAAATGTCTCACTTTAAAAGAATAAATGAAGTGTCAAAACTATGACATTTACAACTATGGACCAAAGTATTGTCATAACAAAGCATGAAACACAATCCCAATGAATTAAGAAAGTCAGTAGCTAGAATAAAAATAGGTGTACTCTAAAAGAAAATAAAATCAAAAGACCCTATAAACATAACATCTTTAGTGCCTTATATAAAATATAAATTACTAGACCAGTAAAGAAACAGACAGTCTCTACCAATGGTCTTAGAGAAACAGCAATCAATGAAAATAGAAACCAAGATGACCAGGAATTAGCAGAAGATATTTTTTAAAGCAGCTTATAAAAATATGACTAAAACAGAAAAGAAAACTGGATCAAACTGGGTGAATTAAAGGAGAATATCAGGAAAATGAAAACTATTTAAAAAAGACAAATGGAAATTCTAGAACTGAAAACTGCAGTATCTACATTGAAAATTTCACTTTACGAATTTAACAGAAAATGAACCCGAAGCCAAATGAATAAAAAGTTTCTGATCAAATAACAGAGAAATTAAGAATAGCTTCAATAACTTTTAGAAAGATATAAGGCAAACTAAATTATATCAAATTGGAATTCTTTCAGCAAAGGAAAAACTGAGATAGGAAAACATTTTATAAAGGACAATAGTAACCAATTTTGATAAAATTTGTCAACCATCAGAGTAAAAAAGACTAGGACTTACAAAAAGCATGATATTACTTATCATCATATATTAAAAATAGAATATTACAAAAAATTTATGCAGTATGTTTGCTGACTTAGGTGAAATAAAAAATTCTTTAAAATCTTAAAAGAAATTCAAACACAGACTGTTTCATTGTTAAGTTCTCTCAAGCATTTAAGAACAAAGCATTGTCAATCTTATAAATGATTTTTCAGAAAATATAGGCATTAATATTTCTCACCATGTTTTATGAAACCAGTATAAACTAAATTAAATCATTTACAAATACATTTCCAAAACAGAAATTACATATCAACATCTTTCAACATACACTGAGAAGAAACTCTAAAATTATTAACAAGAAGAATTGAGAAATAATCACAAAAGTTAGGATTATCAAGTGGTTTAATCAAGAATATGAGGAATGCAAGGTTAGTTTACATTTAATTTACTATAAAAGGGTGTTATGGTTGAAACATTGTGTCAACTTGGGGAGTCTAGAGGTTTGGCTAAGTGACTCAGCAGGAAGCCAGGATACTTACTTTGTATACA
>NW_004955438.1:9936100-9938663 GCF_000276665.1 Chinchilla lanigera | reverse complement strand
TGCATTGTCTCCCAAGTGTAAGAATCTGTGAGTCAATAAAACCCCAAAGGTACCATAGATCTTGTGAAAGGGAAAGAAATTTCCCCTAAAGGAATGAACAATTGGGATGAGGGAAAAGAGAAAAAGAAATATGTATATATACACATAAATATATTTATATTTATGTTTATGTTTTTATATGGATAGCTGGGATAATTGTACTGCAGATGTCTAATGCGTTACTGAAAGGAACAGTTTATGCTTAAATTGTTTTTGACCAATTTTGCATGCTTATATCTGGTAATTTGGACAACTAATTTGAGAACAACAATACACATTGTAACAACCATTGGTGAATTCCTATCATCTTGTTTAGTGAAGTATTATTTCTAATGGTTTTTATTTATTATTTTTTATTCTCTTGAATGATACGATCAACCTTGCATTCTTACATCTCTTAATCTGAGCAACTTTGCTGAAGATAACAATATGTAATATAACAACCACTGTGAACGCCTATCAATTTGTTTTGAAACCCTGTTTCATTTTTATTATTTTTGCTTTGTTTTGGTCTATGCTGTTGTTATTTTGTCATTTTAAAAATTCTCTTTAAAATTAAAAAAATACAGTTGCAGTAACCTAGCACCTGGCAGATTCGACCTATGGTGTTTCACACAAGCTGGCATCAGAGGGTGACACCTGGCAGTGATGCAGACCAGCAGCTGACTATATCAGTCATGAGAATCTTCTATTACCTGGAGTCACATCAGGACTGCTATTCTAGCTACACTTGATCAATTCATAATTTCACTAAACTACTCCTAAGCAAAGGACCCCTAAGCTGATGGGCAACAAATATACAAAAACCATATCATTATATAGTGGTAGAAAGCAAAATTTTAAAAAAAGTTTCTCAAGAATATAAAAGAATTCATTTGGAATAAATTAACAAAAAATATCCAAAATCACTACACAGAAAATAATGAAACTCACTGAGAGAAATAAAACCAATAAAGAAACGAGACGTAAGTAAACTTCCCAAATTAAAGGATGTCAGTTCTCAACAAATCAAACTATGAGTTCACAAAATCTTAATCAAAATTGAAACACCTTCTTTTAGTAGATGTTGAAAACCTAATTTTAAATGAAAATGCAAAAATAGTAAAATAGGCAAAGCAATTTTAAAGAATGATATCACTCGGCCCACTATGGATTTTAAGATTAATCATAAGGCTATTGCTGTCAAAACAGTGTTGTCATGTGAATAAACATCACTGAGGCAAAACTGCCAAAGGAACAATATTCTTTCATAGTTCAGTCAATTTAATTTCAACCAAGATTTTATTTCAGTTTCATGGTGAATGGAAACTCTTTTGCAGTACTGGGGTGTGTGTGTGTGTGTGTATAGGGAAAGAGTGTAAGGAAACTAAATACCTATGCAGGGAAGATGACTTTCAACTTTTGTCTCACTTCATACACATAAAAATAATATAATTCATGTTATAGACTGAAACTTATCAGTCAGTGCTATAAACTTGTAGAAAGAAACAGATAGATGATTTTAATAGCCTTAAAGTTAGGTGATGACATTTTGAACATTACATGAGAAAGTATTAACAGTGAAAAGAGAACAGAAAAGCAAGTTGGATTTCATCTAAGTTAAAAGATTTTATTCATCAAAAGACTTTAAGAAAATGAAGAGGTAAGTATATACTAAGAGAAGATGTGTGTGTGTGTGTGTGTGTGTGTGTGTGTGTGTGTATAAAGAATGTGAAAACAGAATATTCAAAGGCTTCCCATAGATAAATAATGAAAAGCCTAACAAGTAAATTAAAAGATGCAAAAAAATTGAATGGATACTTGCACAAACAACACATACAAATAGCCAATAAGCCCTTGAAAGATGTTCCTCATGGTTTCCTCATCACAGAACTGCAACTTAAAGCTACGAAGAGTTTCCACTCTTTTAAGCCACTTCTTTAATCAGTTTAATTTCAGTGGCTGAAACTAAACACTAACAACACCAAATGTTGGGGAAAATGTATAAGAACCAGAATTAACACGTTATTGGTGATATACAACAATTTTAGAAAACAATGGCCCGTTTCTTACAGCATTCAATATACACTTACCTTTTGATCCAACATTTCAATCAAATATTTTCACAAAAGAAACAAATAAAAACATGTATCTACACTTAGATTTGTGCTCAGACTTTCACCATACTTTTACTCAAAATAGGACAAAACTGAACAAACTTAATGGTTTTGAGAAACTGAATATAAAACTTATTATTTATTTACATGGTGGAATTTTATTCCACAGTAAAAAAAGAATTAATTGCCAGTATTTGTAAAAATATGAATTTTGCAAACTTTATATGGGGCCAAAGAAGTCCATACATCTCTTTTCTTTTATCTTTTTCATTCCTTCTTTCCCTCCTATCTTCCTTCCTTCTTTTATTTTCTTCATTCCTTCTTTCTTTCCTGTCTTCCTTCCTTCCTTCCTTCCTTCCTTCCTTCCTTCCTTCCTTCCTTCCTTCCTTCCTTCCTTCCTTCCTCTCATCCTGTTCTTTTTTCTTCCT
>NW_004955438.1:9930818-9936000 GCF_000276665.1 Chinchilla lanigera | reverse complement strand
TGGAATTACAGGACATAATGTTAGCCCTGCTGGATTTTGGACTTGCTTTGGTCCCCATACTATGTATCCCCTTGTTTGTACCTTTTGGAATGGTACTGCTTATTTTGTGCCATTGAATGTTGGAAGTGTTTAACTTTTCATTTGTACAGGGGGTCACAGCTAAGAGTTTGCCTTACATCTTGGAGGAGGTTTGGGACTTGGACTCTTCAGCAATGCTGAAACTGTTAGTACTTTGGCAACTCTTGCAGATGGACTAAATGCCTTTTGCATAAAGGGATGTGCATGAGTCTTAGGGGGTCGAAATGTTATGGTTCTAATGAAATATAATGTCTTTGTACCTGAAAACTGGTTTAAAGAAATGTATCTGGTTGCCAAGTTGACAAGGGGTGGAGTGTTATGGTTGAAACATTGTGTCAACTTGGGGAGCCTAGAGGTTTGGCTAAGTGACTCAGCAGGAAGCCAGGATACTTACTTTGTCCCATCCTGAGCCTGTGGAAGAGGAGGGCAAAGATTATGTAAGAGCTACACACCCCTTAGGTGGGGGTAGCCTGTTTACAAAGTAAGGCAGGGAAAAAGAAGCTGCTTGCCGTCATTCCTCTGGTTTGCTCTGGCTGTTTGCTGTTTGACTGCCATTCCCAGCTTTGCTCTTGTTGCTTTGCTGTCTTCTGCCTCGGGGCCAAGCAAGTATGGACTGAAACCTCCACAAACTGTGAGCTAAATAAACCTTTCCTTCCTTCATTTTGGGCGTTGGGTATTTTGTCTCAGCAATGAGAGAAAAGTAACCAAGACAAAGGGTAACACATTACAATCGCTATTTCTAATGCATTTGACAAAAATTAATGCATTTTATGGTTTAAAATATCAGGACAAGAACAACAGGGTTTCTCTTTAATCTGACAAAGTTTATCATTGAAATTCAAAGTTAATATCACCTGTAAGACATTTTCTAACTGGAAATCATGAAAACTGAAAATAAAGCAGATATTTGCTCTTACCACATAATTTAACAGTGTTCTTGAGATTCTATCTAGTAAAATAATGTAAAAACAATGATTATAGACAACATATGGGAGAAGAAATGATAAAATATCTCAGATTAATGAAAATTTACATAGAAAATATTAAGCATGTGTCAAGTAGCTGGTAAAAAAATGCTTGGGTTTATCAAAAGTGTATTAAGATCATAGTACATAAGGTTTATATGAGACAGACAAAAAGTGCTTGTTTTTCTCATTTATGCCTGTGCTGGTGGTGGGGACATGATTTTGCAGATGGCTGGCATGACCCTCTCTATTGTTCCTCTTTGCTGTCCTTAAACCCCAGTGGACTGGGACAATTTGATTCAGTGTTCTCTCTGGCTATCAAATCTTCATTTTCTCTTGCAACATGAATCAGCTAGATTGGCATTGTGGGGCCCCTCCACAGGTTCAGCCATGTCAGTAGGTAGTGTTGGATTTTTAGAACAGAAAGGGCACCCAAGTAGCTATGATTAGGAAGGAAGGGATTTGGACCCCTTATTTGTATACTCAGCTTTCACAGCAAGTCTTTGAAAAGATTCCCTGGTTTCAACCTTGCTCTTACTTAAATAGGCTGACAAACTGCTATATAAGAAGCACTTTGTAGATATTCCTTGGGTTTTTGTTTAAGTAGGCTCCTTCTTGCTTACTACCCAAGCTGTGTGATAGCACAGGTCCTGTTAAAATAAGGGTTCACTTTGATATTCCTATAAATCTGCTTGTTTGATTTATTTTTCAGCTTGTGTGGGCTCTAAAAGTTCTGTAATTCTACTCAGGATTTTTATCCTGAGTATTTTGGACAGAGTTGATAAACAGAGCTATTAACACTGAAGAAAGGTGCTGCAAACCAGCAGCCAATAAGACTCGAAGCTAGTAAAAACCAGTGGCAAGGGGAGCCAAGTTGAGCCCCAGACAGCTTTGGGAACAACAGTTACCTCACTCTCAACCCTTCCTCACTGCTGTGGGAGCCAAGCTGAGTCCTGTACAGCTCTGGGAGCTTTGGTGACTGTGAACCTACACTTCCCCCAGTAGAGTGGCAGCCAAGTTAAGCCCCAGAAATCTTCAGAAGCATTAGTGATCACACCCTGCAGGAGCCACACTGAGCACTGGGGACCTTTGGGTCCTTACCCTGTCACTCCCACACAATCACAGGAGTGAGGCTGAGCTCCAGGGAATGTCCAGATCTTTAAAAATGACGAAACAAAGACACAAAATGCAATCTCAGAACTATAGTCCACCCAGAACAAGTCCAGAAGACATCAGCATAGAAGAGCTTGGAAGTCATACACCTGAAATTTCTGAAATGAGAGCAACTGAAGTGAAGAAAAAACTCCATTAGGCCATAGGATATATCACATCAGAAATATTTTCTCAGGTAACAAAAGAACTGACAACAGTAATCAAAGAATTGTTCAGCATATGTAAAGAAGACTGTTAAAAAGATAGAGGAGCAAAGAAAAATGACAGAAACCTTAAATGAACAATATAGGAAAGAATTAGAATGCATGAAACAAATTCAACCAGATATCCAAGAAATTAAAAATTCCATTGAAAGCTGGCAAAACCACTTGAACAAAGCTGAAGACAGACTTTCAGACCTTGAAGACATCATTACAGCTAATAATCATGAAAGGAAGAATCTCTTAGAATTAACAAGGAACCAGGAAATAATTCAAAAGCTGCAAAATAATGCAAAGAAAAACAATGTAAGATCAACAGGTGTTAATGAAAGGGCAGGAGTCAACACCAATGACATGAAAAGACTATTTGAGGAAGTAATAAGAGAAAATTTCTGAAGCATAGAAAAAGAATCTGATAGACAGTTAAGTGAGACATATAGAACTCCAATTAGCCATAACCAAAGTAAATCTATAAACACATAATAATCAAGATCTTAGAAATTCAGTAAAAGAACAGAATATTAAAAGCTATTAGAGAGAAGAAACATATCACATATAAAGGAAAGCCTATTAGAATCATGGCAGATTTCTCAACATAAACCATCAAATCAAATACAGCTTGAAGTGAAGTATTTCAGGTCCTGAAAGAAAAGAACTTCCAACCCATGCTGATGTACCCTGCAAAACTATTCTTCAAAATTGATGGAGAAATAAAATATTTCCATGATAAAGAACAACTGAAAAAATTCAGTAGCACAAAACCAACCCTACAAAGAGTAGTAAAAGGTATTCTAGAAATAGACAAAAATGACCACAATTTTAAGAACAATGATAGAAAGGAACCACCAAGCAGTCCAAGCAATTAACAGAGAAAAAAGTAGAGAATGAACAGCAGGAAAATAATAAGACAAAGATAAGCCAAAACATAGCAGTTATAACCATTAATAAAAATGGTCTCAATTTACCAGTGTGCTGCCAAAAGCAGCACACTGACACAGTTGTTCAAGAAACAAAATACAATATTTTATGTTCTGATCAATTGTGCATGCTTGTGTCTGGTGTTCTGATTTGCAGGTACTATTATACAAAGAATTACAATGGTGAACTACTACCCTCTTGTCTAGTGAAACGCTGTATTATCTCTACTGTTTTATCAAAGAATTATTTTCTTATTCCCTATAATGTTTTGAGCAATCTTTCATTCTTACATGTGTAATCTAAGCAATGTATTTGAGGATAGTGATATGTAATTTAACAACCACTGTTGATTTGTATTACTTTGTCTTCAGACTCTGCATCACTTTGAATGTTCTTGCTTTGATTTGTTTATGTTTGTAATACTGGTATGATGCTACTGTTCTAATGTTTTGTTTGTTTGTTTCTCACTTACTACTCTCTTTAAAGTAAAAATAATGGGGAGGAAAAAAAGGATTGCAGAGAGGAGAGAGGAAGGGCACAAAAAAGAATAAAGATGCATTCCATACATGTACAAATCCTACATGATGAATGTGATCATTATGTACTGCAAACACGGACTAACAAAAAAAGAAGCTCTTTCATATTTAAAAAAAAAAGAAACAAAATGCAACAATATTCTGTATACAAGAAACACATTTATTTCAAAAAGATATTCATAGACTGAAAGTCCGAGGATGGAAAATAATACTCCATGTAACAGGAAACCAGAAAAAGTGGGGGTAGCAATTATATGTGCAGACAGTATGAACTTCAAAACAAGAATGACCAAAAGAGATGAAGAAGGTCAGTACATACTTGTCAGTGGAAAACTGCAAGAGGAACAGATAACAATCATAAATACCTGTGCACCAAATCCAGGAGCTCTCAACTATATAAAACAAGTTTTAACAGATGTGAAAAATAATCAGTAACACAATCATAACAGAGAACTTTAACATCCTATTGTCACAAAGAGTTAGATCAACTAGACAAGAAAATCAGCAAAAAAATAACATAACTAAACCAAACTTGTAAACAAATGAACTTAGTAGGTCTTTACAGAGTGTTCTAACTAACAACAGCAGAACACACATTCTTCTCCACTGCACATGGGACATTCCTTAAAATAGACCATGTTTTAGCACATGGAACATGCTTAAATAAGTGCAAAGGAATTCATATTATCCCATGCACACTATTGGACCATAGTGCAATGAAATTGGAAATTAATGATGAGATACCGCAAAAATCCATAAACACATGGAAATTAAGTAACACCTTCCTAAACAAGCAATGGGTCACAGATGACATTAAAGAAATATTTAAATAGTATTTAGAATAAACCAAAAGGCAGATACAACTTATAGAAACCTGTGGGAAACAATGAAAGCAGTCTTCAGGGGGAATTTTTTAACACTGGGAAAATTTTACTCAACTCTCCCTCAGATGAAGGACTTCTATATATAAAAAGAATTAAATGAAATCAGGTCCCCCAAGTTGAAAGCCCCAGTACAAAAATGAGCATCTGAGATGAATACATACTTCTCAAATGAAGAAATACAAATGGCAAATCAATAAATGAAAAAATGTTCAACATCATTGACCATTCAAAAAATCCAGATTAATACAACACTGAGATTCCATCTCACCCCAGAAAGAATGGGGATCGTTAAGAAATCAACCAATAACAAATGCTGGAGGGGCTGTGGGGAAAAGGAACTCTTCTCCACTGTTGGTGGGAGTGTAGATGGGTGAAACTACTGTGGAAATCAGTGCGATGATCCTCCCAAAACTTGGATTAGATGTCCC
>NW_004955438.1:9852897-9928138 GCF_000276665.1 Chinchilla lanigera | reverse complement strand
CTTCCTTCCTTCCTTCCTTCCTCTCATCCTGTTCTTTTTTCTTCCTTTTTCTTGTGAGCAAGAACCAGTAAAGGAATAGCGGGAGAAACTGGAGATAGTGAGAGAAATTTGAAATACTTCAAATTACTCCTCCTTGGTTGCTTTGGGGTGGGAATTGACTAGAAAGAGTTAGGAGGCGCAGTGAAATATTTCATACCTTGGTTATGATGCATGAATATAGTTATTGATCATCTTCAAACTGTATACTTGAAATGAGTGCATTCTACCTCCTGCTGACCATGTATGGACTAAGACCACAGAAAATGTGTGGCAAACCTCTCCAATTCTAAGTTGTGGGAGTCAAGTATTGTGTCCTAGTGATGAGGAAGTGACTACATCTCTGTCTCAAAAATAAAATACCTAATACTTTGAATTTAAACTGGGAGAGGTTTATTTCACTCACAGTTTCAGTTAGGTTCAGGTTAAAGTACCTTTCTCCAAGACGGAAAGGGCACAGTCGAAGCACTGGATGGAGAAACAATGGCTTATCCCATGGCAAGAAGGAAAGGTCACCAAGGCGAAGAGCTAAATGGTCTCCAGGGAAATACTGCAACGGTGTGCTGAATGTGGCTTCGGGGAGATAACGCGGGATGCAAGAGACAGACACTTGTTACTGGCCTGCACTGCAGCTGCTATGCCTGTACTTTATGCTGCACACTGCACACCAGCATCTTCTCAGTCATTCTCTGTTGAGTTCTAACAGTCACGTGACTCAAAAATAACAACGCTATCATTTTACTTCCTGCTGGTTTACAAATAATTTTGGGAAACTGTTTCTCCCATTTGACTTATTTATCCACAAAACTTATCATTATTCAGCTATTACTTCCTGTGTGCTTAGCATTGGAGCCCTAGAACAAGCAAGGTCTTTATTTCTTCTCTAAAACTCTTCCTTTCTGATTTGCTTTATTTAAGATTTTCCCCAAGGGAAGACTTACTGTTTGTACCAACTACAATCCAGTGTTTTTCAAAAGGGGGACTTTCCCTATTTCAAATAAGATTCTTTGCTCATTTAGGAATTTGCCTGGAAGATTAGAGATGCTCCTTGTTTCTTTAAGTCTCAGAATTCTGAGCTTTGTCACTTCCGGTGGAGCACTTCAGGGACAGCTCGACTCCTGGGAGTTACAGACTCTCATTCAGAGACCCTTTCCTATTATCTAGAGTAGTGTTTCCTAAGGCATCATTGGGATGAGTTTCTGTAGTAGTAAAACTTGAAACATATTATTAAATGACTATGTGAATGAATGAATCTGAAATACATTAGAACTTAAAGCATATACCTTTCTAACTTAAAGATATTTTTATAGTAAAAGACACATTCTTATAAGCCCTCCCAAAATACTCTCCCACAATTTGAACATATTTCACTGTTCTTGCCACTTTTTGAAGCAGTTCTAGAGGTCCCGCCTCAGAAATGCCTTTAGTTGCACTGTCCTGATTGCCTGGATGACATGAATCAATTCAAAATAGTTACCCTTTCATGGTTATTTTGAATTTGGGGAAGAGTCTTAAGTCTCCAGTACTAGATCCAGGGAATAAAACAGATGAGGACATTTTAGTGGCGTTTCTTTGGGACAAAAATCGTCATAAATTGTTGATCAGGGAGTGGTGATCACAAACAGTGAATATTTAAATTAAACTTTTTGTTACAATAAAAGACACATAGCCATTAATATCCCTCAAATACTCAAAGTATAATAACTTGTTTCAACCATTCCTAACTTACTGTTCTTGGCAGTGCATCTTTTATTGTAGCATTATTTCAAAAATTTTTATTTGTACGTTTGCCGTATATAATGATCATATTTGTCACAAGCACGAAACACATTTGCATTCTTTTCACATCCTGCTCTCCACCATCCCTTCCTCCCTTGATCTCTTGCTCCCTTTCCTGTTTGCAAAAGAAAATTTATACCTTTAAAGCAAAATGTTTTTACATAAAATTTTACATAAATACTTCATTGGGATGACAGCATACACTAGTAAATTTTGACTCAATATTTTAAAAGTTTTGATTTCTTTGTTTTCCTTTTATTCTGCTTTTTCTGTATCACATTACACTCTCACCACTCAAATTGTGCTGATTGTCTCCTTGTATAGTTTTCTCCATTTCCTGTTAATACATAGAGCACACATATAAAGGAGTGTTATTATTTTATAAAAATGTCGCTATGTGTTCCACAAATTTACTTTTATGATTTTTATTTTTTACTTAACAATACTTTAGAAATAACTTCAACTCAACTTACATCTTTCTAATGCTGCAACTTTAATATACCATAAAATGTACATACATGTACTATGCTAATTTATTTGTGCATTCTCTCAATAATGGCTTTTATTATGTTTTCAGGGGTTTGGGGCACTATCAGCAATGCTATGATAAACTTACATCCTAATGTAATGCTTACATACTAACACTTTTATTTTTATTAATAGATTTCCAGATGTTAGCATTTTAAGGAAAAAGTTCTATATTTTGCAATTCAAGCTATGTTTTGCAAATTTACTTTACAAAAGAGGCGACGTTCACATTTCAATAAGCAATGAATTTGAGTAACATTTTCTCTATTACTCTCCCCACTATAGGTTTTCTGATTCTCTGTAAGACTTAATAGCATAACAAGGGAAATCTAATATCTAAGAAAGAATTCACCTCTGTCATTACAAAGAGAATTTCTTTCTCTTCATGATCATTGCCATTAGCCCAAATAGCAGTGATTATAATCATAAGCTACTTGTTAATTATAATAAATAATAGTAAGTTGAACTATATGGAATAGACCATATTCAGTAATTTTTCAACTAATATATGACAATTTTTGAGTCATTCAACCTAAAATTTCTAGGATATTTTATAGATTTACACTATGACCACAGAATTCTTATAGTGATAGTAGATTAGTTAGGCATATTCTTATGGAAGACATATCTCAGTAATTTCCTCATGTGTTCCTTGCAATTATTTATTAAACCTATTAAGGGGAAGAACCTTGCGTGCTCTTCAGCCCTGCATCAGATTCTATCCAGGTTTCTCTCCAGGGTGCAAGCTTGGTACTCTTTCCGCTCTGTCTCCTTCATTTTCAGGTTCAGTCTGCTGTGGCTTTCTTTTCCCTTTTACCTCTCTCAGTCTAGATATATGATCCCCTTTCATAAATGATCATCTTCCTTGTCATTTTTGTGGTTAAGCATCAATCCAAAATCATACTGTATTATGATATTGCAGAAAACAATATAATATATATTACACATTACTAAATACACAAGCAAATTTATTGCACGGTATGAGAGAAATCTCATCATCTGCCTTCTACAAACTCAAGAGGCAGGAAAGCCAGTGGTGTAGTTTACAGGCTGAGAGCAAGAGGATCACAGATATTGATTCCTGTCTGAGGACAAGGAGGGCAGAGGTGTCTCAGCTGAACAGTCAGGCAGAATGTACACAACCTTTCTGCACCTCTGCTGTTCAAATCATCAGTGTGTGGACGATGCCCACCCACACTAGGAAAGACCATTTGCTTTACAAACCTACTGACTCCAACACTAATCCCATTAGAATAACCCTTACAGATGTGTCCAGAAATAACACTTCACAGATATCAAGTATTTGGTAGCCATCAAGCTGACATATACAACTAAGCATCACATACACAGGGCCAGAATGCTTTTGTGAAAAGGTACTCTAAACATTTCACTTCTCCTCCATGTCAGAATTCCAAAAGTCACAATATGATGACAATCCATTTGCATGAAGTGGGGACAGTGGTGTTAACCCCTGATTCTGATACCATCAAATTTAAAACTTGAAAACCCTGTCCAAGACAGTACCTTTTGTTCATACATCCTTGAATCTACTTAAAAGGTGAATGACTGTCATCAGCTCTTTGCATTGAGAACAGTCTCAGAAGAAATGAATGATATCAGCTAACTGCAACATGTAATCAAAGCAGATTTGAGGCATTCATATTTAAACACAAATTAAGGAAAGCAAATAAATGCCAAATGAATGGCATGCGAATAAAGCAAGCTGTCATAGAGTAGTAGAAATAACTGAGAAGCAGTGATAACATTATAATCAGGATGTCAACAGAGATAAATGCCATTATACAGGTGAGAAGAAGCAAGATGACAGGCAGCAAAAATATGCCAGTGCCTAAATGTCACTTGGTAATGATCCTTTTTGACATCTTTACCCAGGATTACAGATAAAATTCTGCTGCTACATTTCATTAAATTTTGTACTTCCTTTTGTGCTGCAACTTTTCCTGTGTATCTATTTTTTCTCAATCTGTTTGCACTTCCTAATAGATCAGCCTGCTATGCTCATGCTACTCCTGCTAAAAGATACTTGAGACAATGACACAGTGGGCTGGGAGAAGAGAAATGTGGGTTATTCTAAGGATGTCCCTACTGAGCACCCGCCAATGCTATGTATCATTACAGTGCTATCAGCAGTATGTGTAGTGACTGGAAATTCATTCCTTTGCCCCAGGCTCCCTTAGTTTATATTTCCTTCACTAGTTCTGTGATAAGCAATAACTCACTGTGACCCAATCTCATCTCTTTCATTTGAGAGTAAAAGTCCTTAATACTATCTACTTCATAGACTTATAGTGAGATTTAAAGGAGTTAATGCTCATTTTTAAAATCTTAAATAATAATATTTGGCATATACTAAGCAAACCCTTATTGCTCTTAGTTGTATTACTTTTGGGGGTGTAGATGTTATCATTGCTTATATAAGAAATAGGAACTCAAATTTACCAATATGCAAGCTTCTTCAGCTTGGATAAAATTTAGTGAAAAAGATAGCAGATCTTGCAAGAAGCCAACCTGAACTCTGAATCTGGTTGCCTTTTTCTTTGACTCTGGAAATTTATGGAAGTCATTCACTTTAGTCATGATTCCAGAAGGAAAGAGATGGTTCACGCACTCTTAGGATTGAGGAGGGCTTGATAAAAAGATTTTTTTCAAAAGTAGAACCAAGGTTACATTAGAGCAAGTCAAGGAGAGATGGTAAAACATCAGGATTAGAAAACTTGGAGCTATTTCAGGTACCAGGTGAAGGGACAAAAGGAGAAATAGTCATTGGGTCATTGGATATGAGAGAGAGAGAGAGAGAGAGAGAGAGCGCTCAGAAAGCATTGAAAGAGCATTGCCAACTTTCTACTAGTTCGTTACTCTCTGATGCATCAAACCACTGTGTCCTGTCAGTTTCGCCCATTTGTGACCCGAGGCAGAAGCTAGAAGACAAGGTGGTTCTGTGATGAAGTCTAACCCGATCTTCCTCCCAGAACAGGAGACAAAATAAAAGAAGATAGAGCTGACAGACAAGAACAGAGAGGGTATCCAGCACAATCATGTCTCTGAACCCCACTTTACTCAATACCTGAACCTCACTTTACTCAGTATCTGACCTCCCCCCTCTACATCAACCTGGAATATTTTCTCTGAGAATGACTACAAGGCTGACTCTAGAATGCAATTTGTGCAATTTATGTTGGCCACCTGAGTGAATAATATTCTAAGACTCCTAAAGAAGACTACAGGATGAAAGCTTGAACTCTTTTTGGAAAATCATTCTGTTTTTCAGCAAGGCATTAGAGTTATATAAGCGAGCAAATGGCATATGACATTAGGAAAATCCCTCCGAAAATACATTTTACTAAATATGCAAATTACTATATCAGTGTAAACAAGTAAGGGAGAAACTAATAAGGCAGCCAGCAAATGAATCACTCTGAAGATGTGTGGTCAAATTAGTTTGGAAACCTTTGACTTCACAAAAGCATTTTCCATGCTGAAGAACTTCTCAGAACTTTTAATATGCTAATACTGTATATCTCTTAGAAGGTTAAGTGGGCCTAGCTCTCCAAGTGTAATTCACCTTGAGACTTCAAAAAATATTTTCCACATAAAGATGCAATTTTGTAGAAAAATACATTTTATGTATTTAGTGCTAAAGAACATAACTTTGCATTTGATAATTTTGAATGTTTTTAATATGAAACATGTTGTATAAAACACAGCCATTATTTTTATTGCCAGTCACTGTAGCAACTATGTAGAAACCAATTATCTTCATTATATGTTTATTATTTATACATAATTCAATGTAGCCACATTTTAATAGGGTTGCCCTCCTGACTTAACTATATGCTAAGTAACCATATAGGTTAATCCTAATTTCTAATACCAGGGGAAACTCTTAAGATAAATATGAATGAAAAAGAAAAAGTAACTACAAAATAAATCTGAAGAGCCTCAGTATCTAAAGACAATTAGATTAAAGGTACATATCTTTCAAAGAAAAAACAGAAAGTGGACCCATCTCTTCAATAGGTAACTATATAAGATATACAGTAGTAGGATAGAAAGGCCATTTTAATTACTTAATATTCACTCATTCAGAGAATCAGTCAGTTCTTCTAAAAAGTGGGGGTGGTATGTGCAACTTTCCCAGATTGCTATAAACATTGATATACAGTGATATTGCTGCTGTTGAATGGCTCTTAGCTCGGGTTTCCTGCTACTTGAACAGCAAAGTTTGAAAAAAACCTGCTAGGTGTTCATAAGTGCTCAAGAGCTGAACTAAAACCTGAACTTGAAAATACCTGTACATCTCACTCACTTTCCCCCAGACAACATATAGTGCTTATGTTAGCGCATTAAAACATTTGTCATTGTGCTTTTCGTGTGCATGTGCCTAATTTGTGTGAAATACCGTAACCACGGCTCCAAAGAAAGATAGTGATAGTAGCGATAAAAGTAAGAGGAAAACTGTGGAAACCACGATAGAGTTAAAGTCAAAAGGAAAGGAGAGGCTGGGGATTTAGCTCAGCGGCACAGAGCCTGCCTGGCAAGTGTGAGGTCATGAGCTTGATTCCCGGTACTGGAAAAAAAGCAAGAAAAGGAAAGACACACTGTGGTGGGGGAAAGAGGAAAGGAAGAAAGAGAAAAAGGAAATACTATCTTTATGCACAAGATAGTTATGACCAGTTATTTAGCTAGTTTCTCTTAGTTCATTGAAAAGAAAGGTTGTGCTAACACTGATTGAGTAAGATATCAAGCCTGTATCTTGTACTCTGCATAGCTACAACAATGACAATATACAATGTATTAATTGTTGTAATTCTCCTACCAACCTGTTTTGAAACTCTTTTTTATTGTCATTTTTATTTTTTTCTCTGAAAAAAAAAAGAAATTGTGAAATTTGATAAAGTCCTGGGAAATGAATTTAGAAGTATAATTTTTGGGCTTCAGAACCGGTTGTTAGACTATCTATTATTTCTTGTGGGGAAAAAAATGTTCAATTCTCGAACTTTTCAGTGCTCCAACAAAATTTGGAATGAATCGAGTTTGACAACTGAGGTATCGCTGTACAGCAAGGAGTGATTGGCCCCTGTCACTGATTCACTGCCTTTGCATCGCTTTGGGTGAAGTGGGATAGGAAGGGGCTACACGTGACAAGCTGAACAATTCCATGCAGTGGGGGAGAGCTGAGAGAGAGCTGAACAGGTGAGTGAGTTATCCACACACCATGAGGAAGTGCTGGTTTAAGTAGAGTCCTTAGAGAAGACTTCTTGGAGGAGATTTCAAATGGAGGTTTTCTTTCAATAAGAAAATGAGGAGCCAGGTGCTGTTGTTACTTGCCTGTAATTCCAGCACTCTGGGAGGCTGAGCCTGAGGCTGAGGCATATCCAAGCCTGAGCATATGCAGGCCTGTAGTAGTGACACTCTGTCTGAAAATAAAATAAATACAAAGTACTGTTCTTTTTTACTCTTCTATACTCTTTATTTCATTGCAAACACTTCCAATATGTCATCAAAGCCTTCAGATAAGACTCAAACCACAGACGAATGCTGGTGTTTTCATTATACTGACATTTACTAGTCTAGTTTTTCAGTCTAGTACTTAAAGATATCATTTGACCCTTTGCAAACAATGTCTAGTTTCATTAGTGACTAGAATTGGACTCTTACTTCTTTTCTCTCTGAATGTTAATAGTGGTAGATTCTAGAGACAGACTCAATTCTCCTCCCTGCCTGGATCCATTCTTGGGCAGGCTGAGTCACTTCTGTTTTCAGCATGAGTGTGTCCCTCAGCTGTCCTACAGGATGAGCAACATGGGGTGTGGAACAAGTAACTTACACCACCTCAAACAAAGCCAAGCTTGTTCAACTAACAGCCAGCAGCTGGCCTTCTTTTAGCTGAGCCTAATCAGGATCAACAGAGCTGCCTTTATTATAATTCAAACATATATGGGCCATCAGGAATATTATTTGAGATCACAGAGATTTCTTTGGTTGCCTTTAATCAGTGGCATTTTGGTACTAGGTACCTGATACTGGAACTATGGAAAGCAGACATTTGTTCATAGTACCATTACGCATATGCCAAGAAGTACTAAACCAGTGCAGTGTACTGTCCCAAGCAATCTTGGTATTTTATAAACATTGCAAAGGAGCAGTTGTCACTGTGCAGGCCTTGCCTCTCTGTTCCTTGGGTAGTTCTGGCCTCACTGAACATATCATAATCATTTATTTATCTAGAATACACAAGGAACCATAGCTGTCTTCTAAGGCATGGTCTCAAGCTCAGAGATGAGCATGAAAGAACCTCTAGCACCTGAAAGAAACGCCATAAGGCAAGAGTGCTAATGTCATACATCTGAAAAAAAAAAAAAAAATCGTATCTTTAGAAGCTACTTATTTGATAAGGACATTTTGAGCATTTAACTGACTGGTACTAAATACAAAATATTCTCCACACACTGTTAATAACCAAAAGGAGAGTGAATTCTAAGTATGAATAAGTAAGAGGATAAATGACCCTCATGCTCACATTACAAACATAAAGAACTGAAAGGATGTGTGGTTCAGTAATGAAGGAATGTTTCCCATTGTTTTTGTAATTGGATTTGAGTTTGGTTGTTTCTGAAAGCTTGGGAAGATTGCTCTGAAGTGTGGAATTTTAGCTTTATGTAGAAAATCATCCTAATTCTGGTTGTAGGGAAAGAAAATTGGTTACTCTGCTCTGTAGAAGGAAGAAATGTTGAAAATTTTAAGAAAACAAACAAAAGCATAACCTTTTATTTGGATAAATGGTAATTCTTTGCAGTGGTTGGCAGTGTATTTCGTTATCAAAATAGCGGTGTGTCTGCTAGTGAGATGGTGTGAACAGACGTATTTGCATGACCAGAAGAAAGGCTGTACTCATTCAGACAATCTTCCAGAGCTTTGCCGGGAAACTGTTTGATCCTTTGCGAACTGCAGGCCTTTGAAGTTGAGAATTTTCTGTGTTTAAAGGAAAAATCCAGTTGCATTCTGCAAGGGTATCTCGGGCTCAGAGAGCCTTAGTCTGTCCTGGTCCACACGGCTTCTTGCAGTGGAGTGAAACCCTCCAAAGCGCAGTGACTCCTCTTCCTCCCTGGGGTGCACGGGCGTGGCCCTGAGAGCCAAGGTGCTGAATTGAGGTGAGAAAGCGGCTGAAGAGCAGAGCTGCGGAGCTAACACTGGTGTTCTCTCTTATGATCTTCAAGGTCAGGAACGCGGGAGAAAGCGGAAATATTAGAGACTGCAAACCTGGCTGTCTGGGGCCAAAAGGTGCTAACCCAAAACTCTCTTAATTGAGCGAGGAGAGCAATTTCTCTCCCATTTTGAGTCAGACACTCAGACTTCCCTTGTTTGTGTAGTTGTACTAACTTTTTGCCTAGGCTTCCTAGAAAAGAGAGATCAGGCACTTTTGAAAACAATTGTAGCACTGTGCAAACAATAATATGCTGCAGTTAATTATGAGTTTTTATACACACATAGCATGGCTAGTTAATGATTAAAAGTAGTCTCTTGAACCACGCTTCCTGGCTTTGCTGCAGGTGGCCAAACTTGAAGAAGTCATTTTCCATCTCAGACCCTCAGTTTTCTCACCTGGGGAAATGAGTGTAATCAAGCATTCACCTCTCTGGGACATTGGGAAGATTAAAATTTTTAACACATTTAAAGTCACTAGCACAGTTTGTACTACCTGGTCAGTGACATATAATTGTTAGCTTTCAACTCAGTGTCTTTGCACTGAGCTACATCCCCGGACTTTTCTATTTTTTACTTTGAAACAGGGTCTCATTAAGTCTTTAAGTTTCCAAGGTTAGGCTTATACTAGTGACCCTCCTGCCTCAGCCTACTACAATGCTGGAAAAAAATAATCTTAGTCTTTCCTATAATTAAATTTGACAAATGGTTTTGCTGTTGCTATCTTTGCATTCATTTACATCCACTAAAATGAAGTCAAGCTCATTTTTGGAGTCTGTTGTTCATCTGTCAAATGAGGATATCGTAACATGTAAAGATAAAATGCCATCTTTAACTGTCATTCTAAAATGTACCAATATGCATATGCATGCTTTTATACTTTAGATCACGCAGTCTGCAAGTGCTCCTATAATTTAATTATATATGATGATCCTTTTCATTACTTAAAAGATATAAAATAGATGTATCTTGATACTACAAAGTTAAGTAAAATAAATCAGATACAAGTCAAAAATATTACATGCTTTCTCTTGTGTGAGAAATCCAAAATAAAAATAAATTGAAGAACAAAATAAAAGGTGGATAATATGGAACAAGTGGATTTTTTTTTTCCAAAGGAAGGGGACCAAGACATGGAGGGAAGAACAAGGGAGGGACAGGAATTAAAAAATTAAGCTGTGCTATGTCCATGTACCATCAACTCACAATGAATATGATCATCATGTACTGCAAACATACACTAATAAAATAAGTAAAAGGTATAATACATGTTAATCACTCCTATTTATTAAGCACTATTGTATGTGTGAGATACGGTATCAGAAACTGAGGATTTAACAATCAAAAAACAAATACCCCCATGTGCGTGGTATTTTCATTCAGGTGACTTCCCCTTTGTCTGAAGCTGTCCCAGCTGTAAGACCGCTATTATGTAACTAAGTACAGAACCAGGGACTGGGATCCCAATTCTGAGCAGGTTGTTTCAGCTATTCGATGATTACTTAATAGGAGGCTTCATAAAATTTTACAGACATGCAACCATGCAAAATGTAGTCTTAGGCGCCCTCATTGCATTGTTAAAAATTGACTTTTCTGGTTTTTCCTTTTTCCTTATAGTTGTCACCACACGCATACCTTTTAGCAGAGCAGCACAGTTGACAAGAATTCTCTAGAAATGTTAAATACATGTATTTAATAAAAATATAGAAAACTCCTAAACAGGTGCAAAATGCAAGCCATTTTTTAAGAGGCTGTGCTTCAACTTCAAAACACATTTATTGCTTTGTAGAAAAAATACTCTTTCAGTGTTCTAAAGGCCAATGTATAAAACCAATTTGGAAACTGCTTGTCATCTTCCTGTGTAGCAGATAGAGTAAAGGAATAAGCCAGGCTTGGGTTTATATTAATTTTAACTGCTCAGCTTTTATGCTAACAGGAGCAAAGAGAAATTCCTGAATGGACTGGATTTGAAGTGAGTGGTACCTATGAGGAGTTTCCATAAACCATTCCATGTTGCCAGTGTTTGACTGATTGGGACTTACAGAGAGAGTAATTTCATGCAGGTGAACCTTATATTATATGATAATATTTTAAGGGAGAGTCTAATTGAACTTCTGTCTTGAAGGAATGTTTTAAATGCTTCCCAACAAAAGAGCCACCAGCCAGCACTTAAAATGAGGCTCAAATGATAGAAGGGTTGAATTTTTAATTCTGCTTAATTTCAATTAATGTATAGTTAAATAATTCCATGAGCCTAAATGGTAGCTTAGGAAACAGAAAAAATTTAGAAATGTAAGTGACAGGGTTATCTACATTAATACAAACTAGCAAAAAATTTAGAACAATGAGAGGGATTTTATAACAACAACAAACGTGTTTAAAAAAATAATGTTTTCTCTCTCTCTCTCTGTGTATATATATATATACAGAGAGAGAGAGAGAGAGAGAGAGAGAGAGAGTGAGGCACAGTGACGAGGTAGCATTTGCTCTGGTTTATCTACATCTGGGGAGAGACAAGAGATAATCAGAGAGATAAGATTCTTAAGGTCAGGAGGGGTCAGATCATTATAGACAAAGAAAGGAGCCACGATACCTATATCCTAATGCCCAGAATGTACCAATGTGACCTTGTACTGACAGCAGAGGGGCTTTGCAGATGGGATTGTGTGGAGGAGGATACAGAATCAGGGAGATTTTCCATGTAGGTGAAATAGAATCATGAGTATTTAAGGTAGAGGTTGGGTGCAGAAGGGGAAAAATAGCCCCACAAAAGTGGCACGTGGTAGATTTATCCCCATGTGACTGACTTTGAGGCTGGAGTAACAAAGGTAGGAAAGAATACGAGTAGATTCTAGGATCTGGGCAAAGCTGGGAGCAGGGTCCTTCTCAGGGCCTCCAGAAGAACCCAGAGACATCACACCTTGGTTTTTGGCCGGTGAAACCAGTTTCTGACTTCTGACCTCCTGAACTTTAACATAATAAATGTGAGTTGTTATGGAACACACAGTTTTCAGTAATTTGTTAAGACTAAACAGTAAACTAATAAAATTATTAGACTCAAAGTAGAAAATGAGTTACAAATTACTTTGTTATTTTTATTTTCTTTGGGGTATTTTTTTGAGACAACATCTTTCTATGCATTTCAGGGTGGCCTTGAACACACTATATAGCCCAGGCTGGGCTCAAACTTGCAGAGATCCTCCTTCCTCAGCCTCCTCAGCACCAGGATTACAACCACCCTGCTTGGCTAAGGTTGCTTTAATTAAAAAAAAAAAAAATCAGAAATACATTTGGCCCAAACTTAACAATGGCAGTGAGTATAGAAAGAAAAGAAAAAAAAAAAAAAAAAAATGAAATGTTAGGAAATCAAACTCAGCAAAAAAACCCCCAAAAAACAAAAAAATCAAAAGCAGGGTCTGGACAAACAAGTGACTCACATGTTGTTAAGGTATGGAGTTTTTCTCCTGAGAAAATGCCTCTCAAAAATCTCTTCATATAGCAATTTAATATAACACAATATTAAGATGAGCTGGATTCAAAGTCCTCTTCTACCATGGATTCAGAGAGCCATCTCAGAGAGCCACCAACGCTTGGCCCAGCTTACCTAGGGCTGGCTTTGTTCTGCATGCCCCATGTGAAGCAGCAGCTGCTGAATACATCACCAGCGCTGTATTATGAAAATTATGGGGCACACAGCGTTGGTTTTTTTTTTTTTTTCCATTCACAGTACTTGGCAACACATTTCTGTCCAGGTGTTTGAGAGAGCCAGACCCTAATTATGCCAAAGCGAGTGTAGAAGAGACGTTCAGTGGAGGAAGCCAGATTGCTTTTTGTCAAGACAGACTGTCAGGAGGCAGAGCCCAGTGTGAGGAAGAACGTGAGCTTCGCAGAAAACCCTGAATTTGCATACTGATTCTAGTACTTAGTTCCCAAGCTTTCCTCCTGCAAGGAACTTTTAAGCTTCCTGAATCTCATTTTTATCCTTTGCTCAGCATAAGTACAATCACATCTCTCCTGTAGGACCGCTGCCTGCAATGAGGTAGTTGATGGATATAATGCATTGGCCCAGGGCACATGCTTAGTAACTGCAGAGGATGCAGGAAGCCCCTTAAAGAAAGTGTATAAATTAACTTAGTGACCATATTTCTCAAGAACATTCCTTTTCTGTCTTTAAAATGAAAATAGTTTTTATTGATTAAAAACATTCTTGGTCAGCACACATGCAATATCGTAAAACATCTGTCATAAGATAATACCCTAGAAATGATATCTAGGACCTAGAAGAAATGAATAGAGTTGATATAATAATGTATTATGCAGACAATAAAAATAAATTATGTCTTGCATTTCTATTTTTCCTACTGGTATAATATACAATATTTCATTATTGCCCTGACCAATTAATTTATAGTACACTGCTGGGGAGAATTGGAGGAACGCATTATACAGGATACAATGGAGAAATGAAAGAAAAAAAAGAAGAAAGCAGGGAGAGAGGACAGAAAGGGATGCAAGGAGAGAGAAAACAGAAAGGAAGACATTAATTGGAGAGGAAACTAGGGAAGGCAAAGGGAAAGTATTTTGATAGAAAGTAACAAGAGAATTTAGAAACAAAGAAAAATTTAGAAATAGAAGACATGCATAATTTTTCTCCCTTTATCAGAACTGAAATTAAAACATATGAGGTATTCATTAATTCATCCTCTCCTTTTTATTTAGTGGTTATTTATCAAAAGTTCACTAGGGCTGAGGATACAAGAGGAGTGAATAAAAGAGAGTATCCTTACTATCATTTTAGAGCCAGGTGGAGCAACTCCAGACTGCAATGATTTCTTCCTCGATAATGATAAAGTTGATTTGATTTTACTATCATTATTTTATGATGCCAAGACTTTCTTGTGGTGAGCTAGTCAGAAACAGGCTACGATTTCAACTCTTGTCACTTTGGCTTCAAGATAAATGCTAATTCTCTTTTCATGCCATGTTATAGAGGCCAGGAGCAACAGAACCAAAGCAGCTTCTCTCTTTCTCTGTGGGTCAGGGGAAGAGGGAGATAAAGGGAGAGAAGAGGAGACACTACCACTGATTGTTGAACAACATGAAGAATCCATCCAGCCATTGTTTGTGGTACTAAGAATATGGGTTGTAATTTCTGCCCTCTTTAGGTAAAGCAATATACCAAGGAGGCTACCTGGTATTAGGGAGTATGCATATAAGATTTCTATTACTGGGACAAAATACTCAAGATCTGTTTAAAGGAGTAAGGGTTTATTCTGGCTGAGTGTCAGAAGTCCCAGTCTGTATCCACCCTGTCACTCATTGCAGTTAGGAAAGAGAAAGAGAAAGAAACAGGTCCCAAACTATTCCCTTCAGGGGCAAGTTCCCTACAAGCTGTTTCCTCCCACTAGATCCCAATTCCTACTGAAGATTGTACTGTCACCCAGTGGCCTGATAAGTTATGAATTCATGAATGGATCAGTCTGCTGATGAGGTCTCCTCCCAAAGACCCCAACCCTGAACAATGCCTCACTCGAGGACAAAAAGTCAACAGGTTGGGCTTCTGGTGGACATTTAATAACCACAGGAAGGGCTTAGCACTATATACAGTTGATACTCAGGTAATATATGTTTGATTATATAATATGCATAGTTATATAATTAGAACTATGTTTTAAAATAAAAATATACCATTCTAACCCAAATACCCACTTTCTTAAATAATCTATATCTATGGAATACTATAATATATTCCAGAAATATTCTGGAATACACACTCTGTACAAATCACTACACTAGATGAAACCAACAAAAAATTAAAAGACGAATAACATAACATGTAGCTCACAAAGGATGGGAGATAAGATGGGGGGCAATGACAGATAGCTTGTCGATAATCCAAAGGCAGCACAGTATCGTACAATACAATACACTACAATATACTGTGATACAATACTGTCTGATCATGAAGGTGTTATAACCCGAGCATTTTTTCCTACTGCTATGAAGTCAGTACTCCTTCCACATTTTTTGAAAAAGCAAGATTATTATTCTCTAGAAAGCCTAGGCACTGAATGAAGTATGTTAGATATATTTGTGGATGGGTTAAGCACTAAACAATAGATATTTAAGTGAAAGTTTCACATAGCATTGATCACATACAGATTCCCATACAAAGTCAGAAACACATAGGGCATTCAATAAAAAAACCACGAAGTGCATTAAGTATATGGTCAGCCTAAGAGAAAGACAGAAGAGTTCCAATAAAACAACAAAAACAGCAGCAGCAACAGCATGACATTTCTGTCATCATCTTCACCTGATAGAAAGAACACAGACTTCCCCAGTTGCACAAGGCTCACCGCCAACAGCACAGACAAGAATGAAAGTCTAGGGGAAAGGACAACACCATGATGGGTGGAAGCTGGATCCCAGGTGACTCCTCAGAACAAAACTATGCTGCTAGCCAACATTTCTCAGTCCAAGATGATTTCTCTGTACTGTATTCTTTATGATATGGTATTTCACAGCTTTGCTTTTTAGCAGCTATTTTTTGTCTTTTATAACCAATAGTCTGAGGATCAAATACAAAAGAAAAATCAATGTAATAAATTTTTTATCTTGAACAAAACCAGAATAAGTAGGTTGGAGATCTATCTATCACCTATCTATTTATCTATCTATTTATCTATCTATCATCTGCCCATCATAATAAAGGATAAAGAATGCCATTGAAGATGGGAATAGTCAGAGAATGGATAAAAATGATAGACCAAAATGTACAATAGATATTGTGAAATAGGAAGAAGATGTTCAAATAGGAAGGGGTACTGGGGGGTGAGGAAGGAATGGGGAAAAACTGAAAAAAGGAAAAAATGGAAACAAAGGTTTTGTTAAAAAGGAGAGGAAGAGGGCTTGAAGGGAGAGTAAGGGAATGGAAAATAAAGAATGAAGTTATATCATGTACAGGTACAAATTCCCTATGGTGAATGTGATCATTATGCATATTTAAAATGCACCAATACATTTAATGAAATAAAATGTCATATATAAAGTCACACTCTTTGAAATTTTAAAATTGAATACTTCATAGCAATTCTTTAAGCCAAAAAATAAGGAAAGGGGTATGTTCACAGATCTGAGAAAGGTGATTTCCTATCTGGATGGATATCCAACAATAAAGTATAAATTACAATTAAAATCATTTACACAATTCAAGACCTTCAAATTATCTTCTATGCGTTTTTTTTTTTTCCTTAAGAGACTGCAATTTGTCCACTGAAAGAAGAAATTAAACCAAGAAAAAAAAAAAAAACAAGAAGCAGGAAAGAAAGGGTGGGTGTGAAGCAGAGAAAAGATAGTAAAGGGAGATCCAGGGTATAGTTCTGACTGAAGAAGTTTAAATCCTCTCTGCAAAACTGCCTCCAGAAGAGACCGTCAAATCCTTGATGAGCGTCGTTGTATTAAGAGGAAATTTATACAAGTTAGGGAGAGTTTAATGATAACTATATAAAAGTTGTAGAATGAAATATTTTATAACTTCAGGGAAAGCAAAAGCCTGTTCAAAAAAAAAAGAAAACAGTCATATTAAGTCCCTTGCTGTTCATTATTATGAAATAAATATTATTCATCCCAGCATGTTATAGCATAGTATAAGTTCTCTGGAAATCTGATGGAGGGAAAAAGATGTGTGGATATGCCAGGTGTGGGTGGAGGCTACTTAGGTGTGGGGAAGGTACCTACCTTTCACTCGTTGCTTACTGGAATCAAGAGACTGAAGCCAAAACTCAAGGAGCATTGATGTGGCCACGCTTTACAAAAATACCCTGGTGGCTGTAGACATATTAAAAAGAAATAAAAATGATTATTTTAGGAAGCAAAAATTAGAGAAAAGGAGAAACAACTGTTGTTGCTTATTTGTTTCTTAACACTGTGAAGATATGTGAATTTAATATTTTACTAATTAAGTATATAAAATTAATTTCTGGCAGTGCTGTTGAGAAAATAAAATAGAAAGGTACTCCTGGGAACTAAGGAGGGTATTTAGGCTTTTATTCATTCTAGAGCAAAAGAGATATGGGAAACTATTTTGTTTGCAGAAAGATAAGAGTATAACGTGGCAAAATCTGTATTTTTTACAGCATTAGTAACAAAATTTCTATGATTTAAATATACAAAAATATTTATTTCTAAATCTGAGTAAACATGAAATGAACATGGAATTTCTGGAAAGGCAATAATGTCCAGATAACTTGAATTTGTATGCTATGTTTTATTTCTCCCAAACATTTTACACTAAGGATTCTCATTTAATTCTTTAAACAGTCCAAAATCTCGCAGGGCAAAAATGACTGCACTCATTTTATATAAAAATAAATTGTGAATGAGATGCCTAAAGATGTCACTGAGGTGGGAAATGAAGAATAGAATGGTATTAGTATTCCTGTTATTAAAAATCTCTGTTCACTGCATATGCCTTAAGTAATAAATTATTACTTTTCTAAGCTCTCCCTTGCTTTTGCGTTATGGGAGAAATATAGTATTTCTTATATATGAGAAGTTTGCAGTTCAAAAATTAAAGGTTAGGAAATATCATGAACAGGTTTTAATAATTGTGTTCTATTTTTAGATCATTTATTTTGTCTCACTTCTTTTAAATTCTTCTCTTTAATAGGCAAAATTAATCCTCCAAGTGCCAGGTAAAATTTCACTATTGATTTAATTATGTATTCTTGTGTGCTAGCTTTCTTTTGCTATATTTTAAGCTAAGATACCTTGTGGCTCATTTAATTAAAGACTAAGACTCCATTCATGTAGGATTTTTCCACCAGAGCTACAGCCTACAGTGCAGAAGCACACTCTTTCTCTTAAGCCATTCTTTCATTTCCCGGTTAAACAAAAACCACATGCCATATAGGAAGATCTCCACTGAGATGGTAACGGGTAGCCCAGCCAGCAGCGAGTGAAAGAAGAACAAGTAAACATTTGCAATGAATAAAGATCCCAAAATCTGTTACTGGGAGACTGAGTCATTCATATGTATATGAATATATATATTAAAGTCATATAGCAATTCATATATACATATTTTTATGAATTTAAAAGTCAATTGTTCAAGTAGTTCTTGAGTAAGAGCTTTGTATGACTGTACAAATGGGAGCCTGCATAACTTTGATGTAAGTCTCGATTTTGAAGTCAGGCTTTGAAGCCTTCCTTTGAATACTAGCCTGCCCCTTCCTAGCTGATGTCCTTGGCAATGTAATTTGACCTCTCTGAACTTGAGTTTCTTCACCTACTGCTCCAGTTTGGATTTTATTTGAGGGTATGCTCCATTTTGTGTTGAAACTTAATCCCTATTGTGAGGTTTTGAGAGAGTGGAAACTTAGCTTCATTTTGGTGTTTAGAGGTGGAACCTTTGGAAAAAGATTGGGATTAGATAAGATCAATAGAGTGGAGCTCATCACTGAGGGCTTGATGAAAGGAGGGAGCGGAATCAGACCACACACACACACACACACACACACACACACACACACACACACACGGACACACACACCTCTGCTCCTGTCTGCCCAGGGAGCCTTCCAGAAAGGAGTCCATCCCCAGATTCCCAGATCCCCAGATGGACCCCTCAACCTTGTACCTTTAGAGCTGTGAGCCAAAATAAATCCTTTTTCTTTATGACTTACTTGTCTATGACATTATGTTATTACTAATCTACTTTAAAATAGAACCATGGGCATCATATCATGGATTGTTAAAAAATTCAATGTGACACATGGAAAAAGAACTAGCAGTGTCTAGCACAGTATAAAGCCTCAGTGATGGCTCTTATGGATGGTAATTATGTAATTGAAATACACAAACAAGTATATTAAATACTTTAAGACACTAAGGATATTACTTCTACAAATAGAAACACCTGCATTGGAAGAATAGGAATTGTACTCCTTAGATATTGTGGTAATTCATTACTAACCTGACATTTGCGGCAAAGGATCATTCGATGTACTCTCTAAGCAGTAAAGACTTCCTCTTCCATATCAGTGGAGTTCTTTGAACTCACATATAGGGCATCACACTAACATGAACCTACTTAGGTGTGTGCTGTGGTTACTTATGCATGCATGTAATCATATGCATGCTTTATAACTAAATACTGTATACACTGTGACTTTGTGTTCTTAATTTTGTGTGCCTTCCCTGGAAGGCAGAGATTGAGTTATCTCCACTTTTGGATTCCCTATTTTAAAAAGTTTCTAGTATTTAGTAGATACTAATATTATTGATGAATAAATTATATTATAGGCTTTTTTATATGCCTTTCATTTGGTGTGCATTAAATATATGCATAACTGTGAAGAATAAATCAGTATTCTACTTTTATTGAATGTAAGATATATTTACGTGAGCATCAATATTAGGTGTGCCGTTTCCATTCTTAAAGTATTTGACAGTAACTGGCTGGTCATTTCTGATAAAATGAAGGAAGTGTAATAATTATTTTAATTAAAATATTTCCTAGTGGGGGTGTGGAACACAGCTCTACAAATGGAGTGTAAAATGAGTAGAGCATAAGTATCAGGCCTTGTCCTTTAACTTGTGTCCAGGGTGCAGAATAGCATTGCCCCTGATGACAGGAGTTCAAATGTACAACTAATTTCACATAATATTGAGTTTGGCCAGCAGAACGGAGTTGGTAGAATATCCAGCATTTTTAGGTATACTTTTACCTCCTTAAAACAAGATTTTATTTGTATTTTTATTGCATATTAAATTGAATATTGCCTACTCACTGCATTTGTACTCAAAATATAGCTTATTTTTAGGGTAGCCCAAAAATGAATAATTTGAGCATATGTTAGTATCTTAATTCTGGAATATGGATTTACTTTTTATAGAAGCAGGTTCAGTTTATGCTGCACATTGGAGTAATAGAATAAAGTCAAGAAGATGCAGTGGAAAACAGTCAGGCTTTTAGTGATTAAAATATACCTCCATAGCACATGATATCACTAAACAAATTTAAATTTTCACTTAGCTAAAGACAAGACACTGCTAGAATTTAAATGCACCTTTGTCTTGTTTTCTTTGTATAATTCAGAGATGTAGACACAACTCAGAAAGTTTATACTAAAGAATTAAGAGTCTGGTGTAAGTTAAGTTTAGGTTCTTAAACTCAATGACTGATGAATCATTCTTACATAAATGAATGATAATAATGAATTACAAGATACCAACAACTCTTAATATTTAGAGTAACTATAATGAGTACAGTGTGTTTATTTACTACATGATTTATTTGAATATCACAAAACATCTTAAGAAGTGTGTGCTTTTTGGAATTTTGTAAATAAAATGACTGAAATGATTTGTCCAGCAAGTGACAGAGATGCTAATTAAATATTTGTTTTCACTTTTGAACTGATATGCAATGGATAGTAACTGTACTAAGACTCATAGGTACTGCTTTGTGTATTTCCTCTTACTCACTATTCTCAGTTTTTTCTACTTTGTTTCTTCCTTTTGTTTTTTTTTTCTTTCCCCTGTGGCACCTGGAATTGACCTCAGGACCCTGTGCTTGCCAGGCAGGGCACTTATGCCATTGAGCTATATACCCAGCCCCAGTTTTTTCTAGTTTGAAAGAAAATAAAGAAGGAGTAATAGGAGAGAGAGAAGGAAGGGTGAAGAACGCTGTCACACTTGCCCCTCTCATATCAATAAATTAAGTTTCAAGTACTGGTCCTTTCTTGATTGCTCTCTCCCAGTGGCGTTAAAGCAACAGAAAGATTAATAATGATTAGAGTAAAAGAAAGGGGAAGAAGATAAAAGTGGGAAGGAAGTGAAGAAGAACAAAGATAGAATTATGAATAATTTATTGTTCAAAATTAATAAGAACTTTTTCCTAGTTAGTCTTTTTAATGTGTTCTGGAAGTCGAAATAGGTGCCGTATTATGCACATAATGTGGAGATCTCCTAGCAATACAGCTTTCCGAGAGGGAGAGGGAGAGGAAGAGTGGGAGGGATGGGGAGAGGGAGAGGGAGAAGGAGAGGGAGAGGAGGAGGCAGAGGTAGAGAGGGAGGCAGAGGGAGAGGGGGAAGCAGAGGGAGAGGGGGAGGGAGAGAGAGGTGTTATGTTCTACTGAGGTAATGAATTTCCAGAATTGCTGTCGGAAAAGAATGGGTTCTTGAGCAGACCTGGAATTTATAACTTGCTTCCAATGATACTTAGCCTTATTCATTATTCATTGATTGCTTTTCATATTATTAGCTTCTTCAATGGAGAAAGTATTACTAGCAGTCTCCAAAATCGCACAGTATACTCTCTGGTCCCCGTACTGGTGTAGACCGAAGCTGATACCCTCCAGAAATGACTCACCCAGGGGGTTAGGGGCTTCCTGCTCTAGAGGCGGATTGTTTCCTCCACCAGACCCCAGTTTGAATTCCCACTGCTGTTTGAGGTCAGAACTTGAATCTACTCCAGTGGTATTTTGTTTCCTATGCCCACAGAGCTAAAAGTAGTACGTTCTATTCTTACAGTGAGATTATCTGGAATATTTTCAAAGTGACAATGCTTTTCTATTTGAAAAGCAGAATATTTAGAAAAATCATAAGGTAGGAGTGAATTTAGGGCTTAGAGCAGGCATCAGTTGTAAGACCAAAGATCTGAGGATGTCATTTCACTTAAAATCATTTATTTCCGAATTCAAATTGAAACAGGGCAATTCAAGAGCTGATTCGGCAGGTGAAAAACAATGTGATCTTGTCTCAAGTATTTAAAACTGAGACAGATGAGACACAAATTGGACATGGCATAATAATTTTATTTAGAAAAGGTTCCAAAATGTCAAAGCGAGTCTGGTCTTGTTAATTTTTCCCTATGTCATTCTCCAACTGATAATTTTCCTCATTAAAATCATCACCATGATTATGTATCTCTTCTGTGAGATTCTAAATTTTAGTCACTTGACCTCTGTTGAGTAGGATATTTAGAAACTATCTAGCTCTTTTAAGCAGCTTATGTTTTTATTCATTTGGTGACTTGCAAGCTTAGCTGTATTCTATTTCTAAATGCTTCCAAATATGTTTACTCATATTATACTAGCTTTAAGATTCACTTTAAAAGTTTTATTACTGAAAATGAGGTGATGATGATTGAATAAGCAAACAAACACCATAAAGCTAGCCTGAAATTTATGGAACCTTCTCTGAGCCTCGTCACCCTGTTACTCTATATTTGCCCACCTGCATTGAGCCTGGTATACTAGTCACTTTTATCTTGCTGAGACAAAATACCTGACATACACAGCTGAAGAGAAAAAACATTATTTCAGTTATAGTTGCAGGAATTTTAGCTCATGGTTAGTTGTCCTCAAGGAGGAAATACGGGGGAAGAGTATGCGAAAGGAATGTTGCTCACCTCATGGCAGACAAGAAGCAGAGAAGGTGGGAAAGAGGTGCGGAGACAGAGGAAGGGAGGATGGGGAAAGGGTCAGGAGTATACCCTGCTGGGTCCAACCCCCACTGAGAGCTTCCTGGGACTGAGCACCATCGCCCACCACCACTTTCAGTTATGAATACATCAGTGCATGAATTCATCAATGAGCTTGGTGTCTATAATTATTTCCCAAAAGCTTCACCTCTGAACAAACGCAATTTAGGGTGAGATTTTTCATGTAAACCACACCTAGTAAACACCAGGGCCGAGGTTGGAGAGTGAATAGTCAGTGTGATGGAAAAAGAAGACCATTTATTTGATGAATAACCCAGAACAGATTTGTATACTTCTTGGACCTACTAAGAGATATTCTGTACAGATCCATTGGGTTCTTGCTGTACCCTGGGAAGGAATGGCAGCAAGAATGAGGAAAAAGTAGACAAGAGACAAAGAGGTAGGATCAGGTGGAGGTCTTCTCTCTCAGCGGAGAAGGGGAACAACCGAAGAACAGTAGAGCATTTATTTATACCAAGAGGTTGGTTAATTTTCCCTCGCTGTCCAGCAATCAGTGAACAAGCTACAACGGCTTGTTTACATGTTCCGACAAGCTCCCGTGTTCTTGGAGCTCCAGTGTTCTCGGGCTGGCTTTGTCCTGCACATACAGTTACTTTCCAGCTTCCATGCCTCCCAACAATATTCACTGTTAAGCATTCTAAAGAACATGCAGGTTGCTCACCGTTAGATAGACATTTTATTCTGTCATTTGTATCAAATATCAGAGATTTCATAGATAAATTTGTACTGACATTAAGTGAAGTAGGAACATCTATTTTGTTTCTTTCAGTGGTTTTCTCACTCAAATTTATTACCATGTATGGGGGGCGTAGAAAGGTTAGGTTCTGCATTGTACAAATGAAATTTTACGTATACATAATAAGCTTTATTATAAAATACCGGTTCCATCAGTATAGAATTAGGGGAGGTTGAGAATCCCAAGATCTGCAGTGTGAGAGCTTGATACCCAGGCAAACTGGCAGTATAAATTCTAAAGTAAACCTGAAAGCTTGAAGCCAAATTGCCTATGGCGTAGTTCCTTGTTCAGGGGCAGGAAGAGACTGATGTCACGTTTCAGTCGGAGAGAAGGAAAGCTCAGTTTCTGATGCCTTTTGTTTTTCAAGTGGTTGTTTCCCAATGAGTGGAGTGATACCCTGCTGCTTTAGGAAGAGCAATCTACTTTACACAAGTCACTGATCACATGCTAATCTCTTTCGAAAATACTCTGACAGACACACTCAGGAACAATGTTTAAATCTCAGGCATCTATGAGTCAGTCCAGTTCACAAACAAAATTAACCATCAAAGAAGCTTTAGAAGGAATTCTAACACAGCTTATTTTCAAATGATGTTTTAGGTTATCAACTCAGTAAGCAACTAAAGTTATCAATAGGAAACACAGAAAACCACCCCCTCCCATTTATAGTACACACCAGAAGTTTCCAGCCTTGGTTTTCACAAGACAAGAGTGATATACTCCAAGGTAGACCTGGGGTTTTAAACCTTAGCCCTATGAGGATCAATGCTCTAGGTGAAATAGGCAAGCTGTCATCTACACCATTCTTATCCTGCACAAGAATGTATGTAGGAATAAAACTAACGAGATACTGCTCAGAGTTATTACATTTTAAGTAAACTAATCTTACCTCACAGAATTTATACTATTAGAAATAAACTCATTCACTTTTACCTCACAATTTATCAAAACACAAATCTGTCTTGAAACCTGGGCTAGAGATTACTGCACACTCTCAGGTTTTATCATTTTTGATATGACACAGACATTGCCAGCGCAAAAAGAAGTTAAGCTCAGTGAATAGGGACTCCTGTTTCAGAACCACAAGGCCCACACAGCTTCAAATACTTGCTCTCCAGGGTTGTCCCTGGGCAGTGCTCAACTGCAAGCACATCCGCAGCACTGCATAACATTCCATCATCAGGCGCTTGAAGACTTATCCACTAGCCAGTTTTGTAAGTTTGACAAGTTATTTAAATATTCTGAGCCTCTGCTTTCTGCTGTGAAAGCTTAGGTACTTACATCTTCTTTAAAAAGGTTTGTCAGCAGTAGAAGAGATTATCCATGCTTTACATAGTCCTTAGCATATCTAGCTCCATTACTGGCCTAGCATAGGCATGATGCATATTAGAGAATCCACTAGAATGACTTTAAGGAATACTGGGATTCCAGAGGACATATAACTAACACGGAGCACCTACTAACTATATGGCAACTCTTAAGCTTGCTTGCTTTATGGGTGTCAGAAAATTGTTCCTTCACCATAGCTCTCTCCATGAGTTTTACTTTTCCTCTTTCATCATGAACACACTGAGGGCCAGGGAAGTGAAACTACAGGATGAGTGAAGTTGGGATGGAGATGGGTTTTGAACCCCGATTTGTCCAGTCTCAAAAGTTGTGCTTTTATCCTTATTGCAAGAAAATGAAGCAAGTTTAGCCAGAGTATCCCAAAGATTCCTTCTGGAAAATACACAAATGAGCAGCTGTATTGGGCTGAATGTTTATGTCCCCTCAAGATTCACATGTTGAAATCCTAGCCCCAAGATGATTGCGTGGGGAAGCGGGAGATTGGGATGTAATTTACTCACAGAGATGGAGCTCTCTTGAGTGGGGAAATGTTGTGCATTTATGAGAAGAGAAAGGATAGAGGTAGTTTCTCTATAAGCTGCATGAAGATAGAAGCAGAAACCCTCTGCAAACAAGAAAGAAAGCACTTGCCAGAGACAAGATCTGCCTACACCTTGATCTTGGACTTTCCAGCCTCTATAACTGTGGGAGTTAAATGTTTGTTGTTTGAACCACCATTCAATAGCATTCTGTTACAGCAACCAGGACTGTCTAATATAGCCATCCTAAGAAAAGGTTTGCTATTATTATTTTTTTAAAAAATCTGGAATCATGATCATGAAAGAGAATAAATAATATCTTATGAGAGAAGTGAACAGAAGAGGACCTGAGTTGTATTATTTGTGAAATGTGAATTTTAGGAAACTCCTACTCTTTCAAAAGGAAGTGCAGAGAAAATAAGCTCCCAATGCACACAGAAATGGCCATAAATCTGCAAATCAGGGTATTGGTCAATAAGAGAGCCAGGAGGCCCTCAATGTTGACTTTAAATAGTTCACATAAATCAGCCAGTGAAATTAACTGAGGATTCTGAGCACATCACACAGGAGAAAAGCAATTTATAAGCCTTCCTGTATCCCCGAATATATAAATGGCCTTGATTAAGTGTGAGAAAAGGGGAAGTATGAATGCTAATGAAATATAAACAAAGTGACTATTTTTATTCTGTTTTAGGTAGGTGTGGCTCATATCCCAGCCTCAACCCCTGCTCTTTCCTCATGAGGGCTCCAGAAATGAAAAGATGGCTTTGTTGACAGGTCAACCTCTGCACCGCTCCTCAGTGACTAGAGCTAGAAGGAAATGAGGAATGGGGTGAACAACGAATATAAACATTCAGATTTCCGTGAACTTTTAGGGCTAGGAGTTAATGCATTTCCAGCTTTAAAATAGTCTTAGTTACCGTATTTAAAATGACCCACACTGCAGTGCCTTTAAAATCTCCATCTCATTACCTCTTCATCTCCTCTGTCACTACCTTCCTGTGGGATGTTTTAGCTCCATACTTGATTTTTAGGAACAGTTCTGATCAGCGCCATTTTCTGTCCAGGGAGTTTTGTGAAGAGGACTGGGAGTCACTTTTATTCTACTAAAATAATTGAAGGGGAGTGGAAAGCACCATAGATTTTTCTCTCCCTCACTCTGTGCTGAGGTATTATATTAATGTAATATTGCTCAGTTGGTTTTGAGAAAATCACATAAATTCTTTGATACAAAATTTCTGAATTCAGGTTTTAGTATGCTAAGTTTTGTAGGTTTCTATTTTTTATTTCATATTTCTAATTTTTATGCTGTGAGCATTAATTAAAAGCATATATTTTTCTTACAAATACAAATTTAAAAAGGGTGAAACAGAATGTCAACTCTGCTGACTTAAAGATTAAAAGGAAATACTCTATTCCTTTATATATTATGAAAAGTCATTAATTTCCATAAGAAATTTAATTATTTTCTCCATAGTCATCCACGGAGATTAAAACAGGGTGGAATAAAGTTAATTCAGAAAACCTCGCTTTTGTGTTAATACTTCGATCAAAACTAACAGAAAACAAGGATTTAGCTTTGAATGTACTGATGGTGAGATTCAATATTCCTTTTTGAAAGCTATCGTATTCAAGATCCAGGTCTAACATACCTTTGTGACAGGAAAATTAAACAAGTGGAAAGCTGCCACAATTTTCTTAGTTCTTAAAAGACCTCTATAACTCAGAAACATCCACTTTATATTCAAGTACAATGCTAATGGCTTCGAGTTTCAGAGATTAAGAATGGTTAAGAAAAATATTACTCTGGGTTCTCCATTTGTGTGTCAAGGGAGACAAGAATATAAATTTATTCTAAAATAAGCAAGTTTACTTTCATCTTTTCTCCATATGCCGTTTCTTGTAACATTTGCAACAGAATAAAGAATGCCATGTCACCAAATTGCTTACACCTTAAAATATTACAGTATTCTCTCTAGACTCACAAAAGGCTGCAGAGTTTCAAATGCTTATTTATCACTGTTGTATTGGAGTGTGAGAATTAACATGGATCAGCTGGGAGGAAGAGCAGAGACAGGACTTGGGTTTGGATCGCTCCTCTTTGCATCCACACTCACTGCAGATGATGTCATTCTGCCTCATGATTTTAAATGCTGTCTGTATGATGACGATTCTCAAATTAATGTCTCCACCCAGACCTTTTCCTTGACCTCCAGACTCATCTATCCAGCTGCATACTTGATATCACCACTTGGATAACTAAAAGGCATATCAAATTTAACATGCTGAAACTGACTGCAACCCTTCGTCTTGCACTTCCTGTAGCCCTTTCCATGGCAGTGTGGAAAACCCCATTCTCCAACGGCACAGATAAAAAATATTAGGGTCTTTGTTTATTCTCTCTTCTTTCGGTTACTTCTCACATCCAGTTTATTGGCCCATTCAGATGACTGTACTTTAAGAGCAAATTCATCAGCTCACTACCTCTACTGCTTCTGCCACGTTGGTCTGAAACGTTGCTGCTCTGTGCATTTCTGAAAAATGATCTTGTCAGTGTGGTCTGCTTACACCCTTGTTCTAATTTCATTAATAGAGACAATGTATTTCTCTTAAAACATGCTTAACCCTTCCCCTAAATTTTCCCAGTGGAATCTCACATCAATTAGAAAACAAACAAACCACACACACACACACACAAAGTTCTTTCAGTTGTCTCTCAGACCCTGTCCAAGCAAATTCATTTCAGCTCTCTCTTCTGCAACCACACTGATACCTTACTGCTGTTGTACAAGCAAACAGCCCCTACTAAACTACCTTTTAGCTCATTATTGAGACATAGTAGACAGCAAGTGAAAGTTGAGTGGATAAGTGAAAGAGGAAACAAAGAAATGTCAGAAAAGTGTTTAGAATATTTTAGTAAGTTTTAGGCTTTTTATGCGTTCTTCACTGATAGTCTTTATTTTTTTATTTTTTTAATTCTAAGTTATGGTGTGTAGATTGAATTCTATGATAGTTTCAACAAATATTTTGTGATTACCATGTACCAGCCCTCAGGAATATAGAACTGCCCTGTTCTTACTTGGATCAAGGACTTGTGACTTTATATTTATTCCTGCTTCATATATAATGCATAAGATAAATGCTTGTATATCTACTTATAGGACTTGTATCACTCTGTATAAAAGAGAGGTGGGTACAAAAACCCATGGCTTATTGAGGATACTGAAGCTTGTGTTGTTTGTTCCTCAGTTTGACTTGAGTATCAGTGTTTAAAACAGGAAATGGTTTTTGTAAAAATATGTATTCCCATTTTCTCTTGAAATATCATCACAGCTGGCAATCAAGGGCATGTGGTAGTATTCTCTTACAAGTGAATAGCAGCTTCCCATCTTGGAGGAGGGTCACCACTTTGGATTGTCAAATGGGTTTATAAAGCTAGAAGAAGAAAAAATTTTAAAAGCATAAAATAGCATTTTCTACTTCAATAGCATTTTGTGTTTTACAAAGCTTTGTGTATGGTGTTCCATGTTATGAAAAAGTAATTCTCTGTAATAAGTGGTGTCTCTAATCTTATAGCTAGAGGGGTTGGATCTGAAAGAGTCTAAGGATTGATTTTAATGACAGCTTGGAGAACCGTGCATCATCATCGTCGTTATTCTCTCTTTCATCATCATGATAATTTATGTTTATTGAGTTCTTATTGTTGCCCACATAGTCTTACATTTTATTTATATGCAGATACAACCAATCCCCCAATAATTCTAAGAAAATCACATTGTTCTTATTTTCCAGTGAGCAGTGACTCATACGAGCAGTCATTTGATCTAAGTTTTAAAGCCAACAGTGACATAGCCAGAATTTCAAACAGCCATTTAGAGAACCTGGTTGTTAATCTACAAGCTGAAGTTCCAGGGCCAACTAGAATGAAAGTGTAGGTCTGCTTACCTTCAAAGCACTATGCTTACCACACCTTCTCAACTGTGAAGGGAGCCCGGGAACTGGACGACTGAAGTATGGGTTCTGTGAACACGAGTGGAGAGAAACAGCTCTGAGAGCTGTGGAGAAAAACATGGTGTCCTTCTTAGACTGAATCTCCATGGACCATTTGACTCAAGTTGTCGTCATATCTTGCCCATGTGTTCTACTCTGGGACAGCTATTCCATTGTTGCTAAATGAACCATTTATTTCTAAGAACTCATTCAACCAGAATTTTTTTTTTTTATTAAATCTCCAGTGTCTACAAATATGCAAGGATTCCTTAGGAATCTGTTTATGGAATGATTTCTGCAATGGTATGAAAATGGACTGAGTTATCTAAATCTTCTTCCATTTTTTTTTTTACTTGACTCAGTTGAATGCTGTCAAAATTAATGCAAAAGAGAAAGTAGGGGCTATTGTTAAAGCAAAGATTTGCAAAGTCAATGTTAGTTGACAGCTGGTCACAGCTCTAGGAAGGAAAGCTCTCCTCCAGTGAAGCTCTTCCTTGGAATGGGTGTGACTGGTACCAGATGCACTGTTGATGATGTCTCTCATGCCACAGGTGAGCTGCAGTAATTCCTCATTTCTGGTAGTATACCCTACTCTTAGAGAGGAGGTTATCAGTATCTAACTGAAAAAATGTGCCACTTTTAGAAGTAAGATGGGTAACATAGCAACCCAGCAACCTGATAGGATTTAGAACCATATCTTTAACTTCCAGCATTCATTTAATAGGACATGTATTCCAAGACTACTAGAAAGTGGTAGAGTTAGGTTTTGTTTCATATGATTCTTCTTAAATCTCAATTATAGAACTAAGAGTCTATGGTACCTTGGTTTGGTACCTTTTAATTATTTAATGTAGAAGGAATTCTAAAACTTTAAACTATTTTTATTTAATTGATACATGATAGAGATGAATAATAATGACATTTGTCCTAGAAAATTTATAAAATTAAACTATATATATGTATATACAATTATATGTATAGTATTTTGATCATTTTTGATATCCTTTCTTTCATCCCCCTTTCATACCCTTTTCCTCATGCCTCTTGTCCCCTACCACATCACCAAGACATATATCTCTCTGTTTTCTACCATCTCTCTTTTCTAAAAGTTCTTTAATTTATTCATATTTTGAATTTTTCATATAAGAGAAAAACCATGATATAACTGATTTCATTTTTAAAAACTGACTTACTTCACTTAAAATATGGAACATGTCATAAATTTGTGTTGTCTTTGCATAGAGTTCATGCTAATTTTCTCTGTATTATTCCAGTTTTAGTATATATCTTGCCAAAGTGAATGTGTGTATAAGGATTTGTTTTTTAAATGTAATGATCAAAGCACTCTTCAAGCCAGGTCACCCTGGCTGGTACTAATTTTTTCCTGTGGGTTATTGCATGTTTTAACTAAATCATGGTCAGGAGGTGAGCTTCTGCTCCCTGAACTCTATTTCCTGAAATGTTTTCTTCTCCTTTCTCTCTTCGCCTCTGTACACTTCAAATGGCAAATAGGTAATCTATGCATAATCTCTGGAAAGTCCTCCAAAGCTTAGAATTTGCTCTAATTCCATCTCACTTGCCAAACTGAGAATGTTATAAGTACAACTTTCTGAATTCTTCCCTGCAGCACTTAATAAGTACTTCGTGGAATAAGCAAACATATGTGACTGAAGATTCTCAAGTTCTCACTGGCAGCTCTTGAGTCTACATTTACACTTATGGAAAATTCATTTTAAGTATGAATAATTCTAGTGAATATTGTAACCGAGCAGCACACATGGAGTGGCTCAATGCAATAGAAATTCATTTTCTTAGACTGGAAGTATAAAATCGAGTTATCAGAAGAATCATACTTTCCCTCTCTCTCTCTCTCTCTCTCCTTCTCTCTCTCTCTCTCTGAAGATTCTAGGGAAGCATCCTTCCTTGATCCTTTCTAGCTTCTCATGGCTCCTAACAATCATTGATGTTCCTTATTTTATAACACACTACTCCCATCCCCACTTTCCTCTTCTCATGACCTTCCCAGTCTGTCTCTGTGTCTCAGTGTCTGCATATCTCCTTTTCTTGTGAATACACCAGACATTAGATTTAAGGCCCACCATAACCAGTATGACTTCATCTTAAGTAACTGAATTTTCAAAGGTGCTATCAGTAAATAAGGTCATTTTCAGGTTCAGAGTAAACATAAATTTTAGAGGGACACTCTTCTACCTACTGTTATTGGTACCAGGAAAAGGCACAGTGCAAGAATAGGCCTTAACCTGAAGTGGAGATTGGGCATATGTGTGGGATCTTACATTAGCTGGCCAGGAGTTAGTCTGCAGTCACTAGAGTTGGAAACTGTAGGATCAGAGACTGAAATTGCCCCATTGCCCTTGTCTTTGTCTTCCCTTTCCTCTGTGTGTACATATATGTGTGTTTTCCTGAATATTCCTTAAAAAGAGTAACAGTTCCTACACCTGTAACCATCTGTTGTGACATAGAACACCTACTGTAGTACTGAGAAGGTTTTAAAAGAGAGAAAGCATTCTGTAATTCCGTCATTAGGTTTCAAGCTTTTAGGGAACATGAGTTGGTAATCCACATTCCTCCTATAGAAGGCTAGATCAGGATTAAGCTCATCTTCCCTTTCTTCTTCATGCAAGATTAAAAACAATCAGAATTGCATATTTCTTCTCCCACAGTTTGGTTAGTTAGGACATCCCTCCAAGGTAGAGCTTATTAAGGCAAACAGAACCCTATAAGTATGTCAGAGTGATTACATATTCTCTTCCCTTTCTGGAGCTACAATAGGATTTTCTTGTTGGTGAGAATTTGGTAGGGTGCTTGGTAAATTTCAAAAGGATGCAGCTGCCTGCAGGACTGAGCTCCCTTGAGCTCACACTGAGCATCTAGTAATTCATCAATTACAGTTTAAATTGTTTCTGTAGCTATTGTCTCCTACTAAGGTTGCCTATGCCTAGCAAGATGTGACTTTTCTGAATCTTCATGTTTCTTCAGGTTTTAGGGTAGAAGTTAGCCTTATGACCTCTGTTCCTTGATAGAATTAGGACAGAGTTGTTGATTTTCAGTTTTCTCAGATATTTTTTTCTTATAAGAAGGGAATAATAATTGCTACTCTTGATACGTTAAACAAAAACCCCCACAGGTCTGAAACAGAGATTATGAAATAATAGTGATATACCCTTACTGTGCCTCAGTCCTCATAAAAACATCATGTTACTGTATTATCCATTATTCCAGTTGCAGAATTGAGACTATAATGAATCTTGTAACAACAAGTTACAGGTGTACCTCAAATTTAAAACTAAGTCACCATGTCCAAATTTTTAATAACCATGGTACACCATGAGCACAGAAATGCTTGTGTATTTTCTCCAAGGGAAACAAGAGAAGTCTCCTGACTTTGCAAGTGTGTGAACTCAGTATAACTTGCATGTAAGGCTGACTGATGACATGAATAGATTAAATGTACCATCAAACTCTCTACTGACTGTCTGCACATGATCTCTTTTTCATGAACCACTTAGCAGAGCATTCCAAGTACTTGGCAGAAGACTACGTTCCAAACCACAGCCCAGGTAGATAGAGTACCAAGGATGTCAACAATTGGGTAAATCCCTGAGGTTCATGCAGTTTATAGTAGCAGCATTAAGACACATGTAGCCAATACAAATAAATGAGCAGCTGTCCACATACAAGAATGCTTTTCAGGCTGATCTGAAGACCGGGAGGCTGCCCTTGTTCAATCATTTCCCACCTGGGAACAAAGTCCAAGTTGAACAATTCACTGGGGTCATGGATGACACAGTGATGATACAGCAGATCATCCCTCAAGTTATTTTTTAGCCTGTGACTCTAAGTACATGCCAACAATCATAATGTAGGAATGGGAGGAAGAGTTGCAGAGGGAAATGGTAAGAGGGGCTTGAGGTGGTCAGCATAATGTGGGCATGGTTTTAACATTTTTCATAGTCACTAGGAAAATAAAGTAAAAACAAAGCATTAATGGGCTGGGGAGTTAGCTCAGCGGCAAAGCGCCTGCCTGGCAAGCACAACGTCGTGAGTTCGGTTCCTGGTACCGGAGAAAAACAAACAAACAAACAAAAAAAAAACAACAAAGCATTAATGGATAAAAATTTATTGAGCTTCATGTCTAAACTCAGTTCAGCAGTGTGACTGTTGGCTTCTTTCTTCTCCCAACAGCGTACCCTAAAGCATTTTATTACTTTACCAATAGCTGATATTTATTAGCCAAGAAACAAATCTCAAAACTCAGTCTATTTTCCCTAAATGAGAAACATTCCCTAAAGTAGTTTTCTGTGCTCTTAGAGAAGATCGCTATCCCACCAGAGCATATGTATACTTTGACAGATGAAACTCTGACTTTCTAATAGCTTGATCCTATAGTTTGGACTGAGAATGTCCTCAAAGACCCATGTGTTAAAGGTTTAGTTCCCAGCTTGGCATTCTGTGAGGGGATGGAAACATTAAGATATGGAGCTTTACCTGGGTGAGGTGGTGCATTCCTGTAATCCTAGCACACAGGAAGCTGAGACAGGAGAATCACGGCAAGTTGGAGACCAAGCTGGTCTACATAGTGAATTGAAAACCAGCCTGAACTACATAGTGAGACCCTGTTTAAAAGAAGAAAAGATGTTGAGCCTTATGAGAGGTCTTCTAGTCACGGAAGGAATCATAGGATTATGTCTGTGGAAGGGATGGTGCTCCAGCCCTTTCTCTTCTTCTCTCTTTCACATCCTGACCATGAGGTAAGCCAGCTACGCTGCAGCACATATTTCTGTCATGATGTGCTGATTTGCCAGCGACCTAAAGCAATAGGGCCAACAGATCATGCACTGAAAACTCTGAAACTGTGATCCAAAACAAACTGTTTCTCTCTACAAGTTGATTGTCTTTTAGTGTTTTTTACACTAACAGAAAGCTGACTAGCACAGTTGGTATGCAGAAGCCCAGGGATACTTAGAAAGACAGGCTCAACTGCCTGGGACTCGGAGAAGCCTCTAGAGAGAAAGACTCTCCAGGCGGCCATTCCTTTGCTTCCTGAGCATTATGATTGATCGAACTTATCTTACTATTGAAACAGTCCAAGGTAAATTCAGTGAGCAACAAAAGACACTAATTTCCAGGGTTCTTTCTCCTAAGGAAATGACTGAGTAGCAAATGATTGAGTAGCTTGAATTGTTGACCCAAGCTCCACATGTGGGCCTGATAATCATGGAGAACTGCCGATGCCCTTAACCTGGCCATTTGGTATTATGACCACACTTTGTCATTACTGTCAGTGCATATAAATTTCAAATGAAGTACCCTAATAAAAGATCCAGAATCATGGGAAGAATTCATTGTGGCATAACAGAGGAACAGAGCCTTTTCTTTACTGCTGCTCTATCCCTGAGAAACACAGTGACTTCAGCAGAAGCATGAACCCAGTAGTACCAGACCTGAAGTCAACCTGCTTCATCACTAATGCTCAGAGGGTGGAGGACTTGCCACTTGCAGCCCTCATTCATCCCAGCTGGATCTCACTTGGTTCTATCATGGTGAACTCCGTGTCACTGTGCACAGTTCTTTGATGAAGATGCAGAGGTTTTTCCAGTTGACAGTCTTGTTATGAAGGAGCAAGGTGGGAGTCCTGTTCTGAAAGAAGTCACTTCTTGGAGATTTTTAACAGCACTGAGTTTCCAGACTGTATCCCTGATTATGCTCAGAGAGGATCCCTGCTCAAGACAGAATTGTGTCCCTTTGCATCTGGGGAAATAAAATTAACTAGGAAAGAAAGAAATTTCTCCCTGAGGCCTGATAGGCCTGATAGGGACCTTAAAATATATTAGTTCATAACTAAAAGATGAATGATTTAGTTCATACACTAGGCCAAGAAAGGATGAAGTGTCAGTGATGTTGCTGACCATGAGGACATCAGAAGATCAGCTTTATTATCATGAAATTTAACAGTCTGACATTAAATTTGCAAGTAATTATATTATTATTTTTTGTTGCTGTTGTTTTTGTTTTTGTTTTTGTTTTTTTCTGGTGCCAGGAATCAAACTCAAGACCTTGCACTTGCCAGGCAGAAAGTAATTATATTAAATATAGAGAATGCAATGATGGATTCTGAATCAGCACTACCGGAGCTAGTTCCAGTGCTCACACTGCCACTAACAAGTTTTATGACATTCGCTCTTTATTAGACCTCCAGTGTCTCAGTTTCTTCATCCAAAAATGTGAGTAACAGTCTCTACATCACACAGTTCTTGTAAGAACTAAAATCTAATGGAAACTATCTGAAACAATGCATAGGACACAAAAACTCCTCAGCAACTCTTAGTACCATTATGTATGAACATCTTTTCCAAACAAAAAATATTTTTTAATTATAATTATGCCTTAAAATTGCCATTCTACATTAATGTGCCCCTAAATCTTTCATCAATAGAGAAGGAAAAGCTAGTTGAGAATACATTTCTCTCTAATGAAAAATTCTTACACCGTTGGCTAAATCTGTTATTTTTCTTAGGAAGGTAACTAGTAGCCATGGCCTAGGTCAAGCAGAAGCTGAACAAGTCCATACTATGTCCTTTTCAGCAGGCAGAAGAGGGTATTTTTCTGCTTCCCTGTGCCCATCATCTGCTAAGTGAGAGAGGTAGATGTATGAGATACACAGCTCAGTGTGGAGCGCAGACAAGAGTCCCCAGAGAAGTTTTAAAAACTTATTTTCTTTGGAGTCAAGCCTTCTCAACAGGTCTTCATGTTTCCAGCTGCATCTAAATGGGTGTGTTTATCTTCAGACCTTTCACCCTTTCCTTAGAGTATAGAAGGGCCAGAGCTCACATTCTTTACCCTGTCTTGTATAGAGGTGTTTGGGGAGGATTATTTTTCTTTTGCTCTTTACTGGGTTCTTTCTTTTTTTTTTACAATTATTTTTCTTCACAGGGCCTCTTCGGAGATGGCAAATGGAGTTAAATATTAGGTGCTGTAGCAATGCGACTGCAAGGAAGGAAGAGGGTGCTTGGAGCTAATTATCTATCAGGCCTTAAACAGTGAGTGACAGCACAGAGCAATAAACTCCAAGACCCTTGACACTGACATTTTTCCTAACATCAAATGAGGACACCCACTAGAACTGGCGGATGTCATTATATATAATCTTTTTTTTTTTTGTAAAAATCAACAGTTATTTTCATGCAGTTGAGATTTTGAACACTTTCCTCAGCAATAAGGAAATATTAACTCCTGGAAAAGGGTAAATATTGTGATAAGATAAATGGTCATTCCCTAATGAAAAGCAATTTATAATCACTCTTTTTCTTTAAAAAGAAAAACAGAAAAGATATTATTTTAGAAATTTATATTTTTAAAAAAATGTCTTTGTTAAAAGGCCAATTTTGGGTAAATGACTCTTAATGTGAGCTTTTATCATGCAAAATTCCAAGGTTTCTTTGGTCCATTATCTACAAGTAAGAAATAAGAATCACATGTCTTTGAAAGTAGACATCTGTTTTGGGGGAACTGTACTATAACTCCAAGATTTCCATTGCCTTTTATTTTAAACAATTTAAAATCTTTTGTCAGACTAACACTTACTTGTTCATTTTTTTAAAGCATCTTTTGTCTCTTTATTACATTCTTTTGGTCATTGTCCTAGTTGGAGTTGGAGACCCATATGTTTCTGACCTTCAAAGAGTTCAGGAACTGGATTTTTTAAAAAAGGAATTTCTTATGACCCTTTTTACTAACATATTTAATCACTCTTGCTATATTATCAAGCCTTGTGGAAGGTAGGGTTCATATGCATTCTTTGTACTTTTGTTGGCATCTAATACAGTGTGTGCAAATGCGTACCCAACACAGGTTGATGAGCCGCAATTGTAGTAGACATATTTCTCTCTGAAAATTGTCTCTTCAAAGAAATGTGCACTAGCATAGTAATAATATATTAATGGTGATCAAAAAACATTTTTTTTAACCTGTCTCTTAATATCTTTGAGACTTTGTTGAGGTGTTCAGCAGAGGCAATCGTCTCCAGGTCCAGAATAAAAACTCCAGAAGATGCTGTGACTATTTCCCATGACTCCTGCATACTGTTGACACAGTAAATCACAGTCTCAAAGAAGTAGTTTGACCGTCCATTTGTGAGTGAGAATTAAAGCTGGAACTTGACAAAAGTCTAAGCACTTCCTTCCACAACTCAGAACAGGTTCAGTTTCAGTCAGAAGCCCCAGCTGGCTTCTCTTGTCATTTCCTGGCACACCTATTGCCTTCCTGGTAAGTTCCTGATTTTTCCTTCTAAGTACGTACAGTACCTACACTGAGAGGGTAGGCTCCAAGGATGCGCACTTTACCTCACCATCTTTCATCCTTCCTAGGACACCCAGGTTAACAAGGTGGTGGGATCTTCAGTAGTTCCACAAAAGGCTCTTCCCTCCCGTGGCTCTACAATTTCAGTTCTAAATTTCTGGCAAACTCCCCTTTGGCTTCCTGCTGCATCTCTTTCAGCACCTCCAGCAGACTGTGGACACAATGCAAAGATTGCACAATTATTTCCTCCAGAGTGAGGGCCCCTGTGATTTCCAGTGAACATGAAACACTTTAACACCCCTTCCTTGATAAACTTCCAGAGAGCAGGAACCTAGGACCATGGTGCTGCCCTAGACTTCCTTCCTAAATTGTGAACCTAGGAGTCCCTGTGTTTCCAAGTAGAAGTTATATCTTGGTCCATAGTGTAGTTTAGCTTTCTTATAAGATGTTCCCTATGACTTCTGAGTCTCCTCAATGCAAGGAATACACTTAAGAGCCTTTGGAGTGCACCATTTGCTACTCCATCTCTGTGCTTTAGCTCAGGGCTGGAAAGTAGCAAGGCCCCTCTTTGTGGTAAATAGGAGGTGCTCACAATGCATTAGCAGTTCTGTTTAAGAATTCTTTCTCCTAACTGTAAGGTCCTTATAAAATACATTATCACTCTGAGGAATCCAGGTAGCATGAGACATTTTCACACTCACAATAGTTTTCCCATCAACAAACCCAACGTATTATACCTCAGGACAAAACTTACTCAGAAAGTCTAATTGTAAGATTTTAATTGTGGAGCTAATGTAGCATGTTTGCCTGAATCTCTACTTGGTACCTCTGAGTTACTGGGTGACCAGTGAATAGTTTGGCTGTATATGTCCATAGGGAAGAGTTACATAAATGACATTTATGGTTTACAGCATGCTCAACTGTGACAATGGAGAAGAATATCAATTATAAAGCCCTTATTTGTACGCTGAGAAGCTTTCATCTAGAGCTGCGTATATCTATGGATCAAATCTGACTTCCTATGGATATTAAAGTTTTATTGCAACACATACATGCTTATTTGTTAGTGTCATCTATGAATTTATTTTTAGCTACAGTGGCAGGATTGAAAAATTGTAATGGACTATATAGTCAGCAAGGTCTAAAATGTTTGCTATCTTTTTTTACAAAAAAAATGTGATCAGGGGCTGGGGATTTAGCTCAGCGGCAAAGCGCCTGCCTGGCAAGCGCAAGATCGTGAGTTTGGTTCCCGGTACCGGAGAAAAAACCAAAAAAAAAAAAAAAGTGATCTTTACAATAGAAAGACCCCAGTAGGTTGCTATATGAAATAAGCAGAAAGCACATCCATATGATCGACTTGTCTTCTAAGTGCTAACATAGGAAAACAATCATTTCAAATGCATTATTTTGCTAAAAAAATAAGAGGTCTTATTATTGCTTCTACCCTGAAATCTGTTTCACTTACTTTACCTTGGGTTGATATGTTTCTTGGATTCTTTTGGGTTGAAATATTTCCTTCCTTCTTTTGAATATGCTTTCTATTAATTGATTCATTTAACAAGGATAGTTTGAATACAGATCACAAGTACTACTGACCCAAAGGTAGGTTCTGGGCTAAGTGCTGGGGATGTAACATGGAATAGATCAGTCCTTACCTCAAGATACCTAGGGTCTACAAGGCAGACCAGCACTGCAATTAAATGTAAATACTGAGGTTTTAGATTGGAAAAAGCAATTCATACATTAATATCTTTTTTGCTGAAAAAGGAAAAACAAATAACACATATGCCATAGGTTCACTGCCACTCTATTAAGCTACCCCAGGCTATAGAAGTAAGAGGAATGAATATCTTTGCACATCCATCACCCTCCTGTCACATCAGAAAAGGCCTTGTAATCCAAGCTGAATGGTTTGCATTGTATTAAGAGAAAAATGTGTGCTCACTGAAGGGTTTCGTTCTGAAGTTCATGACTTGTCCTACACTTGTTTAGGCTGAGTTTATCGGAGGAGAGTGCGACTATCGCTGCATTTGGCTACAAAAGAACACTCCAGCATCTAAGAAAAACTTTTTAAAAAGTGTTTAGTACATTTAAAGGGTCACTGTGTGCTTTGTGAATCTCTCTAATCCTCCCCACATGGCCTCCCTGTTATTACAAAGAAATGGAAGTACATATATTGTCTACTATGTGCTTGGCACCTGAGAACATTATCTTATTAAATTTCACTGTCACCCAATTGGGCAGATGTTATTGCAAATTTCAGAGATGAGGAAACAAACTCTGAGAGTTTAAATTAAGATCCCCTATCCTCTGGACCATGGACCTGTACTGGCCAATGACCTGTGAAAACTGAGGCCACGCGGAGGAGACTAGCAGGTGAGCTAGGAAAACTCCATCCATCTTTACAGCCTCTCTATCATTTCCATTCCCTCCTAAGCTCTGTCCCTGTCAGATCAGTGGTGGTATTAGAATCTCATCAGGAGTGTGAATGCTTCTATGGATATGAATAGGAGAGATTTAGGTTGAGCACCCTTTGTGAGAATCTCATCCTGAACCCATCCCTCCTCCACTCACATTTGTGGAAAAATTGTTTTCCTATGAAACTGAGCTCTGGTACGAAAAGTATTGGGAACCTCAGGTCAGAATAATTCTCCAAGTTACAAAGCCAGAAAGTAGCAAAGCCAGGCAGGATTCAAAGTCTTGATTGCAGATGCATTGAGCAGGTAGAGATTAGGGTAAGAGGATCCCAGGGGGAAGAGGGGAATCATTGCTCAGGTCCAGGTGTGAGAGGAAAAGTCACTTCATACCCAGAGAATGGTGAGCAGCTTATTTCAACTTTATGTTGATATTTTCCATAGTGGAGACTAAGTAATATTGGATATTGTATCACGGCTGTATTTCACATTCTAATATATTTGGAGAATAGATTATCAAACAAATTTATATCTTTTTTATTTTTATATGTAATTCAGAATTTCTGAGATGTCTCATGCACTGATAGAATTAAAACATGTAGCCCATGGTATTTCAAAAATCTATGTGATCACCATTAGACATGGTTGCAAACCTCCAGACACATTTGTAGAAAAAACTGCTCATGACAGAATCCAATACACGCCAAAGGATTACTCCACTTGACAGTGTCACTCAGAGACATGTCCTCTTTTCTCTTGTGGCATCACTCTTGGATAAGGTTTGATTATGGCTCCTCCATCCAAATACAGAGTTTAATCCCCAAAGCATTTTATTGAAGGAATTAGAGAGTGGAAATTTAATCTTTAATCTATGGTGTTCCAAGGTGAGTTGACTGGAGAAGGTCACAGGGTGGATACTGATGATTGAATCTTCATAGTTCTATAAGACTAAGAAGACATTTTCTATAGACTCATACACATAGGTACACTGGATTTTCTTTTGTAACACCCAGGGCCACATTGGAACTTGATTACCAAAGGCCAAAACAATGGCACAACTTCATCTTGGACTATGAACCTCAAAAACTTTAAAATAAAAAAAAAAAATGTTTTCTTCATAAACTTAAGCAGGCTTGAGTATTTTGTTGTAGCAACAAATAGTTGACTAATACATCCTCTTTTCAATCCTGAGATACCACTCCATTTGATGTTTTACAGAGAAAAAGTAAGCAATAACATATTGAGATCTTTATATCTGAAGTTTCTCAGTGCCTAATATAACTTCCACTCAGATTTTAGTACCAGAATTGAGGCACTGAGGTATGTGTAATTACAGGGGAACTGACAAATGGTACTGATCTGTGTGCCCAAGAAGATGTAGTATACTTAGATATGGAATTCCAGTAATCTTGCTACATGAAGGAATGGCCAAAGAGTAGAAATATAGTCATGTTATGTAAACCACAGAGATGTGTGATTTTTAAATTGTTTGTTTTATTCTACAATAACCAAGCAGCATAAATTGTTTAATGAGATTGGCATTTCACACATCAGTTATTGTTGGTAATTTTAATGAAAGCAATTTCATTGTAGTGGCTGAGAGAACAAGGCAGGAGATTAATGAATGAATGAATGAGTGAGTGAAGTGGAAAGGATGAAGCACAAATGTTCAAGTTCAAGTGCAGAAGAAAGAGGTAAAATGTCTAGGCATATTTCCATTTAAGTTCTAAAACAAGGAGTAGGCTTTTAAAGAAGAAAATTTTTCATTAGGGACTTTTCAGAACTATCTATAAGAAAATATCTAAGAAGATGAGAGGGCAGCCAGGTGTTGTCATAAATAAATTTATTTAATGCTGGAGAAAATAAAAGGGTAAGTAAAAATGCTCAATCTTAGTGACATCTTTTTATGTTACTGGAGATAGTAGGGGTCAGGTTCAAGTTTTGTGACAGGGGCATGTGCAGAACTGAGAAATTTTAGGAATTTTAGAAGGTCCTCCCTGGGGAGAAATGGGGAAAATCAAACTACTTTTAGAAAGAGAAAAGAAAGAAGGTAGGAGGAAGAAAGGGAGAAAACGAAGGAAGGAAGAAAAGAAGAATTGAAGGGTGAAGGAAGGAAGGGAGGGAAGGAGAAAGAACTTTTAAAAGAGGCTTTGAGGCTTTTTAAGAGTTAGAGATCATAGTTTTACAATGATGATGTGAAGAGCTTTATGATTTCTTTCAGAATCTGGGACAGAGTGGGAAATAGGTAGTGGGTCAGACAATGGAGAATAGGAGATAAAGGGTTTCAAAAGGTGAACGAGTAGGAGAAATGAAAGTACAAAAGGTCGGAAGAGTTTTAGCCCAGAGGAAAGTGATCGAAAGATTGCCTTGGAGATGTTGAAACCAAAAATGCATCTGATTTCTGTCTCTGTACATTAAGGAACATAGTAGTGCCATGTAGGAAAGGAGAATACCCACTTAGAAGGCCTTGCATGCTTAGGTGAAAGTCAGAGGTCAAAGTGAGACACAGGCTAGGAGAACTGCATTGCAGGGAAGCTCTGAGGAGATCGTGAGGTACTGACATGTAAAAATCGCTGCTGGAGACCATGGTTAGAGGCTGTGGAGTGTTTGAAGGGAGGAGGGACACACGAAAGAGATTGTCACGACCCTCTGTCCCCATGCAGTCCTTTCAATTCCTGTTGCTCTCCTGTGCATCCACAGCGCTAGTCTCAGGGATAAATGTACACTCTTTAACCACACACAAAGGCTCAGGTCTGCTGCAAATAGTTCTTACCAGAAAGAGGAGAGTGAAGTTTAGATATTTTCTCTTAATTTCTAAAATGGGAAACAAAGCCCTGATTTAGGTTAGCAAAAAGAAAAAAAAAAAACTTAAATGAAATAAAATGGAGTGAGGGATGACGGAGCTTCCCAGGGGCCAGTGTCTGGACCACAGCCTAGGTGTGATCACTGTACAGAGACTCGTTTTGGTGGCCTTTACAAGGAGGAAGAAAAAAGTTACAGCTTTTGGAGTTCATTACTTTCACCCTTTCAGAAGAAGACGGAAATACGACGTATAATTGATCGAATTACATACAAATAAGACTTCTCAGATCTGGAAAAAGTACAAATGGTCTCCTATTGATCATTAGTCCATCTATAGCTCATTCATTTATTTGCAAAGCCAGTTATGTTTTGAGTGTTTTCTAGTTGGCCAAGTAACGCTGTGAGTTTTCTAGTTGCAATAAGGCACAATCCCTGCCCTGGAGGGAGATGAAGCTCCTCGTGGGAAGGAATCAGGGTAGCACCTAATAAGCAAGTGATGTGAACCACAGTCCTTGCACTGGAGCCTCCCAGAGGACCGTGCTCTGGAGATGTTACAGTCAAAGGAAAGACCTTGAGCATAGACTTGAAATATGACTAGTTGTGTTGCAGATGTACGATGCTGCTTAGAAAACAAAATACATATTTAAGCCCAGATGTAGGCAATGTATTTGTCCTATTTATGCAAGTATGATTGTTGAGAGTTTGCAATTTATTACAATATCTCTCCTTTATCAGACCTTATTGGAGAAGAACAAAAGCTGAATGAAGTAAAACAAACAAAATTCGCTTTTCTTTGTCCTACAACCAGCAGAAAGTAAGCTTGAGTGTTAATATTTGTTTCCCAGCCACAAAAATGAAACAATCAGGAACCTTGGTAATGAATTTATGAAGTACCTATCACCTTGGCAGAGGGCTACAGAGCTGAAAGGGAGCCAAACAAATTAAGCACAAATGGAAAGGACTCTGGCATGGTGTGCAAAGGAGCAAAGAAAGCATGCATCGGTCAGCTGAAGAGCTTGTAGGTATAAATCCCATCACGTTCAGGGCAGGGTGTCACACACGAGACAAAAGGCAAGGCTAGGGAAAAAAACTGATTAAACTTAAGGAAACAGTAAAATACCTAAAAAATGATTCTAATGTGCCTTGTTAATGAAATTGTAGATGTGGTATCAAGTTCTTATGATTTCCCCAAACAGATTATCGTAATAGCTACAGCAGGCCAGCCTGGATGTTCAAACTTACTGCACATATAAGGTCACCTTTAACCCCTACTCTGCAAATCTGGTGTCCCAAGGAGGGAAGTAGTCTTAGGTGATTGCTCTCAAATTCACAGGAATTGAACAGGGTGAAATTTTTCTTGGCATCCTCTAATATTTTCTCACTTTCTGGCAGAATTTTTCACTAAAAAAAGCAGAAAGCAAAGGGAACAGGAAAAGTCTCCTAGGCATTTCGATTCTACAGATGCCTACTTACACGTGACCTGAGAGGGGAAAAAAAAAAAAAATCCACCACAGCAGCTTCAGGTATGAGATTTATTTAGTTATTTTCCCTGGGAAAGATGGAGATTCATATTTGGCCCCCCACCCCATCTGTCTCTCTCCCATATGTGTTTAATTTTAAGGGTTCCCTAAGATAATTCATTAAATATTTGTTGATTGCAAAGAATGTGTATATATATATATGTATATATTTCAATATATATAAATATACATGCATATATACTCATATATATATATATATACATATTGCAATGTGTATATATACATACATTGCAATGTATGAAAGAGGGACAGGTGAGGCTGTTTCAGAAAAGAACTAGCTCTAGGTACTAAAAACTCTAAAAGAATTAAGTGTGACATTTTTTTCTGTCCAGTTACTGTGTTAGGAAGCCAAACCCAGAGAAACTCCATCTTTCCTTCTTAACATGAGAATGTTGAGGCTAAATAAAGCATCTTGGTCCAAGCATGAATGTACCATGTGCCAAATAGCCTTGTGACAGAGTGGCCTGCAGCTGTGAAAGTTGATCCCTGTAGGCTTTAGGGTAGCAATTTTCAGAAACACAAGGCATAAATCTTGGGCAACACTGAGATGCCCAAGTCTATGCAGCAGTAGCAGAATCCCAGAGTCTGGAGGAGATGCTCTGTGATGGATGCTACCAATTACCTCCAAAAGTTCCGGCCAACTTTGGTCGGGATCTAGTGATGATTTTTATTTCCCTGTGAGTTTCCAACCACTTCCTCTACAAAGACCACAAGTTGAACAATGATGGAAATAGATACTCTTCTAGATCTGGAAGGTATTCTCTAGAATTAACATGAGCAGAGGCTTTCACTTTGTAGATTGGTAATGAACATTCAGAATAGACAGCTCCGGAGAGCTTGTCTACAGGTTAGCCAGGGACAAAGTGTTTGTGTACTGAAATCCAGTCTGGCTTGATTCTGTTACATTTCTTTCCTTACACTAGCAATGACCAAAAGAAAACATCCACATTCCACCATGTGGGCTTTCCAGGTCTGTTGAAACTTGTCTGCTGCTCTAGGTTTATTTCCTTTCACTGTAGCTTCCCACTCCCCTCACCTACATTCAGGAAGGACTCTTGATGCCAGCCACTTCAGCCTCCCACAGTAATTTTACTACAGCATGATAGTCTGTGCTTTTAGGGAGTTGTGGCTCCTGCAAGCAATGGAGGCTACCCAGCTTCCTACACCCAGAGGATATTTTACCTCTTCTGTGAAGCCTTATCTATTTCTTGAGTCATGGTGAGTTGCTTTCTTCCAGTATTCTCAAAATTCTCAGAGCATTTATTCAATAATAGCAATTATGATGATCTCATTTTTAGAGTGTTGTTTTCCCTCCTTATAGGTCAAAGAAATTGTCTAAATTTTGTGTTTAATCTCCCATCCTTCCCTGCTCCCAGCATTTGGCATAGGCTTAACAGAGGTGAATACCAGTAAATGGCAAATTAAAGGAATGAATGAGAACATTAGACTCTAAATTATCAAATGGGAGTATCACTGACTAGGACAAGTTTTAACCTACAACCCATAATGGTCACAGAAGCAGTTCTTTGAAATCAGACTTTGTTGGTTCAAAGTTCAGCTCTCCTATGTAGTAGCTAGTGTAAGATGCTTTGCAAGATACTTGACTTTTGGTGTCTCAGTTGAATTTTCTGCAAATTGACACTAACACTAGTGTCTAACTCTCAGGAAATTTAGCAAGATTAAATAAATTTATACATTCTTAGACAATTAGCAAGTATTAGATCAGTTGGTTTCCTTCTCTTATTCTCTTTCCCTGCTGTGTAAGCATCCATGATAGAATAGAGAAGCAAGACAGAATATTCTGGAAAATACAACAAATGCTGTATATTGATTACTAAGAGATAAGTTAGTGGTTAACAGTACAGATTTAGGAAAATGTGATGTTTATTAAGTATCTAAAATGTGATAGCTACTGGATTAATCTTTTTCATGTGCTGTACCTATTCTGTGTTAGAAACCTAAAGCACTGACATTACTCTATACATACAAGTTATGAAATCAGTTTTTTTTTTTTGGTTTTTTATTTTCTGGTACCAGGAATCGAATTTATGACTTTGGGCTTACCAGGCAGGCTCTGTGCCTCTTAGCTAAACCCCCAACCCCTGAAATCAGTTCTAAAACCAGTTCGAAGAAGAAATTTGTCTAAGGTTACATACATTATAAAATTTATAGCTAAGAATTATTATATGACAGTGGTTGAAATGTCAGACCTCAAATTCAAAGCTATGAACTCCATCAATGGCTGCTGTGTAACAAAGTATAATTTTCTTATATTTTATTTATTTCCATATTTGTAAGATTAGTGAAGGTTATATATATTAGATAATATATATAATATAAAATATGTAAGATTATATATAATATATATATATAATTTTAACAATATATTATCCCATCAATCTATATAGAGGACTATATAAATGAATGTATGACATGTAAGGTCCCAAGAATAGATCTCAGCTTATATGATTCTTCCTGTTACATTAGCACAAGATACCAGTGCTCAAAGTATTCTTTGACAAACTTACTCAGATTTCCTCACCTTTTGATATTTATTCTATCCAAAAAATGAACAATTTCATGAAACCCAAAATAATACAAAAAGTAAGCGGTTCTTGCTCCTGAGACTTAAATCAATATGCAAAATCAAGCTTTCTCAGAATGTTGCTTCAGTGGATTTGCCTAAGTTGGTGAATGCATTAATAATACCTAGCTCTAGCATTAAATAGAAATGCTTACTGTATTATTTCTATTTTCTGGTAATGTAATGAAATACTGGAGGGTGGGTAATATATGAAGAAAATAAGTTTATTTATCTTACAGTTCTGAAAGTTCAGTGTCACTGACTCAGCTCTGTAGGACAGTGTTAGGAACACAAGTAAGAGGAAGAGATCATATGGTGATGTAAGGAAGCTGAAAACCAGGAGGGATTTGAATTTCTCCATAATAATAATCCTTGAGAAAGAAATAACCAAGGTTCCACAAGAAGCACACCAATGAGATGATAGGAAATTAAGAATGGTTATTATTTGTATATTGTTTTATTAAAAGTAGTTGCTCACATTACCAGATATTGGCATGTAAGATTGGTTAAACAATATAAACACTAACTGTTCCTTTCAGTGAACTAATAAAAATTAGCAGTACAATTATCTTAGCTAGCTTATGTATATATGTATATATATTTTATGTATGCACATAATTTATAAATATATAATATGTGTATTTTTCCTTCATTCTTTTCTCCTTTCCCCTATCCCACATGTTCTTTCCTTTGAGCAGTTTCTTTCCCTTCCACAATATTTATTGTACCCTTTGGATCTAATGTACTCTTTCAGTTTCTTATGCTAGGGAGATAATATGATGTTTATGTAGGTGATTCTGATTTATTTCACTTATGAGTATAGTCTCAAGTTGCATTCATTTGCCTATAAGAGACTCAAGTTTATCTTTATAGCACAGTAATACTTCATTGTATAAAAATACCATATCTTTTTCATCCATCTGATTGGATTGTTGGGGATTTGAGTTTTTTCCAAAATTCAGCTATAACAAATTGGGCTACTATAAACATGGGTGCATATATATTGCTCTGGTATGATGATTTCATTTTTTCTGGGAAAATATACAGAAGGGGAATAGCTGGGTCAAATGGGACCACTAATCTTAGTTTTTTGAGGAGTCTCCACACTGATTTTCACAGTGGTTGTACCAGTCTACACACCCAGCTACAGTGGAGAAGCGTTCCTTTTTCCCCACAGCCCCACAAGCATTTGTTATTGGTTTATTTTTTGATAATAACAATTCTTTCTGGGGTGAAATGGAATCTCAGTATTGTTTAAATTTACATTTCTTTTTTTTTCTTTTTGTCTTTTTGAGAAAGGTTCTCACTTAGCTGTTCAGGCTGGCCTTGAGCTCACTTTTTAGCCCAGGCTGACCTTGAACTCACAAAAACCCTTCTGCCTTAGCCTCCTGAGTACTGGGATTACAAGTGTGCACCATGCCCAGCTCAAAGGTTACAACTGCATTTCTTGAATGATCAGTGGTGTTGAACATTTTTTCATATATTTATTATACATTTGTATTTCTTCATCTGAGAAGTGTGTATTCATCTTAGATGTCCATTTTTGGAATGGGTCTTTGAATTTTGTGGAGTCTGATTTTGTAAAATTTTGAGGGACAGTTGGCTAAAGTTTTTTCTCAGTTTGTTGGTTTCACTCTGCTGGTGATGTCTTTCAGTTTGCAAAAATGTTTTAAAAAGATGAGATCCCATTTGTTGATTCTTTAAAGTATTTCCCATGCAGTTTGGTTTTTGTTCATGAACTCTCTGCCTACTCATATGTCTTCAAGATTTCTACCTACTTCCTCTTCCAGTAGGTTTAGTTTTTCTGTTTTAACATTTAGATTTTCAATTAATTGTGATTTTAGTGCATGGTGATAGACATGGTTCTAGTTTTATTCTTCAGCATGTGGGAAGCCAGTTTTTCCAGCATTATTTCTTAAAGAGACTTTCTTCTAGTGAACATGTTTGGCCCCTTTGTCAAAGATAAGGTGGCTGAGTGTGTTTGTAGTTGTGTCTGCATTCTCTAATCTGTTCCATTTATCCTCAGGTATGATTTTTTTGCCAGTAGCATGCTGATTTGATCACAGTAGCTTTGTAATATAATCTCAAGTCAGAGATTGTGATGCATCCTAATTTGCCTATGTTGCCCAGGATTGCCTTTGCTATTCTAGATCTCTTCTTGTTCCAGATGGATTTTAGGAATATCTTCTCTAGATCTGTGAGGTGTGCCAGTGGTATTTTGATTAGGATTGCATTAAATCTGTATAGCAGTTTAGGGAGTAAGGCTATTTTCCCATGAGCGAGGAATATCTTTCCATTTTCTGAAACCTCTTTGATCTCATCTTGCAGAATATTGTAAATTTCAATGTGTAGATATTTTACTTCCTTTGTTACATTGATTCCTAACTGTTTCATTTTTTGGATGCTATTGTGAAAAGTGCAGTTTCCTTAATTTCTCTCTCAGTGAGTTTGTTGTTTTTGTACAGGAATGCTACTGATTTTCGAGTGTTGACTTTGTATCCTGCTATGCTACTGAATTTCGTTATAAAATCTAGAAGTCTTTTGGTGGAGTTTTGGCATCTTCTATGTGGAGTATCATGTCATCTGCAAATAATGATAATTTCACTTCTTCCTTTCCTATTTTTTCTTTTTATTTCTCTCTCATGTCTAACTGCTTTGGCTAATGTTTCTAAAACTATATTGAATAGGAATGGTGATAGTGAATATCCTTGTCTTGTTCTTGATTTTACAATGAAAACTTTCAGTTTTTGTTCATTTAGTATGATGTTGGCTGTTCGTTTGTTATAGATGGCTTTTATCAGGTTGAGATAAAGAACATCTATTCCAATTTTCTGTAGGGTTTTTATCATAAATGTGTGTTGGACTTTGTGAAAAGCTTTTTTTCTGCCTCAATTGAGGGGTGGTGATTTTTGTCTTTGGTTTTGTTGACATGTGTATTACATTTATTGATTTGTATATATTCAGCCATCCCTGCATTCCTGAGATGAATCTCATGTGCCTGTAGCTTTCATTTTTGTTGGATCTTTCTCTGGTTATGTATCAGGGTAATACTTGCCTCCAGGAATGAGTTAGGAGGAATTGATTCCCTTTTAATTTCATTAAAGAGTTTGAGGAATACTATCATTAAATTTTCTCTAAATTTCTTGTGAGTCCATCAGGACCTGGGCCTTTCTTTGTTGATAAGTTTTAATTACATTTAATTGATTGATACTGAGTTATTTATAATTTTTATATTTTCTTGATTCAGCTTTGGTAATTCATATGCTTCTAGGAATCTGTCTGTTTCTTCTGTTTTCCTTCCTATGCAAGTAAAGTTTTTTTTTGTTGTTGTTGCTTGTTTGTTTGTTTGGTACCTGGAATAAAACTCAAGACTTGGTGCTTGCCAGGCAGGTGCTTGTGCCACTGAGCTATATCCCCAGCTAAGTAAAGATTTTCAAAGTAGGTATTAATGATCTTCTGAATTTCTACAGAGTCTGTAGTGATTTCACCCTTCTCATTCTTTATTGCATGAATTTCAGTATTTTTCTTGCCTTTTTTGATAAGGTTGGTTAGGGTTTATCAATTTTATTCATTCTTTCAAAGAACCAAGTCTTCATTTTAGTGAATCTTTGTACTGATTTCTTAGTCTCAATTACATTAATTTCTACACTGATCTTTATACTTTCCTTCCTTCTGTGGGCATTCGGCTTGACTTGCTTATCTTTTCCTACAAGCTTGAGGTAAAGCATTGGGTCATTTATTTGTGTTCATTCTGTTTTCCTGATGTGAGAATTCACTATTATAAATTTATCCTTGAGGGCTGCTTTCATTGTATCTCACAGGATCCAGTAAGTTGTACTTGCAATTTCATTTGATTGAAGATATTGTTTAATTTCTACTTTGATTTCATCTGTGACTCACTGGTTGTTCAGGAGGATGTTATTTAATTTCCATGTGTTTATGGAATTTTTGCATTTCTTTTGGCAATAATTTCTAATTTCAGTGCACTATGGTCAGATACTATGCATGGGATACTTTGAATTATTTTACTTTTACTTAAGCCTGTTTAATGGGCTGGTATATGATCTACTTAAGAGAATGTCCATGTGCAGCTGAGAAGAATGCGTATTCTGATGTTATTGGGGGGAAAACTTTGTAAATGTCTACTAAGTACATTTGTTCACAAATTTGGTTCATTTCTGTTATCTCTTTGCTTATTTTTTGTCTATTCTTCTATCTCTTTGTGACAGTGGGGTGTTATAGTCCCCTGTGACAATGTTCTTATTGATTATTTTATTTTTCATGTCTATTAATATTTGTCTTATTTAGTTGGCTACTCCCATATTTTGTTATCTCTTTCTCTTAAAGTTTCCCCCTATCAAGTATTTAGTGAACTGTTTCTGTTTTGATCATTCTTGGTTTAAAGTTCATATTGTCTGAAAACTGAATATCTGTTTATTATTCCTGCTTTTTTCTTGGTTCCTATCATGTGGAGTATTGTTTTCTATCCTTTGACTTTCAGTTTATGAATTTCCTTTTCAGTTAAATATATTTCTTATATACAGCTTATTGTTGGATTTTGTTTCTTTATCCACTCTGCCAGTCTGTTTCTTTTGATTTGTGAACTGAGGCTCTTTACATTAATGGTTATAAATGATATGTATTGCCTTATCTTTGTGATGTTATTTTCCACCTGGTGGTTCCCCAATTTGCCCCTCTGTTTAATTGCTTTCCCTAACTGGTAGTTTCTGTTGTTTTTCTTGGAATTCTGGTCATTTTTATCTCTTTCTAGTATAACTTTCAGTATTTTTTGTAGGGTTGATTTAGTGGTCATGAATTTCTTCAATTATTCTTTGTTGTAGAAGTACCTTATTTCTCCACTGAGTTTGAAAGATAGTTTTGGAGGATGCATCCATCTGGGTTGAAAGTTGTTTTCTTTCAGGAGTTGAAGTACTTCATTCAAGCTCCTCTTGACTTGATAGTTTGTATTGAGAAGTCTTCAGTGATTCTCACAGGCTTTACTTTATAGCCGATCTGTTTCTTTTCTCTAATAGCTTTTAATAGTCTATTCTTGTGCTGAATTTCTTTGGATCTTGATTTTTCTATGTCTGGATGTAAATTTATTTTGGTTGTGGCTAATTGGAGTTTTACATGCCTCATTCAGTGCCTTTTAGATTCTTTTCCTATGTGTGGGAAATTTTCTGCTATTACTTTTGGAAATAGTCTTTTTATGTCTTTTGTGTTGACTCCTTCTTTTTCATTGGCACCTGTAAGTTTTATATTTCTTTTCCTTGCATCATGCAGCTGTTGAATGTTATTTCCTGGTTCCATGTTATTTTCAAGAGATTTTTCCTTTTGTGATCACTAGCTGCAATCCTGTCTTCAAGGTCTGAAAGTCTATTTTCAGTTTCATTGAAGCAATTTTGCCAGCTTCCAATAGAATTTTCAGTTTTCTGGTTATCTCTTTGAATCTGTTATATGCATTCTAATTCCTTCTCATATTGCTCATTTAAGGTTTCCATCATTTTCCAATGCTCCTCTATTTTTGTAATCTATGTCTCCTTTAGATATGCTGTGCAATTCTTTCATTGTAGCTGTCATTTCTTTTTTTACCTGAGAGATTATTTTTTTTCTGACTTCCTCTAGAGTTCCCTGGAGTTGTTTCTTCAATTGAGGTGCTATCACTTCAGAAATTTCAGGTTTCTGACTTCCAATTTCTCTTACATTAGTATCTCCTGGACTTGTTTTGGGTTGGCTGGAGGTCTGAGATTCATTTTACTCCTTTGTGTTGACATTTTCTATTTTGAAAAATATTGTTTTGTGTGATGAACCTTGTGAGATTTGGTGGTAGGTAGCTATGCCACCACTATCAAGGTCTCTCTAGGAAAAGTCTATTCTTTAGGGATATCTTCTGATGCTTGGTTTTTGTCTGTCCCAAGATCCTACCCTCCCAATTATTGGAGAGTGGAATGTTGGTTTCTGTTTGGTTCTGTTCCCAGTCTGGTGTAGGGTATGATAAGATTTCTCAGAGCTTTTCACTATTGTTACACAAGAGAGAACAATGGATTACAACACATGTGATATTTTAGCTGCATCCAATTAGCAATAATGATAGCATCAAGCTCAGTTTAGAAATTAATAAACTGTGGTAACTATTAATTTTGTGCTTTAGACTATAGGAGCAGAGTCTATAGCTATATAACAGAACCAATTGTAAATTAGCAGTTTGTATGCAGAGTGTTCTCCCTTGTTAGAATGAATTTACCCTGGATTCCTCTGGCCAAGCTGGTCATGTACCAGGCACTTCTTGCAATGGCTGACAGTCCCATGGTGTAGGGGGATGAGCCAGGCACCTGGGTTCCTCTGGACAGAGGCTTCCACCATAGTGGGTGGGCAGTGAGCAGGCTCTCTTCCCTTCTGTGCAGCTCAGTGGGGCTCACCAAGCCTTCCCAGGTAGCAGAGGTATAATGGGTGGGGTCTCTCCCCTCCCTCACAGATCACCCATAGCATCTATTTTGACACACAGAGATAGTTGTTCAGCAAAGAAAAATAATTCTAGTTCACATGGTACTTTACTTCTCTCTCTCTCTCTCTCTCACTCTCTCTCTCTCTCTTGCTCTCTTGCTCTCTCCCTTTTTTTTGCCTTTTTTGAGTCAGAGCTTTGTTATGCAATTGAGGTTGAGCTTGAGCTCACTTTGTAGGCCAAGCTGGCTTCAAACTCGCAGAGATCCTCCTTCCTCAGCCTCTGGAATGCTAGGAGTGAGCCACCATATGCAGCCATTGTACTTCTCTTTAAAGGATCAGAGAAATCTATTTGTCATTATTACCATCTTTATTTATTTTAGTAGATAGAAACATAGTTGCAGAAAGAAGAACAAGGTCTGTATCCCAAAAAGGGAACATTTTATTAGCCTTCTAGTTGACCACCACTCAACAGTGAGCAAAGTCTAAACCACATGTTTACTATGTACACAGAGCAGCGACTTATTAATTTTTGCTAGTAGTCAGTTCATGTGGCTCTGTAGATTAATAGGTGAAGGGGAACCACAGAATAAAATAATACTGATATGAAGACAGCTGTCTTTCCAATATACACATGATAGAGTCAAAAGAAAATGGTTTCCAGAGCAAACTATTTCCATCCCTTCCATGTACCTCATTGTATTTGATCCACTTTAAATGTAAAACACTAGCCCACTCTATAAAAGATGACATAATTTATTTTAATTAATGCTTATTAGAGGCTTGTGCTTGGAATAACTTGAGTACCACAGTAAATAACTACAGTATTGGATTATAACCCAAAGTATTAAAAATCCATGAATTCATATTTATGTAAATTAATATTGTTTTTTTTTTTTTTTTTTTTTTTTTGGTTTTTCTCCGGTACCAGGAACCGAACTCACGACCTTGCGCTTGCCAGGCAGGCGCTTTTGCCGCTGAGCTAAATCCCCAGCCCCTATGTAAATTAATATTGAATAAGTAAATGAAAGAGAAGCAACAACTCTTTTTCATAAGGAGATTTCCATTAATAACTGTGGAGGAATTTAAGGAATTAAGAAATAACATTTAGAATTCCACAGCCATAATTTCCATAGAGAAGACTCACTAATGGATGCTGGCATATGTGAACAAAAATACAAAAACAGATACTGCATAGGATCAAAATATATCCTTCAAAATATTTAGTAATTCAAAGAAAAAGAAATTTACAAGAGAAAAAACAGAAAAGCACCAGTTTAACAGTCTAATCCAATTCACGTAAGTCAAGGTTAATGCCAGTGACGTTTTATATGCATATTTTTAACTCCCTGTTCAAATTCACTGAAAAAGTCAGGTCAGCATTGTGGCATCCGTTTTAAAAATGCCTAACCTCAATTGAATAATGAGAAAATATCAAACTACAATCAAGAGATACTGTACAAAATAACGGACTAGCATTTTACAAAAGTTCTGAAATTGTGGAAGACAAGCAAAGACTATGGACGACCTTTGATAGAGTGTCAAGTGTTTTAGTACATTTTCTGCTGCTATACAGATACCGGAGGCTCTACATTTTATGAAGGTGAGAGATTGATTTGGCTCACAGTTCTGAAGGCCAGGTTGGTACAAGAAGATGACACTGGTATCTGTTGAAGGGCTTCATTCTGAACCATCCCTTGGCATAAAGTGGAAGAGCAAATAACTTGTGAGTTAGAGATAATGGAATCAAACTCACCCTTTAATCAGAACACCCTCCCCACAATAACTGATTTCTGGGACATCAATATACTCTATTTAACAGGGCAGGTCCTTCATGATCTATTCTCTTCTTAAAGGTCCCACCTCTTAATACTTTCACAATGGCAATAAAATTTCAGCATAAATCTTTGGACAGGACCTACATACCATATGTCACAATGTGATGACTTACTATAATGCTGGAATTTAATTTTTATCCTGAACATTAGACAGAAGATGGAAAGAGAAATTCCAATGAAATCCAAATGATTTACTTAATAGTAATGCCCCCCAAGTTAGTTTTGTAGTTGGGATAAAATTTTATTGTCATGTAAGATATTTACATAAGTGAGGCATAACAAAGAAGACAAAAATTCTCTGTATTATGTTTACAACCGCTGTATAAATTTAAAATAATCTAAAAATTAACTGTTAAAAATAAAGGATTCTGGAAGTGCTTATTTTCTATTTGTAATGTAATGCACTTTCTTTTCTGTTTTCTGATGGACTGAACATTACAGAGCCCATAGTCTCACAGCTCTACAATTGCTATTGGAAAAATTATTTTGTGCCCTTCAAACTTATATTGATTGAAGCAAAGGAGAACCAAAACATGTTGAAAGCCAAAGCTAAGGTGGAAGGGGCAGGTCATGTTCTCTGTTGTTATACCCTAAGAAAAAATTACTTCTTGTATGAGGCACGGTGTGTATGTATTAGCTTTTATGAAAGAAATCTTAAGTGAAATGAAGAACTGCTTATTCTTAAACATCAAGCTCATGGTAAGCAATAATGCAGAATAAACTTAATGAGATCATAGGGGTTACATCCATTTAAAGATGTCCCTGAGAACCTATGTGAGAGTTTATGTACTGTTTCCCAGAAAATATTTTGCTGAACATTAATATTGTAAGATGTTTTGAGAAAAGGGTTCCTTTATTCATAAGCTTGAACTACTGTTAAATATTACACCTCTTTTCTTGAAGGGTCAGAAGTCACAATGATAAGTACTAGCGCTGCTGCTAAGAAAACAAACAGAAGGAAAAGATGGGGAGTGCAAAGAAGGGAAGGGAATATAAAAATAATTAAAATGCATTATGTACATGTACCAACTTCACATGATGATTGTAATCATTATGAATTGCAAACAAATAATAATAAAATAAAAATTAAAAATAAAAAATCAAGAAGAAGCACAAATCTATTTAGTTTATTTAAAAGTACTATTTACTAAACATGTTTTTAAAAATTTTTAAAAATTCTTTTAAAATTTAAAAATTATTTTTTTAACTTTAAAAATTTTTTTAAAAAAATTATTTTCCTATCCTACCTGTAAATTTGAGGGAATAAAATGCCATGTGTAACAAATTCATTCTAGCACATAAAATTTCTTCAACAGCTCTGCAAAGTGAAGAAAGCAGGATTTGACATGAGAGAGGTGGCAGTAAGGAATACAATCAGTTCTCTCTTCCTATGTGTTGGGATTGTTTTAAAATACAAATTTTTATATTCTATGGGGAAGGAAGCTAGAGGTCAAATATGGAAACGAAATCAAATGAAATTTAATGAACTAACATCTTTGATGTACTATTAGGACTTTGTGCTTGTGTGTGTGTGTGTGTGTGTGTGTGTGTGTGTATGGATAAGTATATGGATGTACTGCATATTTCCCCTAGCATTGTAGAGTCTCAAATTAACACAATAATGCTGTTTACTATATAGGAACAAAATACAAAATGGAATATTTTATATTAACCACTACAAAATTAATGTCTTTCCCCCTAATTCCTGAATTAAGTTGTACAATATTCTGAACACTGTTCATTGCTATTTTACTTTACTATCATTTTCTTTATTCCAAGCAACCCATAAAATATGAACACTTACATTTGGTATATTCAGAGTGACCTACACTTGAACTGCTTCACACACATGTTTGAGCACAGTGCTCAGAGTTATTTGAAAAATTCAGTGTGCATCTAGGCGGACTCCAGAAAAATTGTATATATTTTTATTTCTTATCATTTTCAAGTGGTAAAAACATGACTATTTATGATTCTAATGAAAGTTTCCAACTTTTCTGGTGTTTTGGAGATTATTTTATGCCTTAATTAAACTTCATCCATTTGGAAAGGGAATAAACATTTAAAAGTCATTAATAATGTGAATTACATTGTTGTGGCAACAAATTTTTCCAGGTACTCTGCACTTTAACAACTATTAACCTCTAGTTTCTTTTTTTTTTTTTTTTTGGTTTTTCTCCGGTACCGGGAACCGAACTCACGACCTTGCGCCTGCCAGGCAGGCGATTTTGCCGCTGAGCTAAATCCCCAGCCCCTCTAGTTTCAATTTATTAAAGGGAAATCATGTTTTGGAAGGCAAAATTGCTTGTCATCAAAAAGGACAAGACCCTCTGCATAAATTCGAATTATTGCAGAAGATGAAAAGAGGTTCTTATTCCAAAAATGATTGAAATTTGCATTTTTCATATTTTCTTTTTGGTTGTTTTTTATTTTTATGGGATATGATCATGGATGTCAAAATTCGCTATTCTGGCTTGAAGTTTAGATTGAGATTTGTGACAGACTGTTATACATTAAAGTTTGTGCTTCTGTTCCCACAGTGTTTACTCAAAAATGGCCACATGATCAAAAACATTTGCCAGCTGGCCTTGTAATTAAAATGGGACCAAGACCTTAGTTCTTATCTTAGCAGTGCGAGAGGGCTTTGTGAGTATTATTTCTGAGTCAAAGTAGTTGTGATCTAGTTGTCCCTTCTCCATTCCATTTGTTCTTCCATAAAAGGTGGTGAAAATCACTGAAGCCCCAGATGACCAAGGAGGAGACACTGAATGGAAATTTACATCCTCAAAGCACCATCTGGAAGAAAGTCAGTAGCAGGAACACTTATACAGGTGTATTGCATAAGAAAGAATTAAACATATACTTGGTTAAGCCACTGAAAATTTGGTGCAACTTACTTTTTTGAATAGCAGCTATTTTATAGGATGCTTCACTAGCAAATTCCTCCAAAATTTTACTAAATACATTCAACAATATTATTTATGGTTGCATGCATGTTGTAGTCAAGGTTTACAAGGGAAACAGTTTAATATAGGACACACAGTTTATGGGATTATTTTGTATTATTTACCTGAAGAGTCCAATGCAAAAGAGTGCTGGGGATCTGAGGGCCTGAATCCCACAGCAATGTCTTGTGTGAGTCCAATTGGAGGCCTAGAGCCCAGGACAATGTCTCACACAAATTTGTTTCACAGATCTGCCCTGGGAAGGCCCAAAGGTCAGTGGTGCAAGCTAGAAAGTCTGTGACAGCAGGATAAAGAAATAGGGCCAGCAGGCTGAGGGATCTGCACTAGATCCAGGAAGCTATGCTAGAGTAAGAACCAGAGCTCCCCCGAAAAGTAATGCAGCTGTCCTCAGCAATAGTGATTACAGAGCTCCTCCGATGATGAAAATAGCAGAGTTCTTATCAGGAAAGGCAGCAGGACAAGCTTCTCCAAGAAAATCAACAGCACACCATCATCCTCTGCAGTTCTCTTTTTATGCTGCTGGCAACAGTCCTCAGGTAGGCCTTCCACACCCAGCACCATGCTGATTCAGTTCAACTGGGTGTTACATGTTGATCATTAGTTAATCCACCACAATGCATTTATCTAAGGAGACATATAGATTTTATTTTACATGTGGCTAGCTAAAATCAAGGAATGGTCATTGTTTTCCTGTCATTTTTAAGGTATAAGCTTCTAACACTGAGAGAAGTTTTGAATCCAATCACTTAATGTTTATCATTAAATTAATTAAAGTAATTACAATCTTGCTCCAAAAGCAAGTCTTACACGTTGGACTTCATAGAGTTCAATTTGCTTTGTGTACACTCCTTTTTTCTTAAGAGTACAAAATAATTACTAACATTGCTATTAAAATTAAATATTAGAAAAGGTGCAAAATTTCTAATAAAATTTCTTAGATTCTTCCAACAGAGGAACTTACATTTATTTTATAAAATCAAACCTATTTCGTAGTCTTTTTGTGTCCTTATCACTTTGCAATTAGCATCTATCCCATTGATCAGATCACCTCATCTAGATCCTTCCTGAGTTATTGAATAATATGGTGAGGAGGGCAGCAAAATGCTGAAGAAAGATGCTGTGGCATAATATTACAAAATTTCCGTAAACTCTGGTCTGATACAGGGTTCAGTCAGTCACCTCCACGTGTTGATGTACAATTGGGTAGCCTCACCCATACAAAACCTAGAATTCTACATGTGACCCGTTATGTTTAGGATTCTCCCATGAGTACCCCCAGAGGAGTATTCCAAAATTCACTTCTCTTAATCTTTTCTCAGCTTCCATAAAAGACACATTTAATTCATTATATGTCCGATTTTTTTGTTATTTAGCCTGTCTGCCTTTTATATATGTTACAACATGTTCTGATTTATGCTTTCTTGAGATTATTCTTAAATTTCTGGGTGTGAACATAGGACCAGCCATGTAACACATACCAGACAAACCAGTACTTGTCATTTTCGACTCCTTTAATACATATGTCATGTCTACCGCTTCTGAAAATTGCTTTGTACATGCATCTTAAGTTTGAAGATCTCTTGTGAACATATCTATAAATTAATGTTCCTCATACATAATTTTCATTCAATGTATAAGAGTCACATTTTAACATGCAAATACCTTTGACCCAACTTTAAGTGCTTTGGCTCGAAATGGCTCAGTATGTAGATTGACTAGAAATGGTTCGACTAGAAATGGTTCAGTTTATTTTGAATAAACATCAATGCTGAGTCACAGGTCCATTATTTAAAATTGAAAAGCAACTAGTATACAACTTAGTTTGTTTTTTCTTTATCCTCAGAGCAAAAGGTGAGAATATGTGTAGATCCAAAGATTTCTTTGTCTTTTGGCTCTTCAGTGACTTACACTCAAGTCAAGATAAGCTGAGATCACCGCACAGCATCACTCTAGCTCAGTGACTTTTTCTCTTCTAACAACATAACACATCATGGAGCACACCAGTGCCTAGGTGCTATTGCTGTGGCTACCCAGCAGGGCCTGTAAACTGGGCTTTCGAGGATAGCAAAGCTCCAAGTAGAATCTGGCCTAGGTGTGATCAAAAAGGGACTAGCTGGCTTGTTAAGTAGTCAGATGAAGGCTTAGCAGAACTCCATCTTACAGGTGATGAGGAAGCGTCCAGGCAGATAGAATAGCACCATGCAGGAGAAGAAAGAGTGATTAAAAGTATAATCAGAACACTCTGTCTCCACTCCACCTTTGCTTCCCATGGACCACTCAATAACAAGGAGGGTTCAACTGATTCCTGAACCCAGGACTTCAAGGAATGAAGAGGAATTTTCAGGAAAAGTGTCTGATTGTTTCACAGACTGGTTTCTATGAGGTGCTTTTAAGGCTTGTGTTTCCTCTTAGTTCCCCTGAGAACAAAGTTTAGGAATATTTAATACTTCATTCTCCTCCACCTGCAGGATAAATGTCCTATAGTCAAATTTGATGTGATAAAACTCAGATATGCCTGAGTTTGAATTCTGACTCATCCTTTCCCTGCTTGATGACCTTGGGGAAAATGTTTATGATCCTGGAGGCATGGAGTCTTATTTTTCTTTGGTGGTATTAATGATGGAAGTAGAGTGAATGATAGCTGATTTATTTTCCTTGATTATATAAAATCTAAGTTTTTAGTACTTGATAAATTTTGACCATTATTAATATTATTGCCATAGTTACAGTTACAAGTTCTATCAAAAAAAATCTATTACTAGGGAAAAAACATTTAGAATGCAATAAAGACAGGTTCATTTTAAAAAGTAGTACTCATGGTATACCTGAGTAGGGCACTTGAAGTAGGAAATCTGATTCATTGCACTGTAATCTTCAAGAATTAAATTTCATGACTGGCATGTAAGTAAAACCAGGGAGGGAATACTTGTATAAAAACATGAAAATCTAAATTTTACCTGTTTTGTTTTCATTTACCAAATTGCTTTTCCAGTGACTGTAAAGGTTATAAGCAAAGCCCTGTGTCCCCGCCATGTAGTGAGTGACATGCCATCATTCTACTCTAGCTCAGAGGGTTGAGCACAGAAAGTTGGGAGTCACTTACCAGGGGTGTTTTCTGATTTATTGTCCAAACTCTGTGAAATTTCAGACCCATGCTTGTTTGATTTAGCACAAGTTCAGACTGAATAGAAAGCCTAACCTGTGCATATATTTTTAAACCTGGGTATTAATTTCCCTGATGGCTATATATTCAGTCTATAATAAGATACAGAATCACATTAAGACTTGAAGGAAAAAAAAAAACAGAAGAAAGGCAGGGTCAAAAGTGACTTCCCTGAGGTGTAGGTGTATGCCATTCAGAAGTCTTAGAGATGCTCCCTGAACCAGGATTGTCTCAAAACAGAGGGAGAGACTATAACTTAAATTTTGGTAGCTTGTTTGATAATATACTACCAGAGGCAGAAACAGAGGACAATAGAACAAATGCAGAAAGGAAACTACAGAGCAGGCATTGACCATTTATGAGGTCTCACCAATTGGTTCTTTTTTTTTTATGGTACTTGGAATTGAACTCAGTACCTTGTGCTTGCAAAGCAGGTGTTTAACCACTGAGCTACATTCCCAGACCCCCTACTCATTGGTTCTTTTTATGGCTTGTGTCTTGGTTACTTTTCTCTTGTTGCTGACACAAAATACCTGACACCCAAAATTAAGGAAGGAAAGATTTATTTAGCTCAGATTTATTTATTTAGTTTGTGAAGGTTTCAGTCAGTACTTGGCTGGCTCCAAGGCAGAGTGGCATGTGGCAGAGGGTAACCGTTCATGGCAGCAGAAGACAGCAAAAGCAGCAAATGCAAAAAAGGGTGAGGAGCAAACAAGCATCTCTCCCTCCCTTATATTATATGCAAACTACCCATCCCAGGGAATTATATGCAAACCACACATCCATAATCCCAACATTAGACCATGGAAGATGAATTTAGGGCCTTTCCCCTGAAGTACATACTCAGCTCATGTTTTAGTTTTTATTTTGAAACAGGGCCCCTATAAGTTTCTAAACTGCCTACCCTAGGCTCCAAATTGCTGTCTTCCTGTCTCAGCCTCCCAGTGTACTGAGAGTACAGCCATGCTCTACCATGTGCAGCTCAGGCATGGATTCTCAGTTTTTAGTTTTTAACTTTTTATTTTTTAGTGCTGAGGACCAAACCCAGGGCTTGCAGATAGCTAGACAAGCCTTCTACCATTGATCTAAATCCCCAGCCCCTCAGGTATGGATTAGTACACTACAAAGATTAGTACACTTTCTGCTTTTGCACAGGGTGTGGGAAAGGAGTAGAAATGATATATTTCATGTTCTTTACCATGACTTAATGAGCATATTTTACATTTTAATTCACAATGGCAGTGTTTAGCTTCTCAATCTTATCAAGTATGCAATGATAACTTATTCTTTCTAATAGACCCAAAACGTTGTAGGTCCATACAACAATAAGTGGGAGTTGATAATCCAGCAAAGATGAGTCTTAAATCCTTGCATTTCCAATTCGAGGTGGCAAAGCATAGCTGGGAGGGACTCTCAGGCAACATGTGTTAACAGCAAGAGTGAAATAAAATGATTAGCAACAAACTTGCGCTCTTCCTCTGGGATTTCTTTGGAAACCACCTGTGGTGGCAACTGCTACAGAGGCCCTCAGCAAGCCTGTAGCAAGACCTGGAACACTGCCTCTTCTAGGTACATTGCATTTTAATATTTGAAGAAATGCTGTCTGGGCCTGACCAAATTGGCCCATTTTCTGCAGGCAGTGCCTCTGGGAGCGCCATGCATGGTCCTACACCAACTCTTAAATCCAGAGGTGGAAGAGTGATGAAGGATGAATGATTTGCAAAAACCTGTATAGGTCAGAGCTCTTGTCAAAACTTGAATTCAGCAAGGCTCAGGTATTAATGGCAAAAGGAAAGAAAAGTCTTTGAATATGTACATGGACACTCTTTCAAAGCACTGTTTCAAAATTCAATCTCTTATTTAGTGGTTATACATACTAACTATGATTATTGAATTTTGGGAGGAGAAAAGATAGCATGTAAAGGCAAGAGAATTTTATTACTACCTAGAGAATATGGACTAGCAAAGAGTGAATTATGTGTCACTTCCAAATTTATCTCATGTGACATCATAAACCTTTCCTAATACTATAGTCCCATTTTTGTTTTCATAAGAAAGTTACTGATAGCCAGCTCACATGAAAAAAACAATTTTATTAAAAAGACTTCCTATCCTAATGTGCCTTTAAGCTCACAGTTTCCATTCCAGTCTTCATATGAAGTAAAAATTTCAACGTAGAGAACATTAAGCAAGTGATATTGACCACACTTCACCCTGAGAAAGTCCAGGGTCTTAATCATCAGGAAACCCGGTCCTTCTACTTACACCATACAGATAAGCCTGGCCGGCAGTTTGTTTTGGCGATGAATTTTATTACCAACCTATAGATGGCAGCAAACTTTCATTTCACTGCCAGCATCTAGCTTTTCAGTAGTTCCTTCAAATTATTCTTTTTGCAGGTTTGAATTTGGTAATCAGAATGACTGGTCTGAAAACAATATGCAGTATAAGAACCATTATTGAGCTCCTACCATCTTGTATGGTGAAGCTCTGCATCATTTCCAATGTTTTATTTTTATTACTTGTTACTGTGTTTGATTGTTTGATGAAGATTACATTCTTATGTCTTGTGGACTGAGCAACTTCATTGAACAGTATGTAATGTAGCAACCACTGTACATTTCTATCATTTTGTCTTGAGGTCATGTATCATTTTTATTGTTTTTGTGTTGTTTTGATTTTGTCTTCATTGCTGTTTTGTCAGTTTTTTAATTTTTAAAATAAAATAATATTACTCTCTCTTACCAGTTTTTATTACAAAAACAAATTTCATGCTGTTATTGTTATTGTCATTATATAATACAATGATGAGAAACGCAGTGTTTCATTGACACAAAATTAAAAACTAAAAACTGGGAGAAAACAATGAAAAAAAAATGCTCAAAGCTAAGTCTTGTAAAAGAAAGGACTGTTGGTGTTCTCACAGTAAAAATTTGTCTTTTAGATTTATTGTTGTCAAAGAGGAACTTGGTGAGACCGTTTGGCTCAATGGAGCTTTGGCATCATTTAAGATGAAAGACGGTGCCCTACTGTATGACTAAATGAGGTATCATGTTGCCAATAAAACTTTCTTCTTGAGGCAGGTGACCTAGAATTGTGATATTTAAGAGGAAACATATCCAATATGTCTAAAAGATTAGATAGCAGTGACCGATTAGTAACAATATTAAGATTCCATCTGAAGGCTTTATGTCTGCATGTTCTATTGCTACGATCTTATTACCTGATCCTTGTGAAGAATCATTACCAATTAAGAGATATTTAATTCAATTGATTGATGATGAAGCCATGAAAGCTTTGATATCACTTATATTCTATGCATCCGATTCCTTGACTGAGAATGGAATTTTTTATGGAGAATAATAGGAGATAATGAAGAGGGAGGTAATTACTAAAACCAGGGTCCAGTGATTATCAGCACATCAATATTTGCATTTTAGGCCCCAAGGAGTTGTACAGAGGACATCTGCCTTATTAGCAAGGTTTCATGATCCATAAAAGATTAGGTTTGCATGATTCATTTTTTATCAAAATGTCATGGGGACCAGGTCCATTTGCTGTCTGAAGCCGTCTGCCTCCTGGATGAAACAGGTGTGCTGTACAGGTACATTCTCAGTGTAAAGTAGCACTGTCAAAGAAAGGCCTTGAGAGAAATACTGTTGAAGGGAGAAGCTAAAAAATGACATCTTGGCAATTAGCACAGAGTATTGGATTTACATCATCTCTTTGTTTTAGCACCTGTTAAAACTCAGAATTGGAATTCTAAAGGTGACAATAAGCTTGTTGGCTTTAATTCTCCCTAACTGGTATTTCTGAATGACTATCTATTTCATGATAATCTTTGCACATTTGTTGTGTATAAGTGCAGATATGTCAGGTGCTAATTTATGTGATTTTTTTTCTCTTTGGGTGCACTTTAAATGAACAGACTGTCCCTTCTCCTCCCTCTACCCAACCCTATTGTGATTTTTATCAATACAAGAATATTAAGAAATCATAGAGCTGATGTATTATACAGTATACTTTTTCTAAAACATGTAAAATGTTCATTATTTAACATTTTATTATTTTAAAGGTGTTCCTGTGTTTAGTTGCTGCTACACAACATGAACTTGATAAGTTTTGGTCATTATTATTGTTAGCAACTGCTTTTTGAATTTATGTAAATCTTATGGATAATTGAGAGTTGATTAGAACAGTCATTTCTAAAGCTACTAAGTATTTTGAACAGTGCAAAACCTTAATTCCCTTGTAATCTTTACCATATTTCAAGGTAGTAGGAAAATTTTGGAAAAGAAATATGGTTTGCTTAGGGAACATCTCTTGTGAAACACAATATAACCAAAGTCCTTCAGGTATTTCGTTATGTGGTGGAAGAAACAGTGCCATAACATGTAATTAATCACATATATTTTTAACCAATAAGCATGTGATAGCAAAATTTACTTTCATAAATCCACAGGGACAGAAAACGAAGCATCAAATTTTCAATTTCTAGACCTGTGTTGATTGCGCATTTTAGTGTCCTGGAGAGTGGTCATAAACTCAGAAGTCTCCAGGGACCACCGAAGTGACAAGTGAGTAAATTAGACCAGGTGGGGGACAGTGCTTGGTAATACAGGACTCCAGTGTTGAGTAAATAATTAGCAGTGGAGCGTCTGTGAAGGACAGGGTGAACTTCCCCTGTAATCCTGCCACTTGACTCCAGAAATGTGAACTCAGAGGTGCTAATTCACTCATTCATCGAATGGAGTCAGAAATGTAAATCATTTTCTATGAAATCTCCTCTAGAATACAGAAAGTGGGCAGAGTGAATGTATACTATTTTAAGCCTGGATCTTGAGTTCACATTAAATTTTTTTTTCAGTGAGATTCTTTCTTTTCACTCTCTAACCAAACACAGAGAATCTGTCACAGAACTGTATGGCCCCAGGAACCAGCCATACCACTTAGAGCAGAATTTTTTTCTTCTCTCTCTCTAAATTTCTTTGGGTTTTGTCTTGAGAAAATAATATAAGCATGTCATGATAAGCTCCGCAGCTTCTGGGGTTTACATGTTTTAGTAGGTAATGTTACCCGGATGGAGATAGTACATAATGTTACCCGGATGAAGATATAAAGCTTATATAGTCTTTCCACCTATTCTAACTTCCTCAGGGGAACCCATTTTAAAAAAATAAACCTTGATTTGGTCCATATTCACATGATAACATTTTTGAACTTTGAGTCTGAAACTTGGATAGGATAGGTATTTGCATTGTCTTTATTTTATAAATAAAGATTGTAAGGCTTAATAAGAGTAAATGACTTGTCCAAATGCATGAGCTAGTAATTGATGGAGTTAAAACCCAACTTTAGCTCACTTAGCTCCAAATGTTGGCCTTGTTCCCTGTATCATTCTGTCTTCTGATTGCAGAAGATAAAAGCTTGTATCCCAGCTGTTCAAGGCCAGATGTGACCAACTAATCAATGCCAGTAGAAAAGGCTCACCATCTTTCTAACATTTCCTGGAAAAGCAACGTCACTGCATTTTAAACTTCTAGTGACATTCCATCACTTTGTATCCTCTTCTTTGGATAATCTCATATGAAGAATTTCAGAGGACAAGAGATCACAAGAATAGAGTAAAGTGATCAAAATAATGAAAGTGCAGAGGGAGAGGTGGTTTTTTTTTCACTCTGTTGCTATCTGCCTCTCTTGGTCTATAGTGAGACTAACCTGTACCATACCGAACTTTTATATCCATATTCTGATAGTTTAAATTTTTCTTTTGAAAAGATAGTAACAACCAATATCTTCCTTTCCATATAAGAAAAGCGTATATAACTTGGAGAAATTAGTGCCCCAAGTTGGTAACATACATGGTCATATGCCATATTACAAGATTTTGGTTAACAACTGACTACAGATATCATTCAAAAAAATATATATATATATATATTTTGGTACCGGGAATGGAACTCAGGACCTTGTGCTTGCCAGACAGGCGCTTATGCTGCTGAGCTATATACCCGTCCCCTGACTACAGATATAATGGCGGTTCATGAGATTATATAGCTCAGTAATGAGTTCATATGTTAGTCTATGTGGGTACATTCTATAATATTCACACAACTAATGATGCCAATAATGATGCTTTTAAAAGTGTATAAAATTTTAGTTTTATTTAGCGACTAAAAGGAGAATATTTTACTTCCATGAGAATTAAACACATTCTTTGGAATATTTATGCAAGATTTATCCTTTAGTAATCTGTGAATATATATTGATAATAGTATTAAATAACAGATATATTATACCTTCATTTAACATCAGTTATGGAATACACAATCAAAAGTTGTTTGAGGAGTGAGTGAATAATATTTCTCAGCCTGGAAGCCCTCATTATAATCAGCAAAAAAAACCAAAAATCACACAGGTGTTTTGTTCTCAATAATTTTAAAAGTCTGATAAAGATGTCACTTTTCTCTACAGTGCTTTTGCTCTAGGTTAACTAAGTCATCTTCTTTCTTTCCTTTTTCTTCAAGTTCATCCAGATCCATGTGGCAGGTTGGATGCCTCATGTTGCATGAAGTTCTGTTTGGTAATTATGATGATTAAGAAGAAAGAAATGGATTGGTTGTTACATAATAGAAGTTGTGCAGAAAAGTCTTTCTAGAAGTGCTTGGAAAAAGAAATAGTAAATTGTATTATTATTGGTGGTTAAATATATTGTATACAAATTCATTAAAGCAAAAAAAAATTGAAATGAGAAAAAGTACAATATGAAACAAATATCTGATACATTGCTGAAAAAATTGAGCCTTTTTGGGTAGTACCCTGTAGCAGTGAGCACATGTATGGTGAATCCAAGAGAGCACACGACTAGTATAGATCAGTATCAGACATGGATAAACCTCTTTATTAGTGTTTTTAGTAATTAATCCCTTCCAACTTTTAAGAACTTTCTATTATTGTTAAATTTGAAAAGGCATCCAGTAAAACAATGAAAACTCTTCTCCACTAAAAGTAAAATAACAAGTCTCACTCTCAACTAGCCCCTAATTTAGCCTGTATTACAGTCAACTATTGCACGTCAGAATTAGTAGACTTTTATGATGTTTTCCTGAGCTGTGCTTCCCTTTGAGATCTTGAAAAACTTGGTATAGATCTGGAAATCTCACAAAAACAGAATCTCATGAAAATTTCAGAGCTCTCTGCCTTGATCAGGTTGAAAATATGCTGGCACAGCCAGCATTAGCTCCAGCCAAGTCATGGGTGTGCAGAGAGACTAGCAGCATGGAATGCAAAGCAACTCTGGAAAGTAAGTTCAAAGTGTTTTCAAAACTTCCCAGAAGTGGTGCCATAATTTCTGGGCAGTCGCTCAGGTATAGAAGTGCCTATGTCAAATGGATCTGTCCAGTAATTCCTGGCACAAGTAATTCTAAATAGAAGGGAAGCACAGCTCCCTTTTCACTCAAGGTTAGCCAAGGGTGTTATTCTCTCCAACATAAATATCACCCTTCAGTTCTCATTCCCTGGGAAATGTGGAACCAAAAAATAGATTTTACTTGTCTTCAATGAAGGAAGCCAACAGTTATTAGGATCCTCATTGTATCATAGTGTGCGTGAGAGACTTTATAAATATTACCCTACTTAATCCTCATGAAAACTTCTGAATATAAATATTATTATGTTATGCCACTACAAAGTCTCAGAGAGAATGAATAATTCGCCTAAGGTCACACATCAGTGAGTATTAGAGACTGGACTCAAATTTAGCCCTTGAAAACTCAAGCTTTTTTCAATATACCAAGAATTTGTTATGGAGATCATTTTAGAATTTTAGAATGCAGTATATACATATGGAAATATTTTTATGTTTTTAGCATATATTTAAAACACATATAATTCCTTTTTATCATAAGGAATTTAAATATTTCAAAATCTACTTCCACGAAGTTCACCAAGATGAATGCATTGTATGTTTAGTAATCAAAAGATGAAAGGCTTTTAAGCAGTATAATTCCCAAATGATTTTATGAATTTTACTGAACGCAGAAAGGCAATACTCTATAAAATGATCAATAATCTGCTATGTTTCCCTTTCCCAGTCTTTTCTGTTTACTTCTTGATGCTTCTTGTAGTGCTTCTTAACAGAAAATAAAGCTGAAAACCAACAGAAAAATGAGAAAAATTACTGAGCCCATGAACCTGTTAAGAATGGATTCAGTTGGCTGATGGAGCCTGATAGAGGGCAAACAACTATGTGTGATATTTAGTAGTGTCTCTCTTACACTGAAAACCATATGCCTCTCACCTTACCATTGTTTTCTTCTGTGGAGATGGGTGGCTTTTGATTGTCCTTAGTGTCATTATAGTTACTCCTAGGAGAAGAGGTTTCACATATGGTACATGAAATGTGATGATATTGAGATTAATTCCTACTGCAAACCCCAGATGTGTTGAAGTATAGTTAAATTGCTAGTGGCTTCATGGAAGCCTAAGCAGGAGTAAGACCTGCCTAAAACAAATCAGATATCCTGAGTTAGATGGCTCTTTAAGGATAATCTGGTACAAATTTTTAATTTTCAACAGATGGTAGGTATAAATTAAATGACTTTCCCAAGTTTACACAACTGGTCCATGGCTGAGTTGGTACATGTTCATACCTGAGTATGATTTCAAAGCATCGGGCTTTAAATTACTAGCTTCCCTTTTGGGTCTCAGCAAACAAATGCTATAGGGTTCTATTTTGCTATGTAAAATGCAGGAATGATTGTTCTTAACTTAGGAGGCATTTCTGAGGTACACCATGGCAGTATGCAGGAAATATAGAGGTAAATACCTAGCAGGGCATAAAAGGTCTGTAATAGATCACTGCCGTTTACAGATATAGAAGAAACAAAGGCAGCACAAGTTCAGTTATGATTGGATTTGCAAAATAAACTGTGCCTGAAATTCAGACATTAATGCTCAGCTGCACGCCCTTTCTATTAAACCACATTTTAATTTCTTCAAACAGAATTCATTATTTGTGGAACATTGTTAGCCTAGATGGCCAATATGCAATTTATACTTATTGTTTTTATGAAATGCTTACACACAATATTTTCTTACATAACATTTGTGATTGCCTGTTTGGAAAACAAAAAAGGAAAAGCAAATAAAATACACACATTTGGATTCAATTTCCATATCTTCAGGTTGCTAGCCATATTATCTTTTGTGAGTCATTTTGATCCTATGAACTTCAAATTCGTCATATGTGAAAAGGAGATAAAATGCTTCCAGGGATAGACGGAGGTGGGGACGAAGGGTGGAAAAGCAACACGAAAAAAGGAATTAGGATGTGTTATATGTGTGTGTCAACTCACCCCAAGAAAGGTAAACACTGTGTACTACAAACATGTACTAATAAATAAATATGAAAAAATAGTTCTCCCAAAATAAAGGATCCTTGTAGAGATTAGTATCATAAAGTGAATGCAAGCAAAACATTTAATCTTAATGTGCTTTGCTTTCTGCTCCAAATGCAAAGGTTTTATCTGGCTGAGACTGGGTTTGGAGACATGCAGGTCAAGGACTCTCTGCACTTCTCTTACACAACTCAGGAAACACCCTCAGGGGTCGAGCCCTCAACGATCATAAATACATCCTGGTAATTTTTCTAAAATCAAAACAGATGGAGTATTTAAAGTTCTTGGCATATAGTTTGATTTAAGAAATTGCAGCTATTTTAATTATTTTTAGTTCACCTGAGAGAAAAAGTACGATGTAATCTTTAGTTATATCACAGCTTCAGCCTGCTTATCTGTGTCTAGTAAATAGTAAAACTACAACCCTAGTTTCTCTCCAGTGCCGAAGAATTGTTTTCTGGGGGCTTTGAGGCATCAAAATAGGTGATTGTTACATTTGAAACAATGCATGAAATAAACCCTAAGAATATTTGCAAACTCATGGTAATAAGTGATCTGGCCTGAATTCTCTGTTACAAGCAATCTACTTATTATTATAGAAGTCAGGGGCATTTTCTGCCTATGGAAAGAGTGTACGATGTGCTCCAGCCAGCCTTGTTCTTACGATAAAAGCTGCGTTTGAGCAGACCCCTGGGAGGCAGTTGGTGATCACTGTTGTGTTGCCTAATAGTGGCAGGATGACATCTATCCACACAGACAACTTTATTCATGTCTCCAGCCAAAAACTTCATCACTTTGCTGATTCTTCTTCAGTCTAACAGGTAGTGAATGACAGTCATTTAAAATCTTGAACTTTGAAAAGCAATGCAGTGGAGATCAAAGAGACATGTGGGAACAAGTAGGATACTCTTGCCTCATTACGGTTTAAGTGGTCAGTTCTTAAGATTTGCTGTCCTCATCTGTGTGTGTGTGTTTGTGTGTGTGTTTGCATGCATATCCCTGTCCTCCATGAGTGTGTACTGTAGCAATCACAGCCTTCTTAAATCCCTCTTTATATCTAGCTTTCCTATCAGTGGGACACAACAGCTGATACCCATACTTCAAAGAGATTTTCCATTTGATTCCTTGTTTAAGGGGATGAATAGTAGCAAAAGGGCAAGGCAGAGGGAAGTTGTAGAGTTCATGGTAACTAGGAAGCAGAGCAGTAGAACAGCAACAGAAAGCAAGGGCTCAGGGACCCAAACATGAGGACAAAACTTTTTCCAGAAATTATGCAGGACACTATGCAGAGTTTTGACACACAATGATGTTCCCATGAGCTTACAGAGGTTTTACTTGGTGTTCTTTAAGTAGACATAGTAGTCCTGACTACTAAATAGCCGGATTTTATTTCCACTTATCCAGAGTTAGGACAACAGCGTGTGACCCAAGAAACTTGTCATAAATAATACTTAGCATAAGTTTTCCTACATGGCCTATAGATCATAAATCACATTTCTAACATGGACCATTTGGATTATCAAAGGCTTACAGGTAAACAGAAAAACTTATTAGAGGTTATCATAAGGTTTACAGTTTAAGTCTCAAGAGTTAGAAGTAAAGAGCCATACCTCTATTTAGACAATATAAATCTTTTAAAGATGTTATATATTAAGGGGCTGGGGATTTAGCTCAGCGGCAAAGCGCCTGCCTGGCAAGCATAAGGTCGTGAGTTTGGTTCCCGGTACCGGAGGAAAACAAAAACAAAAAAAACAAAACAAAAATAAAGATGTTATATATTAAATATAAAAAGTAAAAAGATATATTACATGAATACATACATTTGTCCATACTCAAATACATATGTGTGTATATATATATATATATAGATAGATAGATAGATAGATAGATAGCATGTGAGTGTATGTGTGTATGTGTGTGTGTGTATGGGTGGTATAAGAAATTAAGCTCAGGGTCTTTCCATTGAAAAACAGCCATAAGCCTTTGTGAAATTCTTTATTTTGAGACAGGGTCTTGCTACATTGCTCAGTCTGAGTTCACACTTGAGATCCCCACCTCAGCCTTCCAGAGTGCTAAGGTTAAATCATGAGCCACTCTACCCAGCTTACATGAATCTAGAATTCTGTGCCTGTAGAGATAAGAACTCCAGCCACCAATTTGACCACTCTTTTACCAGGTGACACTAAAAGAGTACTAATGCAGTAGAAACTTTGGCTACGGCTTCATTCTTTGAACTGTTTATTTCCAGAGAGCAAAAGAATATAAAATGATAATTCCATCTTGTTATGGACAATTCAAAGTGGACAACTAGAAAAATTAGGGCCATTATTCCACACTGAGACCAAAGCACAACTTACAGAGCCCAGGTGGTGTGTGTGTGTGTGTGTGTGTGTGTGTGTGTGTATGTTCTGCTTTGTTTTGATGTTATTTGGCACAATTGTGAGTGTAAAAAGTGCAAGACAGAATCTTCAGTTGAGAAGTCCATGATGATCAGGGAGTCATGTCATTTTGGTCATGACACCAAGTTAGTCATTGAGGCCAGAAGATGTAGTAGCTGCAGGGAAGAAGAATCAAGATTAGATTGTGGTAGAAGGAAAATAGAGTATCAACTGTAGCCTGAGGACCACCTGAAGCAGTGTATGTAGCACTTTCCTTTGAGACATTTTCTCTTTTAAGGCTTTCCCCTCAGTAAGAGAAATGTACTGTCTTTGAATATGTATAAAAAACAGATCTGAGAGGTTCAAGGGGTGGACTGTGATAGCCCTAACAACAATCCACAAAGAAGGCAATTCTGTATAGATAAAGAAAGTGTGGGCATCTAACCTTTTTCAAGATCCCAGGTCCTCAGATGCAGAAGGCATCCTTGACTGATGGTGGATTCCACCTAGAGTACCCTTTGATTTTGCCGGAGCAAGGTAGAGATGTGAAAGCTAACAGACTTTCACCCAGTGTAGGATACCCTGATGAAAAATAGTTTCCTGGTTACACTATTTGTTGCTGATTTGCTGTTTATTTCTCTCTAATTCTGTTTTTGCTCCTTCCTTTCATAGATGGTCTCTAACCAATATATTTCTCCCAAACTTCTGTATAACTGACTGCTGGTGAAGAAGTAACCTGTTATATTTGCAAGGCTACAGTGTAGGATAGGGGATTTCTGTAAAGGTGATGCAAGTGTTTATCAAAATACATGCACTTGTAGTAGTCCAGGGATCAAAAATTAGTATATGTATGCAATGTTCTTAATGTGGTCTTTAATCGTTTTTAAGATATTTACAAAGGCTATTTCTGACCACCAGTATTAATTGTTAATAATACATTCTACTGATACTTTCAAGCTTTCACATTTTACGTTCAACATAAAAAATAAATTTTCATTTGTATGGTTAGGTATTTCTTTATAGTTTAAGTGTTTAAGAAAATTATTTCAGATTTAAGAATTTTTCATGGTTTACATATTCATAGTCAATAGATTGATCTGTTTCTCAATTCTTCCTAAATGAGTGAATAAATAAGTACATATGTTTTACCAGTATAATTTTGGTCATAAGAAGATTCTGGATTTACAGTGTTAGTAAGAGGATGTCAGCTTTTAGGGAGATATGTATATAATGAGTCAAATGCTATAGAGTGTTGAGTACATGATGTTTAATTTAGGTAAAGATGAATAATTGATTTAAAACTGACCTTCCAGGAAAGAGTTTTTTTGAGAATTTGAAAAATATATGATCATAGTAGAGAATGTGAAATAAGAACAATAATACAAGTACAAAGGGAGAGAAAAGAAAAATAACACCCCAATAGAAAATAGTTCAATGAGAGGCTGGTTCAGTGACAGCAAAAAGGAGGCACATCGTAAGAGATGCAACTCCTCAAATGCAGAAACTGTGACCGTTTCTTAAGTCCTTCATATCATTTATGTATTGCTGTTTTTCTTTACTAACACTGTTTGATGCAAATTATCAAGGAATGCTTTGGTGACAGTACTTTTTGCTTCTCCACCAGAGGAAGCTATCTATGTAAACTTTATTTCTTGTTTGTTTATTTTACTTTAGTTCCCGTTGAATTAACTATCAATAAATGTTAACATAAAGTTATTGGGGAAGGGAA